>NC_137189.1:51105056-51142556 GCF_960531495.2 Zeus faber | reverse complement strand
TGTGTGTATGTGTGTGTGTCTTTGTGTGTGTGTGTATTGTGTGTGTGTGTGTATGTGTGTGTGTGTATGTGTGTGTGTGTGTGTGTGTGTCTTTGTGTGTCTTTGTGTGTGTGTGTCTTTGTGTGTTGTGTGTGTGTCTTTGTGTGTCTTTGTGTGTGTGTGTCTTTGTGTGTGTGTGTCTTTGTGTGTGTGTGTGTGTGTGTGTGTGTGTGTGTGTGTGTGTGTCTTTGTGTGTGTGTGTGTGTGTGTGTTTGTGTGTGTGTGTGTGTGTGTGTGTGTGTGTCTGTGTCTTTGTGTGTGTGTGTTTGTGTGTGTGTGTGTCTTTGTGTGTGTGTGTGTGTGTGTGTGTGTGTGCACGGTGGATGTATATACACACGCCTACATGTGTCTGGATGAATGAAAGGCTTTCGACACAAAGTGCTTCCAGCGGCTCTGTGTGGATCCAGTCTCTGTTGGTTGCAGCGTGGTCCCGGCTCCGCCCTGCAGATGGAGCTCAGCTGCAGATGGAGAAGCGCTGCTGCAGCTGAGCTTCTGGCCGTAATTCCATTTCATTTCCAGGGCTCGAGAGCCTCGTGGCTTATTGATTAAATCATTATGACAACATTGATCTGTCTAGTTCACAGAAGTGACCATGCAGCACTTAGCATGGTCGTAGCACAGGACTACATCTAGCCGCGACCTGCGACCTCTGACATCGAAAAATGGCCACGGAGTCAAAGGTCGTAGCGTCAAAACCCCGACCATCTTGGAAATACACCACCGACCGCTGGAAACCAACAAGAACCGTCTCCTTCACCTTCCACCTGATCAGTTTTTGGTACCAGCAGATAATTCACATTCCCAGATAAAATCCCCTTTTGTTTGTTTTTGAGATCAATAAAACAGCAAATGATCAGTAAATGAACAAAGTGTGTCCTGCAGCACGCAGAGCATGAGCACAACAGATCAGCAACATGCAGGATGGCTTCTCTAAAGCCGCCATTCCACGCATCGGAGGCCTCATTCATTTCTACAGAGTTGGAAACGGCATGTGATAAGCCCCGCCCCATGTGATAAGCCCCGCCCATATGCAACAAGCCCCGCCCCTATGTGATGCATGCACTACGACAATACCAAGGGGCTGAAGAACAGAACGTTGCCAAACACGACGGGAACATTCCGCTTATAGGAGGAAATGAGGATGTTTTCCTGAGGGCGTGGCCACCTCAGAGGACATGTGGGGCGTGTCCTGTGAATGTCCTTCTCTCGGCTTCACATCCATTAGGTTCCCACGTCGGAGCTTCATGTCCACTCGTTCCCACCCTCCATCGGGGAGCGCACGTCAATACACATCAACAAGACGGATGGGGCCTGGTGCACGCTCGGGCCTCGTGCACGCTCACAGACGTGACAGCCAGAGGAAAATGTGGCTTGGACAAAGTGAACCAGCTCCAGGGCGGCACAACTACTTACACTGTGGAATACCGTAGTAACTACAATGTATCTGTAGCTGCTTTCACAGACAATGTCCAGATCTTGATGTCTGGATATTGTCTGGAGTTTCCCTTTCACACATGTTGCAGATTGTGTCAGACGCGTTTACACCACCTGGAAATACTCTGTTTGGTTTAGGCGAGGGGCGGAGCCCGGGTGGAGCGTGCAGGAGGAACGACGTGAAGTGATGACGCTGCAGAGTCTTTTTTAGCGTTGATGCTCCATGTTTTTGGACGTTGTATTAAGGAGAGAGTAGAAAGGAAAGCAGAAAGGAGGAGGAAGCAGCTGCGCTCTGTGCTCATGTTTTGGTCGTGAAGTTATCAATAACTAAAAATGATGAACACACAGTGCCTTCAAATTCACTGATGTCAGTGTTATTGAAGAAGAACATTTTCCTAATAATTAATAAGTGATAGTTCTTCTTCTTCATCCAGCCCCCTCCGTCAACCCCCCCCCCCCCCCACACACACACACACACACATTAAAGCCTTATCAATCACTTCAGCCGGATCAATACACTCTGTGTGGTAATCACTACGATGGTAAAGGAGCTTGATGCTGATTAGGCAAATATCCCTCCAGAGCTTTCTCTTAACTTAATTACTGAGCTGAGCCAAGAAGCAGACGCAGGCGGCGGCTGATCCAGGGAAGCTACGCTAACTGTACGCTGACCATATTTACTGAAGTATTTACTAAGTAATTTCCCCCTGGGATTATTAAAGTATTTCTGATTCTGATTCTGATTCTGATTCTGAACACATTTTTAGAGTTAAGCTAAACACAACAACATGATGTTGATGTTTGATCTACAAGGTTTTTGTCTGCTTGTGGAAGGAATTATCTCCCGATCTCAAGCGAACACACTCTCGGATGGTGAAATCTCCAATGCGGCCACCAGGGGTCAGTCTTTAGTGTGATTGTGCACATGCAGCAGTGCTGTGTCTCATCCTGTCCATGAGCCCATCTCTCAGCTGGATCCTCAACAGGCAGCTCAGAAAAACCGACTGCACTATCCAAATCATTTCCTTGGGACCCAGTGACTTCCAGATCCATCGACCAATAATCAAACTATTCTCTCGGTCAGCAGTCGTCAATACTAGGACTCTTTAATCCCCAAAAGAGACACCATTGTCCCCTGGAAGCTTAGTGCTTCAGCTGTAAACACATTAGTGAGTTAGTCAACATAGTCAAGTGGGGCAACTAGATTGCCAATGTTTTTAAAGATGGTGAACAACAGATTAATGTTAAAATATAAATAACTGCACAACAAAAGAAGAGTATTTACAGTGTGTTCAGCCTCCTGACATGAGCTGCAGGTTCTGCTCTGCAGCACTCAGTGGAACTGTCCAGGGCGCTGAATTCAACCTGACAGACAGACGGATGGACGGACAGATAGACAGATAGATAGATAGATAGATAGATAGATAGATAGATAGATAGATAGATAGATAGATAGATAGACAGATAGATAGATAGATAGATAGATAGATAGATAGATAGATAGATAGATAGATAGACAGATAGACAGATAGACAGATAGACAGATAGACAGATAGACAGATAGAAAGACAGATAGATAGATAGACAGATAGACAGATAGATAGATAGACAGATAGATAGATAGATAGATAGATAGATAGATAGATAGATAGATAGATAGATAGATAGATAGATAGATAGACAGACAGACAGATAGATAGATAGATAGATAGATAGATAGATAGATAGATAGATAGATAGATAGACAGACAGATAGATAGACAGACAGATAGACAGATAGATAGATAGATAGATAGATAGATAGATAGATAGATAGATAGATAGATAGATAGACAGATAGACAGATAGATAGATAGATAGATAGATAGATAGATAGATAGATAGATAGATAGATAGATAGATAGACAGATAGATAGATAGATAGATAGATAGATAGATAGATAGATAGATAGATAGATAGATAGATAGATAGATAGATAGATAGATAGATAGATAGATAGATAGACAGACAGACAGATAGATAGATAGATAGATAGATAGATAGATAGATAGACAGACAGACAGACAGACAGATAGATAGATAGATAGATGGATAGATAGATAGACAGACAGATAGATAGATAGACAGACAGATAGATAGATAGATAGACAGACAGACAGACAGATAGATAGATAGATAGATAGATAGATAGATAGATAGATAGACAGACAGACAGACAGACAGATAGATAGATAGATAGATAGATAGATAGATAGATAGATAGATAGATAGATAGATAGATAGACAGATAGACAGATAGATAGATAGACAGACAGACAGACAGACAGACAGACAGATAGATAGACAGACAGGGGTTCAAACCAGATGGTTCCATTCAACATCAATAGAATGAATAGTTTTCTGTCCTGTTGGCAACTCTCAAGGAGCAGGACACTGCCTTACCTCCAGGGGGCGCTGCAGTGTTATCAGTGTCCTTTATGTGCGCTGACGTTGTAAATCTTCAATCCTAAAATTGATTTTGTTTTGTTATATATACAGTGGGGCAAAAAAGTATTAAGTCAGCCACCAATTGTGCAAGTTCTCCCACTTAAAAAGATGAGAGAGGCCTGTTATTTTCATCATAGTTATACCTCAACTATGAGAGACAAAATGAGAAAAAAAAAATCCAGAAAATCACATTGTCTGATTTTTAAAGAATTTATTTTCAAATTATGGTGGAAAATAAGTATTTGGTCAATAACAAAAGTTCATCTCAATACTTTGTTATTTACCCTTTGTTTGCAATGACAGAGGTCAAACGTTTCCTGTAAGTCTTCACAAGGTTTTCACACACTGTTGCTGGTATTTTGGCCCATTCCTCCATGCAGATCTCCTCTAGAGCAGTGATGTTTTGGGGCTGTCGCTGGGCAACACAGACTTTCAACTCCCTCCAAAGATTTTCTATGGGGTTGAGATCTGGAGACTAGCTAGGCCACTCCAGGACCTTGAAATGCTTCTTACGAAGCCACTCCTTCATTGCCCGGGCGGTGTGTTTGGGATCATGGTCATGCTGAAAGACCCAGCTACGTTTCATCTTCAATGCCCTTGCTGATGGAAGGAGGTTTTCACCCAAAATCTCACGATACATGGCCCCATTCATTCTTTCCTTTACACGGATCAGTCGTCCTGGTCCCTTTGCAGAAAAACAGCCCCAAAGCATGATGTTTCCACCCCCATGCTTCACAGTAGGTATGGTGTTCTTTGGATGCAACTCAGCTTTCTTTCTCCTCCAAACACGACAAGTTGAGTTTTTACCAAAAAGTTCTTTTTTGGTTTCATCTGACCATATGACATTCTCCCAATCCTCTTCTGGATCATCCAAATGCTCTCTAGCAAACTTCAGACGGGCCTGGACATGTACTGGCTTAAGCAGGGGGACACTGGCACTGGCACTGCAGGATTTGAGTCCCTGGCGGCGTAGTGTGTTACTGATGGTAGCCTTTGTTACTTTGGTCCCAGCTCTCTGCAGGTCATTCACTAGGTCCCCCCGTGTGGTTCTGGGATGTTTGCTCACCGTTCTTGTGATCATTTTGACCCCACGGGGTGAGATCTTGCGTGGAGCCCCAGATGGAGGGAGATTATCAGTGGTCTTGTATGTCTTCCATTTTCTAATAATTGCTCCCACAGTTGATTTCTTCACAACAAGCTGCTTACCTATTGCAGATTCAGTCTTCCCAGCCTGGTGCAGGTCTACAATTTTGTTTCTGGTGTCCTTTGACAGCTCTTTGGTCTTGGCCATAGTGGAGTTTGGAGTGTGACTGTTTGAGGTTGTGGACAGGTGTCTTTTATATTGACAACGAGTTCAAACAGGTGCCATTAATACTGGTAACGAGTGGAGGACAGAGGAGCCTCTTAAAGAAAAAGTTACAGGTCTGTGAAAGCCAGAAATCTTGCTTGTTTGTAGGTGACCAAATATTTATTTTACCGAGGAATTTACCAATTAATTCATTAAAAATCCTACAATGTGATTTCCTGGATTCTTTTCCCCCCATTTGGTCTCTCATAGTTGAGGTGAACCTATGATGAAAATAACAGGCCTCTCTCATCTTTTTAAGTGGGAGAACTTGCACAATTGGTGGCTGACTAAATACTTTTTTGCCCCACTGTACATATATATATATATATTTTTATTCTGCCAGTCTGTGGATTCATAATCCTGCATAATCACAACATTGATATTAAAATCGACTCTCTATCTCTTGTTCCTACCAAGGCTACAAAGAATCTTGGTGTCATTATTGATGACCAACTGACATTCTCGGACCATGTTGCCGCCGTCTCCCGGTCCTGCCGCTTCGCACTACTCAACATCCGAAAAGTCAGGCCGTACCTGAGCCAATATGCCACTCAACTGCTGGTACAAACCTTGGTGATGTCCCGTCTCGACTACTGCAACGCCCTCTTAACAGGCTTGAGGCCTGTGCGGTGAAGCCACTACAGATGACACAGAATGCGACGGTGCGACTGGTGTTCAACCAGCCAAAGAGGGCACATGTCACTCCGCTGCTCATCGAGCTCCACTGGTTACCTGTAGCCGCTTGGTTACCTGTAGCCGCTTGGTTACCTGTAGCCGCTTGGTTACCTGTAGCCGCCCGCATCAAGTTCAAGTCTCTGATGCTGGCCTACAGAGTGATTGCTGGGAATGCTCCCGCCTACTTAAATGCTCTTGTAAGAGCACATGTTGCCCCCCGGATGCTGCGCTCGTCAAATGAGCGTCGCCTGGCTCTGCCGGCCATACAGCCACGGCAATCCAGGCTATTCTCATTTGTAGTTCCACGTTGGTGGAACGAGCTGCCAAAAATGACCAGAGCGGGGACCTCCCTCTCTGTCTTTAAGAAGCACCTGAAGACCCAGCTCTTCAGTGAGTACCTTCTGTCCTAATCTACAATTACTTTGCACCACCTTGCAGTATTTATTGTTACACTAATGTTGTTGTTACACTAATCTCTGTCGCAATGTAGCTGAATGTTATTCTCCCTTGTAAGTCGCTTTGGATAAAAGCGTCTGATAAATGACTAAATGTAAATGTAAATGTATATATTTAAATTATCCGTTGAATATGTTAATACACAGTAATACCATATTTGGGTTTTTCTTGGCATGGAGCTCTTGTCCAGTCTGATAATTAACAGTATTTTAAAACCTACAGAGAGCCGAGGAGGCTGAGAACGAGAGAAAAACAAATATTTTCCCTCTTTCTCAGCCATCTTGAAATATTCTTCTCTTCCTCCTTCATCTCCTTCTTCCACTCATTCTCTTTCTTTCTATCGCTTTTCTCCGATTTCCCCGTCGGAGTCACATGGAGGAGCTGGGACCAACATGGCTGCTCTGTCATGTGGAGGATAGAGGAGCGCCGGAGTGTGATGTAGGGATGGATGTTGCCATGGAAACAGCTCCAGGAGGGATGTTCGCCAAGGTTCTGAGCGTCTTGGGTCGCTTGACTGGGAAGTCACCAGATGAAGCGAAACTAGGAAACGGTGACTGTTCGGTGCCGATTGAAGACAGACTTAAATGTATCTCGGTGTGTGTGGTATGGGGGTGGTGTGGGGTGGTGTGGGGTGCTGTGGGGGTGGTGTGGTTTAAGCAGCCACACCTGTCTTGGGTCTAGGTAATCTTGCTCAGGATCAGGGTGGCTGTACACCTGTTGCTCCTTAGACTAATCAGCGAGCAACAGGTAAATCACCCACCGCCCCCAAATACACAGACAAACACACACACACACACTGAGTCTCTGTCATGTGTTCATCTGCTCCTGGCTTGTTACATCTGTCCACTCTCTACAATAAACTGGTGTTTGCAACATGTCTCCCTGTGTCTTGTGTCCGATGGGCCCTGAAAACACCACTCGAGTGGGTGTGGCAGATGGAACTGCCACAGTGGCGCCTGAACAGGGACTCTCCGGCACAGGGCAGGGACACAGAAGGGCTGTGGAAAGATGCACTGGAGCCACCAGCAGGTCAAACTGCAGAAACTGGTGTTTGGAAAGAGGAGAATCACTGTGGAACATCGTTCTTCAGGGACCATCTTAGATGTTCGCAGTGACTGCAGAGATGCTTCCCAGGTTCCAGATTTGGAGGCTGAGTCGGTCCAAGACCGGCGTGGTCTCCCTTGCCTTTGATCCCTCTTTTTCTCTCTTCCACTTTTGCCCCCCCACCCTACCTTCCCCAGGGTTCACCTTGATGGGTGCAGCTGATCAATTCTAATCAATACCGATCAATACTCAACATTACACCCTTCAGTAGCCCTGGCCTCCCGCGGGGGATTGGACTAATTTCCTTAGAAGATGCTTCGCTGCCAACGCTGCTACTTAGTCTGGTTCGGACAATGGCTCTCTCTACCTCCCTCTCTTCACCTCTCCATCTGTCTTTCTCCTTGTCTACCTCTTCTCTTCTTCCTCACTATCCTCCGTTGTCCAACACACACTTACCCTTCTTCTCTGTGAGGGGATCTTCAGTGCTAGTGCTGCAGTCCTTCCACGTTCGTTTCTTCCAGGAAGCTGTTTTTTCCGGCCACCTTAAACGCATCACCTCCGTGTGTGTGCATTAGTTACTGTGGTTATTTTGTGATTATTCTATTTATTAAAGCAGGACTATGTAACTTTTGGTATTTTGGATTTGGCGCCCCTGAATTGCGCTTTTAACAACGTTGTAAGACTTGGTCCGGTGTCCGAAAATATATTTTACCAGACAAATTTGAACATTATCGATCACATTTCAATAACATTCTATGTTACAAACGCAGTTATAATGTACACCTAGTTTATAGCGCTGGACCTCTGCACGGACCTCGCTGCTTCGGCAAGCACCAGACCACGGTTCCCCCGGAGAGGACCCGCGGGGAGAGAGGGCGCGGGGATTGGCCCCCTGCTACTGGTGTAGGTACCAGATGTGAGGCATGCAAGAATCAGAGTGAGAAACAAGCCCCAAGGTGCAATGAAAGTGAGGGCCGATGTGCGCCGGCTGAGGTGCGCTGCCGGACGCACCACTGACCCGTCTCATCCGCGTCCTCTGGGAGGTGGAGCAGCTATGTTTAGTATGAGCATTTTTACCAGACATTTTGACCGGCAAGTTTAAAATTCATGTTTTTTTGTTTATACAATGTACATGGGAAAAAAACCTAACGGCAAACATCCAGGAAGTTACGTAGTGCCACAAAAGTGTAATGCAGTTTACCCGCGTTGCGGTTTCGTACCCGGACACAAGTTAAATAGTGCAGGGGGGGGGGGTAAAGAGGTGCCATTCTCCATATTACAATTCAGTGAACCACCAAAATGGGGGTTCACTGAATTGCTTTTTTTTGCTTTTTTTTTTATTTATCTCAAAATGCGTTGTGATGATTTTACACAATAACTTGATGTGGTTTGGAAATCAAACAAAAATCATGTTCATCCAAATAAAACCTTCAGAAAGACCAACAGTCTTTCACAATCAGACTGAGTTTTAATCCTGGAGATTAATTTGTGTGATTAAACCAGATGAAATTCAATATTAACAAAACTCAATAAATGACTAAAATGACTAAATGAATAAAAGATGAGCCAATCAGGGCTTGCTACGAGAACACGTGACCTGAGATCTTGTAAGGCTGTGATCATGTGATGCAGTGCGATGGTATGTGATGCTCATGATTTTAATGATTTTTTTCTACTGGGAGGCAATGAAGCTGTAGCTGGAGCCCCCTACAGGTTGAACGAGGAACTGCAGCTGCTTGGGGCCTCAGTCACTGGGCTCATTTGGGCCTTTGGTGTCCTACATAAAAAGAGAATAAATGATAAATGAGGAGCCAGTGATAATAAAACCAATCAAAGGCAAGCCCAGTGGGGGATGGAATTGATTGGCCGAAGACTCCATAATGATGCTCAAGCTGAAAGGCTCCTGGAAACTCCGAGCTAAAATACAGAGAAATGAAGCAAACAATTTCATATCCACAGCCAATCAGAGGGGTTTGTTTGGCAGGTCCTGCACCAGAAAACCCCAGTGTGACGAGATGATTCCTCATCATCTCATTTACATAACATTTACCAGGCTCTATTGATTGGTTCAAGGGACAAACTTATCATATCAAAAGTGTTAGATGTTGGTGTTGGTTTGGTGTTAAGTGTCATCCTATACAGCAGTGCCGTGTGCTCTTCAGTTTCCTGAACAAGTTATAAATTGTTCAAATATGAACCATGAACCATGACAGAGAAAGACACAACTGCGTGATACTTTCGCAGCGGTGTTCCAAATTCTACATTTATATCTACAATCATTCCAAAGACGTCCCGATAGTGTTTCGCCTCGGGCCTCCAGCGCAAAGGGACAGAAAGTTCTGGATCCTGACGTTTGTTGGGGAGCGTCTGCATTCCCTCTGGACTCTGATCAACCTGGTGAAGACTTAGATCCAGTCAAACTCTCTGGTCCCTTTTACAGCTCATCGTGGGAGGAGGAAAAGAAGCCATTTTCAATTCTTTAAAGAAAACTCTATTCTTGATGACTGGTATTGTGCTAAGTACACTCCTCTCTCTCTTTTTCTCTTTTTCCCTCATTATTCCATTTATCTTCTGCCGTCGGCGAAAGAAAATTCACAATGTTTGAACACTGTGCTCATCCAGAGAAAAATATGTTTCTGGTTTTTTTTTTCCTGTTCCTAAGCAGGTAGTGCAGAAGAGCCGCAGGAAGAGAGAACAAGACGGCAGCGATGGAGAACAAGACATCAGGGAGAGCAGAGAGGGAATTACATTTTCACGTTTTTTCCTCGCTTTGAGACTAGGACTTGGGCTCAGAGTTTTTGAGGACTACTGTGGATCTTGTATGGGATGGTTGTGGGACTTGTTGGGGACGGTTTTTGGACTTGTTGGGGACAGTTGTAGGACTTATTGGGGACAGTTGTGGGACTTGTAGAGGACGGCTCTGGGACTAGTTTGCGACGCTTGTGGCACATTTGTGGTCCAGTTGTGGAACTTGTTGGGGGCGGTTGTGGGACTTTCTCGAGACTGTTGTGGAACCATTTGGTGACGGCTGTGGAACTTGTTGGGGGTGGTTGTGGGACTTGTTGGGGAATGTTGTGGGACTTGTTGGGGGCGGTTGTGGGACTTTCTGGAGACTGTTGTGGAAGCATTTGGTGACGGCTGTGGAACTTGTTGGGGGTGGTTGTGGGACTTGGTGGGGAAGGTTGTGGGACTTGTAGAGGATGGCTGTGGGACTTGTTTGCGACAGTTGTGGAACATGTTGGGTCCAGTTGTGGAACTTGTTAGGGGGCAGTTTTGGGACTTGCTGCAATCGGTTATGAGACTTCCTCCCTCTCTTCATCTCTCTCGCCCTTTCTGCACTGTGGCTCAGTGGTTGTGGGACTTGTTGAGGAATGTTATGGAAATTGTTGTGGAAGATTGTGGAACCTGTTGGTGGCGGTTGTTGAACTTGTTGCGGACGGTTGTGAGAGTTCCTCCCTCTCTTCATCTCTCGCCCTTTCTGCACTGTGGCTCAGTGGTTAATTGCCTCACAAGGTCGAATCCCGGCCATCCCAGGTCCTTACTGTGTGGAGTTTGCGTGTTCTCCCTGTGTTTGTGTGGGTTTTCTCTGGGTCCTCCAGTCTCCTCCCACCATCAAAAGACATGTATGGGAGGGTTTGTGGAGGTGTGGTCTGGCTCAGGGCCGGGGAATGAGAGAGAGGAGGCTGACAGAGGTAAAACAGTGCCAGCTGTTATTTATTGAAAGGTTTGAACAAAATATGGCTTGTGGGCCAAAAGGACAACTCAAACACTCGCAGGCCAACAGGGAAATAGTCCACTAGATCGGAGGTAAGGTGTGCTCCCGCCGTGAGGTAGACGTTAGGTAGAGCGCTCATCTTGCCTGGTCAGTACCTTGTCCCACAAGCACTGCGGAGAAAACAAACCTGAAATGACTTCCTGGTCCTGGATCGGATGAATCAGTGGAGCCCCTCCGTTGATTTGGCTGATCCGCAGCAGCTAAGCGGCCCCGGGATTGGAGCCTGCACCGTCTGTCTGTAGCGGTGGCTTGAAGACGCCCCCTTGGCCTCCCACAGGGGTTAATACTTGTGTTGGTGACTCTGAGCAAGGCACTGGAAAAAGAGCTGGAATTGGTCCCTGGCAATAAAGAATCTAATCTTTCTCCCTAACCCTCTTCCCCTCTCTCCATCTCCTCCCCTCTTCCCCCCTCCCTCAGTCTCCCTCTCCCCCTTCCCCGGCCCTCCACTCCCCCCTCCATCTCCCTCTATCTCCCTCACCCCCCCATCTCCTTCCCCCTTTCGCCCTCCCTCCATCTCCTCCCTCCTCCCCCCTCCATCTCCATCTCCCTCACCCCCTCCATCTCCTCCCTCCTCCCCCCTCCATCTCCTCCCCCCTTTACCCCTCCCTCCATCTTCCTCCATTACCTCCCTCTTTCTTTCCCTTTGATCCCTCTCTCTCTCTCTCTCCCTCTTATTCCCTCTGTTCTCTGGTCATCTTCATTTATTCTGATCATCTCTTGTCCTAAATTCTCAGAATTATCTTCAGTTTTAATGAACTTGACGATGCTTCCTGTTTCCAGGGAAACATCTTGTTGCCCTGAGCGACGACCTCAGGTTGACCCTGAGCGACCCTATCTATCTATCTATCTATCTATCTATCTATCTATCTATCTATCTATCTATCTATCTATCTATCTATCTATCTATCTATCTATCTATCTATCTATCTATCTATCTATCTATCTATCTATCTATCCATCCATTTCTCCGTCTATCCATCCATCCATCCATCCATCCATCCATCCATCTATCTATCCATCCATTTCTCCATCCATCCATCCATCCATCCATCCATCTATCTATCCATCCATTTCTCCATCCATCCATCCATCCATCCATCCATCCATCTATCCATCCATTTCTCCATCCATCCTATCCATTCATCCATCCATCTCTTTCTAGCACACAATACATACGTATGCCCAATATTCCCGGCATTGAAGTGTAAGTTTAACCCTCAGTCTGTTTTAATAGTTTTTTTTTAATGGATTCTCAATAAAGCACAAGGACAGGACAGTTTTTCAGATAAAATAAAAAGTATGAAAAATATAATGGCTTTGGATGGTTGCGGGGGAAGGGGCGTGAAATGTGTATGTATTTATCAGATATATTTATTAGATTTATTTATGGGATGTATTTATCAAATTTGTTTCCCTGTCTTGATGTACTGGGTGTACACTGTACCCAATTGTACTCAGGTGTATCAGTACCCAGATTCACGCTGTACCCAGATGTACCTGGGTGTACCAGTACCCAAACGTACCTTGATGTAGCCAGGTTTGCACTGTACCAGATATACCAGTACCCTGATTCTATCCTGATGTACACTGTACCCTGATGAACCCAGGTGTACACTGTACTCAGATGTGACCAGGTGTACAAGTACCCTGATGTACCCTGGTGTACTAGTACCCTGATGTACCCAAATGTAACCAGGTGTACCAGTACCCAGATGTACCCTGAATCTAGGTATATACCTCTACCTTATACCCAGAATTTACCATATGCCGGCACCCTATGTGCCCAGATGTAGAGGTATATAGATACAGTATATACCTGTACCCTGATAAACCCGGTACGAGGATGTTACATTTGGAGGGTATTTCAGGGTATTTCAAAATATTTAACATATGAAAATACGTTGACTCCATCGGTCACTGTTGTGCACCTGTTCCGTAGAGGCCATAGTGCTGAAACTAGATTACTATTAAAACCTTTGCTAAACAACAACTGGTTTATAACTTCTGTTCTTTGATAGAGAGATGATGCCATTTGTAAAACTGAACAAGGCTTTGAAGTGAGTCCCTCTATATATTATACAGTATATATATATATACATATATATATATATATATATATATATCATTACAGATTCGTATTCCTTTGTTTTTTGTTTTTTTTTAATCTCTCAATGTATTTTCAAAACCAAATTTGATTTATAAATTGTATAAAAATGTTAAACTGTCGAGTTAAATATTCCCGTTAGATTACATGGGGAAACACAGTTCACTTACTGAGACGATGAGCAGCGCGAACGCCGATCGATCATTTCCTATAAAATGAGCGTCCAGGTGAAGATCATTCCTCCATATTCCATGTGATATGAAATCACAATGTGAAACCTTTTTGATAGAGTTCAACCTTTTAATCGTACTAGTTTTACACACACCTGGAGACATTGTTTTGTAGGGCGCTTATACCAACGAAGAACAAAAGCTGATCACTTGTCACTTGTCCTGTCACTTCCGTAAAACAAGACGAGGATCCTTCGGTTTCACTTGTCTGTGCAAACTTTAATCTCTATGTTGTTATAGATTATGAAAAGCGGGTGGCAGAATATCAAAATCATATCACGGAACTTAATCTGACTAATGTGATGGATCCAAGTCAGTGTAAGCAGCGCGTACTGGACTTAATTTTCCGCGATGATAGTCAGTTCTCAGACAGCGATGCTGAATCTGATATCAGCGTTATCCCGGACTTGGAGAACATTTCAAACAGCGGATTTCAACTTGGATGTGAAACTGAACACCGAAGCACAGCAGAAGAAGTAGATGACGTGATGAAGTCCGTTGAGGTTGGTGATACAGATTATGAACAAGTAGCAAGTTATGAACAAGTTTACCTGCAAAGACAGCCAGGTGAAAAATGAAAATAAAAAGATGCCCCAAACAGTCTCTCAGCGTGTAGCTGGCGTAGGGTGGGGTTAGCCCACTTAATAAATCCAACAACTTTGAAAATATTTGTCATACGCTCATTTATATATTAAATGACACACCAAGGCTGATATACAGAGACTCATAGCATTGATAGACTCCACATTTTGTTGTGTTGTCCGCACCTAAATAATTCCACTTTTATAAAACATGTATATTCTTACTGTTAAAAAAAAGCCTTTTTAAAAACAAAAGATGTTGTGGGTTGATGACGCTGTTCAGCATTCCCTCAAAACACAAGAACAATGCAGAGATTGCCCCATTCAGCAGGGTCTCAAGTGGTCATGTGACAAGTAGCCATGCGGCTTTGTTGGTCCTCCAAACTATTTGCATTCCGGGAGCTGGCCTAATGAAGCCAAGTGTGGGGTTAACCTTTGAGGGTGATTATCTCAGAAACAAAGTTTGCCACACCCTTTTCATTAACATGTCAACAAAACAAACAAAAATGGACAACAACAAAAATGGATCCGCTGTTCCACGAGCGGAGCACCGAGGTAAACGAGGCGGCATTTGGGTCAGAATGAGGACGCAACCTTACCGTCCACCTCTGCCAAGCATCCTTCTTGCTAACGTCCAGTCCCTGGAGAACAAGATGGATGAACTTCGAGCGAGGATTAAATTCCAGCGAGACACGAGAAACTGTTGCGTCCTCTGTCTGACGGAAACATGGTTGAACCCACTGCTGCCGGATGAAGCCATACGTCCAGCCGAGGCCTTCTCCGTGTTCCGCGGCGACAGAATGGGAGAGTCGGGGAAATCCAAAGGTGGAGGCGTCTGCCTAATGGTAAACAACCGCTGGTGTAACGCCAACAACACCAAATTCCTCTCCCACTCCTGCTCGCCGAACCTGGAACAGCTGACCATCCTATGCCGTCCATTTTATTTCCCCCGGGAATTCATCACGGTCATCATTACAGCCGTTTATATCCCACCGCAAGCGGACACCGACGCAGCTCTGTCGGTTCTGTACGATGTGTTGTGCGGATTTCAGAACAGACATCCCGACACGGCTGTGGTGGTGACTGGGGACTTTAACAGGGCCAGCCTGAAAAAAGTTCTGCCTAATTTCCACCAACACATCACGTGTGCCACCAGGGGAGATAGAACTTTGGACCATTGTTATACACGTTACAAGAACGGATACAAGACCGTCTCGCTCCCTGCTTTCTGGAAATCAGATCACGCTACGATCTCGCTGGTTCCTGTTTACAGGCCTCAGATCGCGCGGGAACTGGTGGTGACGAGGGACGTAAAGCAGTGGACGGACCAATCAGAGGCAGCGCTTCAGGACGCTCTGACTGACGTCGACTGGGACATGTTCCAATCAAGTTCAAGTGACGTCAGCGAGTTTACGGAGGTTGTAGTAAGTTTTGTAACTACGCCCGCGGATGATATCGTTCCCACGGTGAAAGTTTGGATATTCCCAAACCAGAAACCATGGGTTGATAAATCCATCCGCTGCGCTCTGAATGCTCGCACGGCCGCTTACAACGACGGTCTTGTATCTGGTAACATGGACAATTACAAAGCGGCGTCGTACAATCTGCGGAGGGCGGTGAGGGACGCTAAACGGACGTACAGAGAGACTGTGGAGCTACAGATGGAGCGGGGGGACAAAAGACGCTTGTGGCAGGGGCTGCGGACTATTACGAATTACAAGAGTGTGGACGCCTCCCTAGCCAACCAACTGAACTCCTTTTATGCGCGGTTTGAGTCTGGCAGCAACACCGCTAGCTTGCCGGCTAATTGGAGTTATACCGGTGGGGATGAGCGCGCACTCTCAGTGTCCGTGCACGAGGTCAGGAGGGGTCTGATGCGGGTGAACACCAGGAAAGCTGCGGGCCCAGATGGCATATCTGGGTGAGTACTGAAGACCTGTGCTAACCAGCTAGCTCCGGTGTTCACCACAATATTCAACATCTCCCTGGCTGAATCAGTGGTCCCCTCCTACTTCAAGAGGTCCACCGTCGTTCCTGTCCCGAAGATCACCTCTCCTGTGTGCCTGAATGACTACCGTCACCTCGGTGGTCATGAAGTGTTTTGAGAGGCTGATAAAGGATTACATCTGCACCTCCCTCCCCCGCACCTTGGACCCGTTGCAGTTCGCGTACCGGCAAAACAGATCCACGGATGACGTGGTCTCCCAGGTACTGCACACCACGCTCACGCATCTGGATGGCCAGAAGGGGGCCTATGTGAGAATGCTGTTCATCGATTATAGTTCAGCTTTCAACACCATAGTCCCCACCAGACTGGCTGTCAAGCTGATGGAGCTCGGACTGAATGCTCCACTGTGCGCCTGGATCCTGGACTTCCTCACAGGCCGCCCCCAGGTGGTCAAGGTGGGGAAGTACATGTCACCCTGAATACAGGATCCCCCCAGGGCTGCGTCCTCAGCCCCCTACTGTACTCCCTGTACACACATGACTGTGTGGCCAGGTCCAGCTCGAACACCATCATCAAGTTTGCTGACGACACCGTGGTCGTGGGCCTGATCACCGACTGCGATGAGAAGGCCTACCGCGAGGAGGTGGCTGACCTGTCACTCTGGTGCCAGGACAACAGCCTCCACCTGAACGTCAGCAAAACCAAGGAGCTGATTGTGGACTTTAGGCGTGGATCACAATCGAGGACGCACGCGCCCTTGTGGATTAATGGGACTTCTGTCGATAGGGTGAGCAGCTTCAGATATCTGGGAGTCCACATCACAGAGGACCGTACACACAGACACTCTGGTGAGAAAGGCGAGGCAGCGTCTTTACCACCTCAGGCAGCTGAGGAAATTCCGGGTCTCGGCGAGGATCCTCAAGTCCTTCTACTCTGGAGCAGTGGAGAGCATCCTGACAGACAACATCACTGCCTGGTTTGGGAGCTGTACTGCTCAGGACAGGCGGGCCCTGCACCGGGTGGTGCGTTCAGCTGAACGTACCACTGGAACTACCCTCCCCCCCTTGCAGGAGCTATAAACCAGGAGGTGTAGTAGCAGAGCTGCAGGATCATGAAGGATCCTCATCACCACCACAACGGACTGTTTCAGCTGCTGCGGTCAGGAAAGAGCCTCCGCAGTGACACAGCGAGAACAGAGACTGAGACGGAGTTTCTTCCCTCAAGCCATTAGAACTGTCAACGCTGACCTCACCAGGGGCCCTCATTGAGCCATACACTAGGCTCCACTACCTTACTGTACTGTATGTAGCATACTGTACCGCATACTGTGTCACTGTTCAGGGTTCTTCGTGATGCCGTATTGCTGCGCCGTACTGTTGTATACTGTGCTGTATTATCCCAAACACTACCTCACACTATTCACATTCACATGCCACTTTAATTCACATGCCACTTTAATGCACATATCTGTATATACATAAGCATATTCCCTCTATCTATTCCATTTTATTTCATTTTATTTTTATTGTATTTTATTTTTTTCTATATATTTTTATTTTATTCTATAAGTATTCAACTTACTGTATTACTTTTTAGGAGTCAATTAGTCGGTCTATTAGAAATATTTTTTTTTATTGTGTGCATTACATTTCACTGCATATATGTATGAAAGTATGTATATTTATGTGACAAATAAAAATCTTCAATCTTGAATCTTGAATTTTGAAGTCATAGTTTTAAAAATATTTGCTTGATACACACAAGTGACACCTTGTTTTGAAGCTCTGATTCTTCACTTTCAAATGATGTGAAAAAAAAGCCAAAAGCCACCAAATGTACCTAAAGTCTGCAGTGGGTCACATATATATGAATATGTAGTAGGCTTGCTACGCAGGTTCGGGCAAGGACTCGGAGAGACTCAGATTAGCAGGCACAGTGAGTTTTACTCACAAATTGTTTAACAGAATGCCGCTCAAGTGCGGACAAAGGAAAAATAACGGACAACGTAAAGGTGCAACCAGACGTCGGTCTCTGATTGGGCTTCTCTCAGCGTGGAGTGCTTTGGCTCCAGAGCACTCTGCCGAGGATCCCTCGACTCCAAGACAAGACATACACATAGGAAACCTTTCAAGCTGTTATGGTTGGCCAGTCAGCTCAACTAGCCACATCTGGCACCGAGGCAAGGAGCGTCAGTCTACCATGCTGGCTTCCCCTCGCCTGGCCCAAGCACGCCCCCGAGGCTAACCGGTGCCTAACTGGTCAAGTAGCTCCTGGACCTGGTGCATCAGGTAGCCACTGAATTTTAACACCTTGTTCACCTTCCAGTAGTCTACACAGAACTGAATCGACCCATTGGGCTTGTTCTCTAGCACAAAGGGGCTACACCAGTCACTCGCAGACTCCTCTATTACCCCTATTTCCAGCATAGCTTTCAATTCTGCCTTTCACGATTTTGCGTTTGTGCTCGGGCAGGCGGTACGGCCAGGTGTGTGTTTTCACCTCCTGGGTTGTTTGTGTGTGGTCGTGTATGACAGGAGTGCTGCCTGGCAGGGGAAAGAACACATCGGCAAGCCGTTACTGCAAAGCTGGCATGTCCGCAGCCGGGCCCTGTGAGAGATGGTCATTTTTGAGGACCAGAAGGTCTCATTGGCAGCTTTTGAACCTCAGGGCCCAACTCGTCTCTCCCAATCAACGAGGTGGCCAGAGGGACGGACGCCTCCTCCCTCCATGTTTTTAAGAGGTTGAGGTGTAACACCTGAGTCCCCCTAGCCTATCAGTTCACTCGACCTCATAATGCACTGCCAGACTCGTCGCATGAACAGGAAGGATCCTTGCCACCTGGCTGGACAGAGCTGGACGTTGGGAGTATAACCAGCACCCTGTCCCCCGGTAAAAAACTGCCTCAGTTGCTCCTCTCTGGCATACAGCTGCTGATGTTCCTGCGCCTGGAGCAAATTCCCCCGTGAGAGGTGACCCAGTGTGTGGAGTTTTGCTCGCAGGTCCAGAACATACTGAAGTTCATTCTTACTGGTGCTAGGCCCTTCCTCTCAATTTTCCTTGATTAGATGTAGCACAACCTCCACACCCACCATCTCCTACCGAACAGTTCAAAGGGAGAAAATCCAGTGGAGGCCAGGGGAACCTTCCGCACCGCCAACAACAGAGGGTTCAACCATTGTATTGTCGTGCACAAACTTAAGAACTTAATGTTCTTCGGCGTCTTATTGAACCACATCACCAGGCCATCGGTCTGGGGATGGTATAGGCTGGTCTGAATTGGACACCCAACTGCTTATATAGTTCCTTGAAGTGTACATGACATAAAGGACGTGTACTGGTCGGTCAGGATTTCTTTCAGAAGCCTGAAAAAGTGCTTGCGTCACACTTTTTGCAGAGATACTGCGCAATGGCACTGCTTCAGGGTGTCTGGTTGTGTAGTCCACCAGGAACAACCCAAAGCGAAAGCACTGCTGTCTAACGGCCCGATGATGTCCATGCGTAGCCTTTCAATTGGACCTACACCAAGGGGAGGGGCCTCAACGGTGCCTTTGATGTGGCTGCTGGGTTACCAGCTGACACTCAGGGCAGGTGGGACACTCAGGGCAGGTGGCACACCAGTTGCGTGCCATTATGCTCTGCAGTGTTTTTTCGTGTCCGAGTTTTCTGGACATCCGTGGGCTGTGAGAAGCCTGGAAAAGCATTCCCCGGTGGCTTTTCGGTAACAACAATTGGGTGATTTCCTCTCATGACTGTGCGTCCCAGCTCATATAACCTGTCCATAATCATTGAAATGTACAGGTGCGCGAGCACAGCGAACCGGGCGCGCTGCCTTCCCTTCAATCTTCATAACCCATTTGAACGCAATGCGCAGAGTGTCGTCCTGAGATTCTTCATGGGAAAGTCCCCAAAAGGAAAGCACACCGGGGCTGGGGGACCCCCGTCGGGAGGCTCCTCTGTCCCTGCCCTCCTCGGCCCCCATGCGCCCCCAGCACTCCCTGTTTCCTGCATCAGCACTCCAAACCCAGGCCAATCTGTACCTAATATTAAGGAGTGCGACAGGCGCCAACAAACGGCGCCCTGCACCAAATGCTTTTTCCCCCGGTGACAAATCTCCCGCCGCACCATCGGATATGCGCGAATATCCATCCCCATGCACACACCGAATATCCACCCGTGATGCCTCCACCAAAGCCCCGGGTCGAACCAGGCTTTGCTGGACCATGGTCTGTGTACAGCCGGAGTCCAGCAAAGCCCTGTGTCTACCCCCTTGTAGCCTTACCGGCACAAAGTAGGCCCCTTCAGGATCAGGGGTGGGGCTGGCAGGGCCAGCAACCTGGACCACCTGTCTCCATCAACGGGCAGTCTGCAGTGGTGGCTTGGCCAATGCCGTAGGCTAGGAAGATGGTGGGGAGAAAAAAGGGTATGTGCTGGAGAGTCCAGCAGCACTGAGAAGGGGCTAGTGTGTGAAAACTGCCCGGGTCCCGTGGCACTGGCGGGTAGTTGGGCCGCAGCCACCCTCCTCCGTGCTTCTTGGGAGGTCCATCCAAACTGGAGCTTCTGGCTCTGCTGTTGCAACACAGGCTGCTGACCAGGTTCTCAAGTCTGGACCGCTCCTTGCTGCTCTCTCGTCCTTGTTACAAATCCTGCTGACTACGCCACTGTAGCAGGCTTGGTACCCAGGTTCGGGCACGAACTCGGAGACACCCAGGTTGCAGGCGCAGAGGTGCAGACATAACAAGTTTTATTCACAAATTCTTCAACAGAATGGCGCTCAAGTGCAAATAAAGGAAATATAAGGGACAACTTAAAGGTGCGACCAGACTTCGGTGTCTCATCGGGCTCCTCTCAGTGCGGACACTTTGGTTCCAGAGCACATCCCCCAGGATCTCTGCCGTGGATCCCTCACTGCAAGACAGGACAAACACATAAGAAACCTTCCCAGCTGTTACGACTGGCCAGTTAGCTCAACTAGCCACAGCTGGCACTGAGGCAGGGAGCGTCAGTCTCCCACGCTGGCTTCCCATCGCCTCCCGGAGCAAGCTCAACCACACCCCCGAATGTGCCACAGTATGTTATATATACCTGTACCATCACATGCCCCGAATCTCATCTGCTGCGTGCTGTTGAACATGTCAGTACCCAAACCAGTGTGTAATGGTGTCATGTCAAATCATATTAAATCATATCATATCATATCATATTATATTATATCATTTCATATCATATTATGTTAAATTATATCGTATCATATTATATTACTATATCATATTATAAATCCTGCTTCCAGTCTTGGGGTTAGAAGAGAGTTTGTAAAAGGATTTGAAAACAAAAATGTATAAAGATGAAATTCCATTCTTCTGTGTGTGTGTGTGTGTGTGTGTGTGAGACCAATAAAATAAAGATTATGATCATTCAATGTGTTGACCCAAAATTAAGAATATTTATTTTTATTGATGCCTTTATGCTTTATGTAAAGCACACTGAATAGTCCTTGTGCTGTGTTATTAAGCCAGCAATGTAATGATGACATATATTTAATATAATATAATATAATAAAATAGTATATAATAATAATTCACATATATTCATGTGTTCTTTGGCTGTGAATCCACTTCTGCCCAATCTGATGATGCTGCATCTGCAGAGTGTGCAGCTCCACGTGCCTCCTCTCTTCATCCCTCCCTGTGGAGGGGTTTCCCAACCCCGGCTTCCCCGGCGGTGCCTTATCTCTGCTGATGCAGCGCGAGCAGACTAACACAGAAACCAAGATGGCCTCTCTCTCTCTCTCTCTCTCTCGCTCTCTCTCTCTCTCTCTCTCTCTCTCTCTCTCTCTCTCTCTCTCCCTCCTGTGTATCTAAGGAGAGGAGAGGAAGGGAGAGAATGAATGCTAAATACGACACCCAGTCATTTTCCCCCCTCCTCCTCCTCCTCCTCTTCACAGATTTACAGTCTCCCACTATAGGAGGCTCCACCCTGTCGTTTGGTTTCAGCTCCTGATTGATCGTCCGAGCTGCAGGTTCCAGCTCAGCGCTGCGGAGTGGAACGTGGAATCTGTTTGGTACGAAACATCCTGAGAGCTGGAAGCAGCTGCTTCATCCGTTTGTTCCACGGAAGAACAGAGCAGAAGAACTAAACCTTCCTCAACCTTCCCTGCACAGCAGGGGGCGCTGGAAGGTTCCACTGGGTTCTCGGGATTCGGTTCTTCACGAGTCACTCGGTAGAAACCAAAAAAACAGTCCTTCAATTTTTCCCACCTGTTTGATTCAGTTTAATGCATGGAAAGCAAGAGAGGATTTCTGGTGAATGTTGTACTCTACTCTTCCTTTACTCTGCTTCTACTCTACTTCCATCTGCCTTTATCGTACTGTACCTCTACTTTACCATCACTTTACTGTACTATTCCTCTACTCTACCCCCTTCTGTTCTACCTCTACTCTACAGGGAATCCATCATTGTCAACACCATTGTGGATTTAAATACTGAACATACAATAAATGTTCTGAAATTATTTGGGGGTTTTTTCAGAAAAGGAGCTCCAGGCGTGGAGGTGCGAGGTGAGAACCTCCATCAAGTGTGATGTCACACCTTCCTGCACCTATAATGACGCCGCCAAATAACGTCACTTTGTGTTTTCACACTCCTCCTCCACCTCCCTCCATCCCTCCCTCTCTGTCTCTTTCTCCCTGCCTCTCTCCCTCGTTCCATTCCATTACTGTCAGTCTGCTCTCTACTCCCTGGAGGCGCATAGCAATTGGTATTTCAGCCTAATTACGCGTGCACGCTGCAGAGCATGAGCGTGCACGCTCATGCTCTGCAGCGTGCACGCAGAAAACACTCGTGCCTGTGAGGAGATGGTGTAGGTCGTATTGTATGATATGTATGATTGTGTGTGTGTTTATGTGTGTGTGTGTGTGTGTGTGTGTGTGTGTGTGTGTGTGTGTGTGTGTGTATGTTTGTGTCTGTGCCAGTGGATGGATGTGTTGCCATGGAGACACATCGTCTTCCCTGACAAAGGGCTGCTGGTAAAAGCTGCACATGGCGCTTACAAAATGAAGACAAAAAAAAGAGAATAAAGTCTTTTCTGGGGAAATTGCAGCAATAAGACCCCATTGCCAAGGCAACAGTGAAGACTTTGCATAATGATAAAAAATAATTACAATGTCTGCACTTCCTCCTGACGTCATCTTTCACAGCTCCAGTTCTGTTCCAAACTGAAGTTCACAAAAGGCAAATAATAAAATGTGTTGTTACTCTGCCCAAAAAGAGGAGGATGTGTTGCCAGTTCTCCCTAGGAACCAACAGGAAGGAGGAACTCTCCCAGAACCAGGACCCCACACCATGGTTGCCCAGTTGCCGTAAGACGCTTGACAGTAGCCCAAATATGGTTGCCCAGGGCAACTGGGCAACCGTTATTGTCAAAAGAAAACATTTATGATAATAAATATGATCATATATAGATATTATCAAAATATCTGTTTCTTTTTTTGTTTTCCAGAAAATCACTTTAGTTGCTAAATACATTTTGAAAGAAATAAAGAGCATTAAAGCATTTATGGCAAACTAACCATTAGCAGCAGTGGAGCCAAAAGCCACAGTAGGGCACCTGGAAATATAAACCAGATCTAGAGCCAGTGTTTTGACCAAGGGCCATAAGGAGAATATATGAATGAACAGATAGAGAGAGCGACAGAATAGGAGGAAGTAGAGCTGGGATGTGGAGGAGAGACGTGATGTCAAAGCGTCCTGCCTTCCAGCCGGGAGGCCAGAGGTGGCGTGACACTTCATTAAGGGTCAAATTGCTGGTCAGGGCACAGCGTCAGGACCAGATGCGTCCTCCTTTGGAAACAGAGAGAAGAACAGAATCCATGAAACGTGAAAGAAACAAGACGGCGAAAATCTCTGCATCAAAAATGACAGCGGGGAAGCGGCGGCTCAGGCATAATGAGGTTTCATGTCTGAGAAAATGGGGAATGGAATCCGGCAGTGACACTGCTGGTTTCAGAGAACGCTCTGAAACCAGAGGACTGTGAGATCAAGGCTCCAGAACATTATGTTAAATCACTTAAAATATGGTTTATCACAGTTGTAGACGACCAAACTGTCCAAGCGATGATTGCTTTTCTCTCGAGATCAACCAAACAACCAAACAACCATGATTTCTTCTCTAAGATGGTGACAGTCACTGCAAGTGAAGCCTGGAACACAGTTGAATCAACAAAAAACATTTATGCCACATGGTGTCTTCCTAAAACAACTATAGCCATGAAGGAGAAGAAAAGAGAAAGATGTAGTCCGGGTATGTGTGCATGTGTGTGTGTGTCAATGTGTGTGTCTGAGACGTGTTCGCCTGTGAGTGCAGGGGATCGGTCCCAATTGGTGCTGTATGAGGTCAGAAACATATGACACTGTCATGAGGCCGTGGCACAGCAGCAGAACAGCTGCAAGAAACCTCAGAGCCCAAAGCACCGCGGCCCTAAAACAACCCCCAACCTGGAGAGAAGCTAAGAGCCCGCAGAACAACACCCACGCACGCCCCCGAGATGCGAGGCGGTTCCCAAATGCACAAGATGTAAGTTTGATGATCATAAAGGTAGAGAAGAAGATAACGTAGTCTATTGAGTAAATGTACTGTTATGTACACATAGTGTAAATAAAAGACAACCAAAAATGTTTTTGATTTCAGTGACGTGGGAAGTGGCAATCTGTTACTTCCCCCCCTTAAAAACGATCAGCGGTGAAGTGAGTGCAGCTCCAGGCGGCTGCCGCCAAGGAAGCAGCTCCACCTGCGGCGCTGAGAGCTTCCTTCCTGTCCAATGAGCAGCAGCACATGGAGCAGTTTTTCATCTGGTTCCGTCACAGGTTTGGTGGGAGTTTGCACCCAGCGCAGGGATTACATTCCAAATGCGTTGCCATACGCGGAGAGCAATCGGTGAAGTGGTTGCCGGACGTCTTGAAAGGCTCCTCGGAGCCCCTGAGGGCCTCGGCGCGGCCGGCTCATTAAACCCATCTGCTTTTCATCAGCCTGAGAGTTTGCCGCTTTTAAAATCTCAGCGAGGTCAGCAGGACGGCGCAGAAGGAGAGATTTATCTGCAGACCCAATTGTGTTAATGGATTTGATTTAATTTATTTATCTGGAAAGCAAAGAGAAACATTAATTGCTCTGTTGGTTTTAATTAAAGCCCATATGTAGAATACAGATACATCCAGAACATTCCTGCAGCAGCTGATTGAACCTTCTCCTCCATGAATCTGTAGAATGAAATCATGTCCTGTCGTGGACGGATCTCGCTCCACCTGGTCTGATCTGCTGAGCTGGACTCACCAGAAGAGAGTCGCTGGGGGTTGTGGGTTCCAACCCCACGGGGCCCAGGTAGGAACATTTCAATCCCAGGGTCCGTGGTTCCTAAAGTCTGGCCTGATGTTTGGTACATACTCGTGCGCCCTTGAGCAAGGCACCGACTCGAGGACTGGAGCTGATCAGTGCAGCTCCACACATGAGGATGGTTTAATGCAGAGCACACGTTCTGGGAACATATTTGGGTTTGAGTCTGGAATTATAGTGGAATTTGTTCACGAGGGGAAACCTGGTAAAGCTCTGGCGGCGAGCATCTCTGATTTGTGGGTAATTTACAGAAAGGGAGAGAGAGACGATCACCGTGGAGCGACGTTCTGTCCGACAGGGCTTTTCTAATCCTGCCTGGTTTGCAGCTCCTGCCGAATAAAATTACAATTATTAAATCATTATTCTAATTATTGTGATTATTAAATTGGCAGAAAAAGTGTCGTTTGGCCGCCGGTTCCAGCTGCGTGTCGTCAGATGGAGCTGGGTGCTAATCTGCACAATGTTTGTTTAAAGATTATTTTAATTATTCTATAAATTAATTTAATGTTTATCATATAACACTATACTATTATGACCACATAGTAAATTATAAGTAATTACACTGATTTCATACACTGATTTCAGTAATTTCACTGCGTCCATAAGTTATTGCATACATTTATTGAAAAATCATACTTTATATGTGAATTTATAAATGTATCGACACAGATTTCTGACAAATTTGCTTTAATGTGATGACTGTGATGCTGGTGTGTCATGCATTCATCATTTATATGAAAGTTTATGATTTATAACGTGTTGTTACACTAATCTCTGTCGCAATGTAGCTGAATGTTATTCTCCCTTGTAAGTCGCTTTGGATAAAAGCGTCTGATAAATGACTAAATGTAAATGTAAATGTAAATGTTATTCCTGTTATTTTCGTGATTAGAGTGGGGCTCATGTTGGTCTGGGTGGAATCACTTAGCTGTGTGTCTTCAGTAGTTTATAGAAAAAGAGGCCGTCTCTCCTTGGATTGTGATTAATCTCCGCCCCGCTAACGACCCGTATTGTCGTTTGGGTTATCAGGGCGGTGCCTCCATCTTTAATGTGGAGCGACGAGCCGCTGAGTAATTACCAGGAGGCCTGGCGCTTGTTAGCGGAACGAGCTCCCTGAGGGCTCGAACCGGAACGCTCTGACCGGTTGCTCCCTGCCGACCATCGCTGCTGCGTTTGGTACATCCAAGATGGCCGCCAGAAGACAAAGTGAATGTTATCTTGTGCGGACTTGGTCGTCCTGGACGGACTAACACGGTTTGGACGACGCACAAAGGAAGCTCTTTTCATTGCCTCCCTCCGTCCACATCAGCACTGAGCTCTTCAAGCCTTGTGCACACGCTGCGCTGAGATGATCTTCATGTAGATGATGGTTTATGACTCCACTGAGTCGGAGTGTCACTGACAAGACGAGCAAAGCAGATACAAGTAGAGCAGAGGTAGAGTAGAGGAAGAGCAGAGGTAGAGTAGAGGATAAGTAGTGTAGAGGTTACAGAGGTAGAGTAGAGAGTAGAGGTAGAGTACAAGTAGGTAGAGCAGAGAAGAGTAGAGAAATGTGTAGAGGTAGAGTAGAGGGAGTGTAGAGGTAGATAAAATAGAGGGAGAGTAGAGGTAGAGGAGACTCCCTTGCGCCTCTCTTCTTCCTTTTGCAGTGAAGCTGTTATTTTCCTCTTCAGGGATGTGATGTTGGATGTGACGTTGATTCCACATCAGTTCCTGAGCTGATCATCGTCATGGCAACGTAGGAGTAACAGTGTTTCCTGTTCGCTGTGCGTCAGTGTTTTGTGTTTCTCCCGTCGCTCCACTTCAACATTTTTAATTTTCCACTCGACGGCTTCGGCTGTGACATAGTCACAGAGAGGCAGGTAGAGGTGGAGTAGAAGGAGAGCAGAAGTAGAGTAGAGGTAGAGTGGAGGTAAAGTAGAAGTAGAGGTAGAATAGAAGTAGAGTACAGGTGGAGTAGAAGGAGAGCAGAAGTAGAGTAGGGGCAGAGTAGAAGTAGAGTAGAAGTAGAGTAGAAGTAGAGTAGAGGTAGAGTAGAAGTAGAGTCGAGGTAAAGTAGAGGTAGAGTAGAAGTAGAGTAGAAGTAGAGTAGATGTAGAGTAGAAGTAGAGTCGAGGTAGAGTAGAGGTAGAGTAGAAGTAGAGTAGAAGTAGACTAGAGGTAGAGTCGAAGTAGAGTATAAGTAGAGGTAGAATACAAGTAGAGCAGAGGTAGAGAAGAAGTAGAGTTGAAGTGAGTAGAGTCATCCATCCCTCCTTCATCCATCCCTCTGTCCATCCATCGCTCCGATGAAAGGTGCTGGTGATCAAACTAAACAGGCTTTTTAACCTCATCTGTTCCTCGGTAGCTTGGGAATGTCTTGTGGGCCGTCGTCCATCTCTGCGGTTGACCCAACTCCCTGCCACCCAGCGGCACCACCCAGCAGCACCACCCAGCAGCACCACCCAGCAGCACCACTGACACCTTCTATTTCACTCTTTCACTCTGTGGCTTCCTTATCGTGTTTTCTTTTCCAAAAAATAGGACAATTTGGTCCCTCAGCCCTGAGTCCACAGAAGGCTCTGCTGAGAGTGAGCAGCAGACGACGGACTGGTCCGGGCGTAGGAGGTTCTCAGCTTTCTTCCACCATGGAGCTCAGAGCGATGATCCAGTTGAACCCACAACCACGTGAAAGTGACGAGTAGCTTCATCAGCGGATTGTCGTGCTGCATCTCCCTCTATTTTCCTGGTGATAAATCCTCCACCATCTCCAAACCCAACGGTTATGGATCCCCTGCCGTCGTTTTATATGTATATGAGGAAATATAGTGCATGTCGGGGGCGTCTACCAGGGCGCAGGGCAACAGGTTTATGGGAGGTTCCCCTGAAAAGAGCTTATTGGCAAGAAAACCTGGAACAGAGAGCTCCATCAATCTGAACGCTGACACACTTTAAAGGGGAAGTTCACGGATCAATGCAGTGTCTTACCCTCCCTGAGGTGAAGATCAGATCCTCCAGAGATGGTAAATCACCAAACAGGACCGAGAGAAGAGGAATTTCTCCTCATCTCCAGAGGTTGTGAAAGGGTCCACTGTACAGCCCAAAGGACCGACTCTACATTAGTTTTTATTTCAAGTCGTGTTTCCATCATTTAACAGCTCAATCTGAACAGTAAATGTGGACGACTTCAAAATAAGAGGTTATCCTTCAAGATAAGAGTTTCTCCTCCTTACAGCAACTCATTAAGCTCCTCATATGTGCTTTGCTGATAATGTGTGAAGAAAATCAACTATTTAGGAGTGCTAGGGACCGAACCAGATAAGGCACCAGAGACAAGCCTAAAGTTGGAAATTAAAGGGTCTTATTTACCGGGCTACATCCATTCTGAGGTAAAAACACAACCATGGAGCCACACATGTCACATGCTATGGAGGACAATGCTCCCAGGATCTTACACTGAAACAAACCTGAAAACGTTTATATTTAACGGGTCATACTACATTCACACACGCGGGAAGTCTTACAAATATCAACTAACAATTAATACAATTTATACAGACAAACAAATCTCAGTTCAATGATGTATTGAATTTCAAATCATACATTTTTACTGTCTTGGAAAACACTTTTTGTTTAAATTGAATTAATCTTCAGAAAATAGATATTAATGGAAAAACCCTAGAAATAACTTGATGTTGGTACTGTCCAAATACTGTAACAAAATAATGTCACAATATTCACATATATAAATCGATGTGATGACATAAACATTTGCTCCCACATAATGACGAACCCAACCTCATAGAACCCCGGTCACATGTTTTCCATTATTCACATAATTTCCACAGACATCCAGGACTTCCACAGGAGCCCAGATGCAGCTGACGGTGTTCAGGCTTCACCTTGATGCACCTACAGAGAGCCAGAACAACATTCATCACATAGTTGACCAATGACCAGTGATGCCAAACTGACTATATATTGTTTCTGATTTCCCACAATAAAGCGTTGGACTCAGAGAGCTGTTCCAAATGACATAAAGAACAGAAAGGCTTGCTGGCCAAAAGGATAAATAATAATCTTACAACAATCAGTCTGGTTCCTGGACGGCTGACAAGCCCCGTGCCCCCCTCCCTCTCTCTGCAAGACACACAAACATTAAGAAAAGGCCCTGTCCCAGATCCACCACCCTTCGGTTTTACCGATATTTATGCACCAAACCAGGTCACAGAGCAAACAGCTTCTTAAACAGGCTAAGGGTGGTTTTTGAGCAGCAGGACACTTAGTTTTGGCAGGGGACTGGGACTGCACAGTGGATTTTACTGTGGACTGGTGAAGAACCCCACCTTCCAGTCCACCGCCACACCGTTTCTACACCAAAAGGACAGATATTCCCAGGTTTTTTAAATGCAAGCAAACCCGCTGAAATACACACCCAAGCTGGCGGTCGAGGCTGCAGACTTGTCTTTTTTAGCATTGATACTCCATGTGTTTGGATGTAATATAAAGCAAAGAGCGGAAAGGAATATAAAGGAAAGCAGAAAGGACGTGCATATGTGAAAGCAGCCTTTGTGTCAGTGGCGGGAGGTGGGGAAGGCCCAGGTCAGGACTTTCTGCCAGCACTACATTGCATACTGCACTGCACACACCGGGGCAGCACCACCCCGGAGACAGAGATTAAAATATGGAGAACAATCTGATAACCAACAACAGCACAGATGGGGGTTTAATCAGTACAAAAAGCAGCAGTTATCTTTATTTTTATGTCAGACAGCGAATGGGGGATGTTGTTTTGGCATCAGCATTGTTTTCTTTAATTTGGAGAGGACAGCGGTTCAGGGCCAGCTGAACCTCTGTCCGCCCCATAGGACGGTGACCACCGACACCGCGTAGATGATGGGGTAGGACCTCCTGGACGTCCTGCTGGAGTGTATGGGGAGGGGCTCCCCGCCGGAATCCTGCCGTCGTGCCGCCCTGTCTCTGTCGCCCAAGAAGTGAGACCTGGCGCTCCTCCAAAACTGGAGGCTTGTCGCCCTCCTCTGGGCCGACTACAAGATGTTCTCCAAAGTGCTGGTCAATAGGCTCAGGGAACACCTGCGGCTGGTGGTACACAGAGACCAGGCCTACTGCATCTTTGACAGGACCATCACAGACAACTGGTGACCTGACACTTCCCAACGTGGCGCATTTCGCAGCACTGTACTTTTGGCTGTGCCTGAAAAACACCGGAAATTCCTTTTTTTAATCCAAAATTCAGATTGAGATTATTGCAGATTTAAATTCCTCAAGTTTTTTATCTTTCTATCAAATTATTGTCAAAACTGAGTTTGATATTCGATAAATATTAAAAAGTCGAGGCTACGTGCTGCATCAGCATTAGTTGAGTTACTCACCATTAAGTGGTTGAACAATTAGCGGTCCTGCGGTTCCTGTTGGTGCAAACATGCAGATCAAGATCATCCTTTGACTACACTGCATCTTTTTCGCATGGTTAAACAATGTTACCCTGACGCCGCCTCAAAGACGAAGAAGAGCTGGCGTCACTTTCGTAAACAATATTTTAAAAGAAACAACAACAAATAAACACCAGAAGCAAGAAATCTTACATCTCTGTGAAAACATCATCTGTCTTGTTATGGGTTATGAGCAGAGGGCAGAAACCTTCAATCATGTCACCGAACTGGCAGCGGGAGGCGACGGAGCGGGGTGCTCCCAGAAAACAGCAGTTCCCAGAATGCAAATGGTTGGGAGGAGCTCCCATTTGCATTGTGGGTATTGTTGTCCCCTGGTGATCAGTTTTCATGTCAGGGATCTGCAAAGTACTTTCGATCATTGTTATAAAACAATGAATGCAGGAAATGGAAATGTTTAGAAGTTAGTTACAGAAGTAACGAAAAAATAGAACTAACAAAAAAGTATAGTAACAGTAACAGTATAATAGAGGGGTCATGCTGGTTTAGTGAGCATGAACCTAGAATGAAAATAAAGTGACTTTAACTTGAAATTAAAGGACTAACTTGAATTAAACATTTTCCATATTTTTATGAATTAATGATTCAAATATGATTTTCAGAAAACCACATTGAACATTATCTCATTGAGGAGCACAGCACTGTCCAGACGTCACCATTTGAATCACTAATTGTGTTTTCTAAATGTTTTGTTTGTTCTGCAAAAGTCTGGAAATTCTTCTAAAACTTTAAATCCTGATTTCTCAGAACTTCTGTTTTCAAAACCTTAACCTTTAATAAGTCACAGCTTCCAAAATATTTGCTTGATTCCCACAAGTGACTTTCATGTCATGTCAAATTTCGGAATGTGGCCCTAAAGTACACGGTGGGACACATTTAAATGATATGATCTCACTCTGGGTGTACTTTCACTGGATCAGGAGAAGATTATTGATGGGGTTGATCACCGTTATTTATTGTCTGTACTGAGGGGTTTTGGTTTTGGAGAGGGCTTTATCCCACATACGGTGTAGGTGCATATGTTGGGGCTTCTGTACAGCGGGGCATCGTGTATGGTCAAGGTGGGGCTCCGGGGGGTCTGAGCCATCCCATAGTGGTAGGGAGGAGTATTAGACAGGGCTGCCCCATGCCAGGCCAGCTCTAGTCCCTGGCCATAGAACCCCTACTGTGCCAGATGGGGGGCAGACTAACGGGGCTCTCGCCCCCGGGACTTCCACAGAGCCGGGACATCACGGTCTCAGCCTACGCAGACGACATCGACGTCCTCATCCGGAGCGAGGGAGATGTTACCTCACTGGTAGACTGCCTCAAATCTATCAGGGGGCCTCGTCTGCAAAAGTAAACTGGGAGAAGAGCGGGGCCCTGCAGGTGGGGGCCCGGAGGGAGGGGGCAGCCCCCACTCTGCCAGGCGATCTCAGGTGGGGAAGGGCGGGGGTGAAAGTGCAGGTTCAGGAGAAGAACTGCTGGAAAAATGACGGTCCGACTCTCTCAGTGGGAATGGGTGCTGGCCCAGCTGTCCTACAGGGGCAGAGTTCTGGTGGCCAACAACCTGGTGGTCTCCACCCTGTGGCACAAGCCGTGGGTCCTAACTCCACCAAGGAGCCTATAAGAGCGGATCCAGAGCAACATTGTCCATTTACTCTGGTCAGAGCAGCATAGGCTACGGCTCCTGTGCTGTACCTCCTGTGCAGGAGTTATTAAAAACGATACTACTAATCGTGTTTTTCTTCATCTTATTTACTTATTCGTTATTTATGATTTCTTATATGTTTTCGTTTTCTTGAATTCTTTCAAATTCAAAGCGCACCCAAGAAGGTCCTGGGTTTGATTCCCGCCTGGGGCGCTGTTGGCACCGTGCTCCGGCGGGTTATCTCCTAAATAGGCGCCTTTCTGTGTGGAGTTTGCATGTTCTCCCCGTGCTCACATGGGGTTTCCTCCACCTAACGTCAGTAAGGACCCCCACCCAAAACATGCACACATCATGGTCTGACCAGCGATGGACACTCGTCACCAGGTCCCCTGGCGCGTCCATGAACGCTGCCCACTCCTCCTGGCTGTGGCCCCGGAGGAAGGACAAGCCAGGATGGGTCAATGCAGAGGAACCATCTCACCAGCACCATCAAGCATGTGTGTGTGTGTGTGTGTGTGTGTGTGTGTGTGTGTGCATGTGTTGTAGTGTGGTGTGTTGTGTGACAAATAAAGATTGTTCTTCTTCTTCTTTTCTTCTTCTGCCACTAAGCAACATGGTTTGGATCTTTGTTCCATAAAACATTTTTCTCTCTCTCAACCTTTATTTTATCCATCTATCACTCTCTTTCAGTTATCTCAATCTCTCTCCATTTATCTCCCATCTCTCTTGCTTTGTATCTCGTTTCAAACCTCAAAAGAGAAATACCTCGACAGCAGAACTCTTATTTTGAAGGTAAAAAAATAAAACACAGAATAAAACTGCATCCAATGCGCTATTCTACACAGAGATGAATCAAAACGACAACGGCGTTGCATTTCGAAAGCAAGAGGACGAGAGGAAAGAAAAACCAAAAGAGGAACAAGAGTATGGAGGTGGAGAAGATCTAGTGCTTACCCAGGGACATGTGTGTGTGTTTGTCCTTGAGTGGCTGCAGAGGAGCATTAACATAACGCTCCAGTTTAATGAGATGGGGACAGATGGCATTCCATCACTGGTTCTACACCTCTATCTGCTCTTATCACCAGAACGAGGGAGGGAGGGGGAGAAAGTGGGGGAGATGAGGGAGCCGAGCGAGACAGGCGATAGATAAAGAAAGAAAGATGGGGAGGCAAAGAGAGGGAGCAAGACAGTAGACGAAGAGAGATGGGAGAGAGAGATAGAGGGAAGGGATGGGGAGAAAGAAAGAGCGAGAGAGAAGGAGGAGGAGAAAACCAACCTCAGAAAAGCTAAAATAACAACGTTACCAGGGTTCCAGGGCTGGAACCACACACACACACACATACACACCCATCAAGGCTCGAAGCAAGTACTAGAGCAGTTTGGGTTCAATGCCTTGCTCAAGGACATGTGACCAGAGGAAGCTGATGTTCAGAGCAGTGTTGTCAGTAAAACGATGCAGGTTTCTCAACTTCACACTGTTCTCAATGTTCCAGCCCATGATTATAATATCCACATTACTAACAATTGCTGCTACGATATTTCAGGTGTGTAAATATCTCATCTGAAGCCCCAAAATATCCTCAAATGATGGATGTGGAGGTGTCCTTCCCAGTCCCAGGTCGCACCATGAAGCACTTTTTCCAGCACTGCAGAGGAGGGACGTTTGGGAAGCTCTGGGTGCGTCACTCCAGCAGCACCGTGGGGAGCGGCGTCCTCAGGGCGGCTCCGTGTCCATGATGGAGGAACCACGCTGCTGCCTCTGAAGGGCGTTCCAACCGCCGCTCGCTCCTCGTGCTAACGGCTCTCATCATTATTCACGGCCCGGTGATGCTAAACGACTCCCGAACATTTATAACGGACGCCCTTGGCGCCCGCCGCTGAGGGGTCATGAGGCACGTTACCAGAGGGGCCAGGGACCTCGCCGTGGTTTCCGTGGAGCTCCAGAAGGTCGTATGGAGACCGTCATTCAGTTTCAAGTTCTTTGGATGAATGAGAGGGAAGGGGTGAGCGCCTCAGGATTGGACGGTCTGACGGGAGTCGACTGTACAGCCTCAATGTTCAAATGAACACACGCAGCACAAACAACACAAAGCCTGAGTTAAGTTTTTGTCTTTTTTGCTCTGATTTTAATTTTGACATTTTCGTATTTTTCTGTAAGCATAAGAGGCTCATCGTTCGGCAAGACACGTCTTTCACTCTGACAAAAGAAAAGATTTGTTGTAAATCTGGCCCCGGGTGTTGGTCTCCATCAGTCGCAGCAGGTGTAGGTGCGGGTGGAGCGGCATCACCGCTGGAGGAGGTGGTCACTCTCCAACACGCTGCTCTAGTTGTGTCTCTCTGGGACACGCCTGTGCTTGTTCAGGAGCGACGCCGCAAAAACGCAAATTAACACGGGCAGGGTTGCCAGGTCCATGACAAACCCAGCCACTCTCCAACCCGCGGACAAAAAAAAAAACAACCCGCTTCAAAAGCAGCCAGATTCCGCAGGAAAACCGGAGACCTGGCAACCCTGAAGACAGCTTGAGAGTGTTTGTTCACACTCAGCTTGCTGCTGATATGAGCCTTGGTTCACAACGTGAACCTGGTGAGAACTGGCTTCACTAACATCACTGGCAACACTTCTCCTCCCGTTATATTGTGTAGTGAGAAACAAAGTTGTTCAGGGGAAATGTGTTGGAGTAAAAGTCAACTTTTTGGGGGCTAAATGGAGCTCAGTAAAAGTTAAAGTTGACAGAAATATAATAACTCAAGGAAAGTGTGGGATACCCCCCAACAAAAACTTACGTACACACAGTACAAAGTATATTTATATGGTTACTTTACACCAGTGCAGATGATGTTAGTACCACAACAGTATAACAGTACACATGCAAACATCTAGATTGTTGGCAGAAGTACTACAACTACAACTCAAACTAGAACAGAAGATCTCTTTGTTGTCATTGTACAAGTAGGATACAACAAAATGATTCCTCTGGGCTAGAACTAAGCAGGACTAGAACTAACCAGGACTAGAACTAACCAGGACTAGAATTAACTAGGACTAGAATTAACTTGGACTAGAACGAACCCGGACTAGAACTAACCAGGACTAGAACTAACCAGGACTAGAACTAACCAGGACTAGAACTAACCAGGACTAGAAGAAGAAGAAGAAGAAGAATCTTTAATTGTCACACAGCACCACACTACAGCACACACACATATGCTTTGGATGGTGCTGGTGAAATGGTTCCTCTGCGTTTAACCATCCTGGCTTGTGCTTCCTCCGGGGCCACAGCCAGGAGCAGGGGGCAGCGTTCGTGGACGCGCCGGGGACCTGGTGACGAGGGTCCATCACTGGTCAGACCGTGATGTGTGCATGTTTTGGGTGGGGGTCCTTACTGACGTGAGGTGGAGGAAACCCCATGTGAGCACGGGGAGAACTAACCAGGGCTAGAACTAAATATAACGACAACTTGAACCAACCAGGACAAGTACTAACTAGGACCGGGGCTAGAACAGGAACTGACCAGGATTAGATCTGACTAGGACTTGGACTAACTCTACAAATGGATTCAGAGCACAATCGCACTGGTCCATGACTTCAATGGAGTCCAGTGGTCCACAAAGGGGTTTCCAGGATTCCAGGTTTGGTGGCTCGAACTGGAACAGACATCAGCAGCTGGACGTCACAGCGGAGATGCTGGAAGCAAAGTTACCATCCGTGTCTTCTCGTCTCGGACCACCTTGTGAGGGTGGAGGATGACGCTATGTGGAGCGTCTGGAGGGCGGTGATGGAGGGAGGTGCGTGTGACCTCACTTTACATCACAGGTTCTATCCCACATCACAGTGTCTGGCAGTCATCAAAGTCCAGAGGGAGACATGAAGCTGACGAGAGAGAGAGAGAGAGAGAGAGAGAGAGAGAGAGAGAGAAATATGGTCATATGGACGGACGGTCCTGTATTCAGACACATTTATTACCCAGCACATTTCCTGCTCTGAAGCTGCTTTTACAGCCTGAGCTGCTGTGTGTGATGAATGTACTTGTCAGTGATAAAATGTTGAAACTCGCAAACTTATTGATTTTTTTACCTCGGCAGCCCCAGTCCCAACACCCCCACCCATCCACCCACCCATCCCCACCCCCACCTCCACACCAGCCGCCCGAAGCCCCCACTCGGAAACCAGGGCAGCGCAAAGAAAAGAAAACAGAGAAACTGAAACTCCACCGTCCCACAGGAAAAGTGTCTCTACGAAAAAGGAAAGTGAAACCGGAAGGAGAATTCCAAACCAACAGCAGCAGCTTTTCACCGGGAGGAGATGCAGAACAGAGGTCTCCACAGGTCGAAACAAACCCCAACCCCTTCAGATACACATTCATTAGTAATAATTATTAATAATTAATTATAATATAATATTAATTATAATTATTATGACCAGTTCCTCCATAACCACCTTGGTTCTTCCATAATGCCTAGGGTTTCTCCATACTAACCCTGGTTCTTCCATAACAACCTTGGTTCCTCCATAACAACCCCGATTCCTACCCCGGTTCTTCTCATCCCATGTGGTGACGGAGCACCGTGACGATGCTGGCGCTCCAAAGGGACTCTGAGTATGGAAAGAAGAAAGAAAGAAGAAACAGACTTTATTTGTCACACAGCACACCACACTACAAACACGCACACACACACGCACACACACACGCACACGCACACACACACACACACACTCACACACTCACACACTCACACACACACACACACACACACACACACACACACACACACACACACACACACACTCACACACTCACACACTCACACACTCACACACACTCACACACACTCACACACACTCACACACACACACACACACACACACTTTGATGGTGCTGGTGAAATGGATTCTCTGCATTGAACCATCCTGGCTT
>NC_137189.1:51087556-51097556 GCF_960531495.2 Zeus faber | reverse complement strand
ACGTTTTCTGAGATTTATTGTCAGAAAAGAACCTTGAACATTTAATATGTAAAAAATAAACGATTGAATGTCTGGAAGGACACATGGCGAAAGCAGAAGTAGAGTAGAGGCAGAGTAGGAGGTGGAGTAGAGGCAGAGTGGAGGCAGGTGGAGTAGAGGTAAAGTAGAGGGACACTAGAGGTAGAACTAGTGTGGAGGCAGAGTGGGAGGTGGAGTAGATGGAGGTAGAACAGACATACAGTAGAGGTGGAGTAGAGGGAATCTACAATGGTGTCGGGGTCGGGTAGAAGGAGGTAGAGAAAATTTAGAGGTAGCGAAGAGGTGGAGTAAAGTAGAGCTGTCATGAACTTCAATTAAGGTGGAGTCGTCAGCAGACCAGGACCTGGGCCGGGACCCAGGACCCAGGACCACTACCACGACCACAACCACTGGGCCTGGTCCCACGACCGGGACCAGGACCCAGGACCAGGAAGGGCTCTGGGGTCAGACGAGTCCCTCAGCAAAGGAACAAAACAGCCGGAAGAACAAAATGTCAGTTTACATACAAGACAAACACTGAGTAAACACTTATTAAATCAATCACCCGCCGTCTCCTTTCTGGAATCAACGGCTTTGCCGTCGCAGAGAATCATGAGATCAGTTTTGGCTGCGAGTGTCACCTGACCTTGGAGACAGTAAATCAGCTGATCAAGCTGCCACGCCCTGCTCCTCTCACTTTATCAAAATGAACAGAAAACAGGACAGAGCAGCTGAGAATCAGACGGTAAGCCCTGCAGAGCAAGGATTACAGTTTTCTGGAGATGCTGTGATTTTTAAATGATTAGAACCGTGTCTGAGCTGAATTATATTATTGCATCTTGAAAGGAACCCGCGGCGTCGGAGCAGCAGGACCACGCCCAGCGGAGCAGGAAGGACCACTTAGACTGCAGTGAATTACACACACAGCAGCATGATGGAGATCAGCTTCACCCCCGACGTAGAGGAGAAAGTTGGAGACGCTGGAATCCTCCTCGTTTTCCCTTTTCCTGAATTTACCCTTCTGGTGCTCAGAGACGGCGTAATCAATGTAATTCTGGCAAATCAAAGCTAATGAGACGCTGCGGCCACCTTGATGTTTCACAAACCAGTGGAGCTGGCTGGATTTGGGCGAAGGGAGATTTACTGGGGAGAGGTGGAGGTGATGGCTCCTTCCCTCTGGGTTTTGGCGTTGAGGTTGAAATAAACGGTATCCTCCTTGTGAGAACAACACAAACATCCTGCTTCTTTCCCTCGAGCGGCTGCAGATGTGCCCACAGTTTGGGGGAATTATTTGGCCTGTTTTTAGGGAGAGAGGAAGTTGGACGGGGGTCACCTTGAAGGTGGAAATACAAGCTGCTCCAGTATATAATAAAACTCATTAAAAGAGTCTGGAACAGATGATGCACAGAAGTGAAAAGGATGTGGAGGAGCCTCGAAGGCTTCCTGCTCGGCCTCGACCTTCCTGTCACTCATCCCCGCACGCAGCCCTCGAAATGTGAAGATGAATAATCACAAAAGACAAAACCTCATAATTGTAATAACAATACGTGTAGCTCCGGCCCTACTGATTTGTCACAGATTAATATAATTTATTCAATAATTATAATCTTTGGTCTTTTTGACATTTTTGACCTTGAAGTTGGTCAAACGCGCTGCTCTCCAAATTGTGTGATGATGATGATGATGATGATGATGATGATGATGATGATGATGATGACGCACGGTAATATACCGTCTTTGTGATATAAAAACATGACAGGACAGAAAAGCAGATTAATACAGTTCTACTTTTCTAAAGGAAGTGACTTTGTCCTATTTTGGGGGATGGCGTGGATCAGGAATCTCTCGCTCCCACAGAGAACTCAGAAAGAAGGACAGAGTCTATAAATGGTCGACCCAGATGTCTGGAAACTGAGCGATCGCAGCCAAACGTCCTGGATGCGGAGCCCAGACGACGCCAGGGGGAGGCAGGGGGGCGGGGGGAGGCCGTCTAGACAATGGGTCGCCTCGTACCGGGCCGTGCTGGGCCGCGGGCAGGTCTCCCGCAGACTCCTGTCACCACTGACTAACATCAGTTGTTATGGATGAATGAAGGACGCCAAACCCAGACCCTCTGGACCCTCCTGACCCTCCCGACCCTCCGGACCCTCCGGACCCTCCTGACCCTCCTGACCCTCTGGACGCTCCTGACCCTCCGGACCCTCCGGACCCTCCGGACCAGGAGCATGCCATGGATCTGCCTGTTGACTGATTGGACTAATCAACTGCTGGACACAAAGGAGGTTGGGCGGTGAAACCGCATTGGGGGTTGGGGTTTGGTGTGTGTGTGTGTGTGTGTGTGTGTGTCAAAGTGACTAAGTGACCAAACCTGCTTTGTCTCATTAATCAATGTCATGTCTTGATGCCTAGAGGTGAACTTCAGATAATGGACAAACATGTTAGTGTTGTGTTGTGTTTTACTTTATATCAATAAATTATACTACATTAAATCATATTTTTCAAGATATTGACAAAAAAGGAGGATTCCTTGATCGGTTTCCTGCAGAGTAGAGGTTAAGTAGAGGTAGCATAGCAGTAGGGTACAGTCGCGGAATAGCAGAGGTTCAGTAAAGTACAGGTACAGTAGAGGTCAGGTACAATAGAGGTATACTAGAGGTGGAGTAGAGGTAGAGTGGAGTACAGGTAGAGTAGAGGTCAGATACAGTAGAGGTAAAGTAGAGCTAGAGTAGAGGTAGAGTAGAGGTCAGATACAGTAGAGGTATAGTAGAGGTAGAGTAGAGTAGAGGGAGCATACCAGTAGGGTACAGGAGAGGTATAGTAGAGTTAGAGGTAGAGTATAGTAAAGGTTGGGTATGCTAGAGGTTGAGTAGAGGTAGAGTAGAAGACAGGTAGAGTAGAGATCAGATACAGTAGAGGTATAGTAGAGGTAGAGTAGAGGTAGAGTAGCAGGATGTATAGAGTGAGATTCTGGATGTATTGATTCTGAGTGTACATCTACCCACGTCATCCATGTCGACAAACAGATGGAAGGCAGAAACAGACAACGTACTGTGCTGAACTTTTAGGAACCTGAGGATTCTTTCAAGAATAATACCATGAGAGTTTTATTGATCAGTTAACGACATACAAATTGTGGTTAACAGCACAAACCCGAATCAAATCAATTTGGTGCTAAAACAGCAGCATTTCTCTTAGGTCCACTTGGTACAGGTTCTGAAGGTTCACTTGGTACAGGTTCGGAAGGTCCACTTGGTACAGGTTCTGAAGGTCCACTTGGTACAGGTTCTGAAGGTACTCTGCACGGAGGTTGTTCCGGGCATCTTGGAGAACTTGTCTCAGTTCTTGTGTCTCTTTATGTGATCCCAGAATGACTGGATGATGCTGAGACCAGGGCTCTGTGGGGGCCGTGTTTACAAGTTCCTTGTAAGGTTTAGGTCCAGGAAGTACATGGTTCCTTCAGCCCGTCGCTGCGTTTCCATCGCTGACGTCTGAAAGAGCGACGTCGTTCTGAAAACTTCCTTTCTGTGCAACACCAGACAACTAATTGCTGCTCTGCATTGCAGTCCAGTCCAGTCAACTGTGACCCAGTCCAGGCCACTACACTCTAGCCCAGTCCAGTCTAGTCCAGTCCACTCTGGTCCAGTCCCGTCCAGTCTAGTCCAGTCCTATAGTCCAGTCCAGTCTAGTCTAGTCCAGTCCACTCTAGTCCAGTCCACTCTAGTCCAGTCCAGTCCGGTCTAGTCTAATCCAGTCCACTCCAGTCTAGTCCAGCTCAGTCCACTCCAGTCCACCCTAGTCCAGTCCAGTCTAGTCCAGTCCACTGTAGTCCAGTCCACTCTAATCTAGTCCCGTCCAGTCTAGTCCAGTCCACTCTAGTCCACTCTAGTATAGTCCAGACCAGTCCAGTCTAGTCCAATCCAGTCCACTCCATTCTAATCCAGTCCAGTCCACTCAAGTCCACCCTAGTCCAGTCCAGTCTAATCCAGTCCACTCTAGTCAAATCCTCTCTAGTCCAGTCCGGTCAAGTCTAGTCCAGTCCACTCTAGTCCATTCCACTCTAGTCCACTCTACGATAGTCCAGTCCAGTCCACTCTCAACTAATCCAGTCCACTCCAGTCTAGTCCAGTGCACTCTAGTCAACTCCACTCCAGTCCAGGGGCGCTAGTGCACAACACTATACATCAAGAAGAGAGATGAGCAAAGACGACCAAAGTGATGAAGATGATCGTCACTCTGGTCGTCTTTCTTCCTCCATTTTATTCTTATTTCTTGTATCAAATGTGAACAAATATTCAGCCTCACAAACAAGATTTTATGATCAAGTTTGAAACGGAATAAAAAACATGATTCACACACGGGAATCAAACCTGATTCTACTGAGTAGGAGGGCAAACCTCCCTGGTTACACTATATACCCCACATGGCAGTTGGTGTGTTCATATATATATATATATATATATATACACACACACACACACACACACACACAAACACACATATATATATATATATATATATATATATATATATATACATACATATATGTATGTATATATACATACATATACATTTTTATCAAAAAACAAAACATTTTTAGAACCAAAATCAAACTGTACAAACAGTCGGTTTGGGGCTGCAGATTAAAAAAAATGGCGTCTGAAATAAAATGCTGCAAGTACTCGACCAAGCGTAAGTGTTCAGCGCAGCCCCGCCCCAAAGCACCTGGACTTTTGAAAAGTACTAAGAGAACGGAGAGAGAGAGAGAGAGGAGAGACTCACCTGCCCCGCCCACCTGCACAGTGATTAATATCAGCCAGAAGAGGATGACAGTTTAAGTAAAGGAGGAGCAGAATGAGGTAATCCAACATGGAGGTCAGTGGACAGAAAGAACCATCAGCGTTTTGTAAAGATCAGGTCACTGAACTACTTCTAAAACGGCTCCGCTACTTTAAATTAAAATCATTACTCTTTTATCGCAGTTGTTCCGTTTTGGTCGGCCGGTCCGGAGGTCAAGTGTCCGACCGGAGGGAGAACAAGGTCCGAGGTCCAGGCCGTGACGCACTGGGGTATAAAGCTCTGCGGCTCGCGACCTTGCTCACCGGTCGCTCCCTTGCAGCCTTAATGGGACGACATCCATAATAAATGACAGAATGAGGCGTAATGTGGGACGAGCACCATCATCCAGAGAGGACAATAAAACGCAGGGCGGCTGATGTGCCGCATGATGTCCGGAGCCGAGACCTGCGGCGCCATTAAAAGGCTCCAGGGGCGTCGGAGACGGAGGACGGGACGCACGCCTCCAGCTCAACACCACCTTCACTCACTTCATCCACTTCATTCACTCTCTGCTGTTTAATTAAGTGGGATATTTGACACTGGAGACCAAACCAATGATCCATCAATCATCGATCCATCAAGCCAACAGCTTCCAGCACAGCTGGCTCAACTAAAATGTGCCGCGCTAAATACAACACAAAATACATATTGACGCATTGGAAGGATCATTTTTTTTCCACAAATATATTGCAAAACGAATGGACAGAATTGTTAGAATTACTGTAATAGGAACATATTCTAAAGCAGTACACCTAGATAAAAAAAATAAACCACACACACTCTTTAAGCCACTGACACTGGATAATTAAACTACTAATAAGAAATCTGTATTGGATGCGACAGAATGATTTAAACCTCGACCGTCATTGACACGTTTTGATCAACACCATAAAAAAATTGAATTTCCCAGATTTAGACAGAAAGATCAATACCTCCTGTGTGGCCAGGACCGAGCTATTAGTTGCATCTCATGGGCCGCCTACGGTGCGTCTCCTTAACATCTCAGCTTGTGAGACGCTGGAAGGTACGTTTTTCCCCTAATTTCCCGGGAGCTAGGCTAGCTGATCCCCTCTGCAGCCATGCATTAAGCTAACGCAGTTAGCACGCGGCCCCTGGCTACCTCTGCACTGGACACACGGGGAGGAAATTGGTGTCGAGCTTCTTGTCTGAACCACGTCAAGAGGAATAACGGTTGATTTCCCCGAAAAACTGCGGTGTCATCTTAAGGATGGAATGGGTCTCCACGCCTGAGATATGAGGTCATGAACGGGATCTTTTACCCTCGATACTTAGAATCTAAGCCTCCTTCAAATGAAACCTGTTAAAGGGTCAATTATGATGACATGGACCTTGCTGTAAGACTTGTTCCTGCAGTGAAGCTAGGCGGTGCTGGTGGTTCCTAACAGAACATTTTCTGAAGAACATCTCTGTCTCCGTATCAGATCCGCAGCTTTTCCACCCCGGTAAAAATAGAACCCTCCTCCATTATTCACACGCCGTTCACACATGGTCTGCTTTGTTTTGAAGGAAGCGTTGCCGTCGGCGAGAGATCTCACGTTTCACTTCAAAGTCCAACGACCGGGCACGACGGTCGTGTTCACATGTCGGCCCGGTTCCAGTCGATAAAAAGATGCCACATGGGGTTCAGGAAGGGGTTGAGGATACCGTTAATATTTAAATGGTGCCTTTTTTGTCAATGGTTATGATTTAGCAGAATGCCGCCACAGCGCTCCGGCACTTAAACGGTTAACTGCTACGGACGTGGAAAGGCTCCTTCTTTCCACGCCTCGCCCCAAAACCTGGACCCTGACCGTGGACCTGACGGCACCATTTCTCAGCCGCCTGGCTCCGGCCCGCTTCCCCCACGCTGGGTTTAATAAAACATAACCTATCCCTCCAACTTGGTTTATTCTCCAGGAAAACGGAAGCCGTCCTTAATAAAAACCGCTCATCCATAAATCATAGCACAGCAGCTTGATCACAAAATGAACCAGGAAATACAAACATTGTGGATTTCCTGGTTTCTAAACTTTTTTTAGAAACTCTGGTCTGGACCGTGGTCATTGGTGGAAATCTTTTTATGGTTTATATTTTACAACAATAATAGAAAGAATATCAATAACACTTCATTTCAAGTAAAATAACAGCTAATAATGATAATGGAAATAAATAGCCGCTTGTGGTTGAAACAGAACAGATCCTTTGATAGGCAGTACTACTAATAATAATTCTAATAGTACCAAAATAGACAAAAAGGACAAAAATCAGGTTAAATAAAACATTTAATTAAAGCAACACTATTTCACTGTATTTTACCTTAAAATAACAGCTTCAGAATCATTTTGATGACACATTGACTTGTAATATGAAGAATGGCACCTCTTTCATCCCCCCTAAACACCTGTTCTTGCACTATATAACATTTGTTTTCGGGTACAACACCCAGGGAAAAGTGTGTTACGCTTTACGGCACCACATCACTTCCTGGACGGTACAAATTATAGGGGTCAGTGCTGCGCCCGGCACCGCACCTCAGCCGGTGCCGTGGGGTTCATTGCACCGCGGCGTTTGTTTCACCCTCTGACTCACGCGTGCGAGCCATTCTGGCAGGCCGAGCACATCCGGTACATCCTCCGGTAGCAGGAGGGTGATCCCCGCGCCTTCTCTCCCACGGGTCCTCTCCGGGGGAAGTGTGGACTGAGTTCTCGCTGAAGCGGCGAGGTCCTGCGGAGAGGCGCTGTAACCTAGGTGTAAATTATCTCTGCGTTTGTAACACAGACTGTTATTGAAACGTGTTCGATAGGGTTCAAATTTGCAGATTGTCCCACCTAAAACCAGATGGACACCAGGGCCACTGTGACATTGACGTCCGCATGACAGCCTTGCATGAGCTGACTTGGTCCAAAACCTCCGACTGCCTAAGTGTAAAGCTACGGATTAAATGGAACACAAAGTGCAAGTGTTGTGCTTTTACCAAACCCTAAATATCCGCTGGGATCCTGTGAAGCAGTGAGGTAACCTGTTTCAAAAGGCAACTGAGCTGTTTGACTCCCGCGTGAACACAGATTTCACATTTTGTGCAGCGCAACTCAACTGATCAACAGTCTTAAGACGTTCTCGTCGCCTCCAGCTGCTGCAGGCTTAGCACCTCCTCAAAAGGTTGAACTTCAGCATCAACTTCCACTTTTGTGGACAAACCACAGTTTGTTTGCCACCAATGATGGGGATTGAAAAGGATCCTCAGTTTGACCCAATCTGAGCAGATTTTTATTGATTAGATCTGATCTATGTCTCCACTCTGGTTAGGAGACAGTGAATCTAGGATTGTAATAGTCAGTATTGGGCATTCTCTAATAACCTTTTCCCACTGCACCAAAAACTTGGTATCACATGCTAACATCTGGCATTTGTCATTAGTGGAAAAGGTTACACTGCAATAGACACGGGTGTTTTGGGGCTCCAGTTCCGATCGGCTGGGATGTGAACAGGACACCCACGTCGACACACCAATGTGTGGCCCCTTTATCTGCGCAATGTGAGACGCATTGTGCGTAAATACACAGGAATATCCGTGTATCATTCCATCATTTTATATCCCAGTTTGAATCCAAAATCAGAAGTTAATGACGTTTTTCCCGCCCCAAGCCGGTCTCTGAACCGGAGGAACGTCTCCGCTCCACGCCACCGAAGGACCGGCATTGGGTGCTGGCGCTTCAGGCATGGATGCTCCACGCTGCTTCTACTGGGTTTTTTTTCCCCAATACCACCGGAACCATGACACGCCCCTTTTCCGGTGTGTTCATGACGTTGAACGAGACACACCAGAAATAAAAGAAAGGCATCGTCATTCACTGCAATGGGAACCACGTCAATCACCTATTTTTAGCAGGTTTACCCGCGCTTAAAAACCTGGGAGTACACACTAATTATGGTGTAAAACGGTATAATGGTGCTAACGTCTTGGAAATGAAGTCTTAACTATTAATCATTTTTCTGCGGACCCTCTGGAACCTCTGGACGGACCCCATGTTGAGAGCCACTGCTTCAGGGAATCCTATGTCTGGTATTACCTGGCTGCTGAAGGGCCAATTGCAGCCCATTATCACCTCACAGTTGTCCTCATTAGCAGCCACGGAGCCCAGCTGGTCTCACTAGATGCCTACCAATGAGCATAAAGCCCAAAAACAAAAAAACAAAAAAAGGTGCAGCTTCTGTTGACCCAGCGCCAGACATGGCCGCCGGTGAAGGGGGATGGGTGGGTGAACCCAGCGATGAGCTCACCGCACAACTTCCTGCTAAAACACTCCTTCCCCCTGGTCTCGGTGAAGCGTTTCAGCTCCCGGTGCTTGGAGGGTTTAGCGAGAGGACAGAGGCTCGTCCCAAACTCCCGTTGTCTGCGCGGCGGCGTGCTAGCTCGCAGCAGTGCATCAAGGGAACAAGACAGCACGGGAGCTGGAGCATCTGCTCGCAAATTAATTCCGGCCCTGAACAGTCGGTCTCATGAATTAATAACTTGTATTGCATTTGGCAGAAAGGTGTTAATGATAGAGAAAGAGCCGGAACATGAAGACCATTAGTGGGGTTTGTTGGCCCAGGCTGGGCTACAAACAGTGGATTTGGACGTCGACCCGCGTAGGTGGAGCCGTGACTCGGCCACATGAATATGCAGTGTTACATCATGGCTCCTCGCTGACGGACACTTCGAGCCTCAGCCACGTCCAGATTGTTGCATGGTGAGAACGGAGTGTGAGCGAGCGGCGTTTGAGGCCGTCGCTGCCTTGGAAGTTCTTCGCGTCTGATGAGACAAAGAACAAACCTGATGATTTGTACTCAATCGGGGGGTTAGTTGGTGGCTCTGTGGTACGCTGCAACGCTGGTTATCTGGCTTCTCCTAGTTTCCTGTGTGAGAAGAAACGGTACGGTCTTCTTAAAGGGACGCTCCAGGTCTGCATGCTGACTGTGTTAGCTGAGTGCATGGCTGCAGAGGGGATCAGCTAGCCTAGCTCCTGTGAAATTAGGGAAATACACCTTCCAGCATCTGAAAAGCTGAGTGATTTAAGCAATACATCCTGCACCTTCATGATAAGTAAAAATAAAAACATTACAACAAGACCTTAGTTGTAAATTCCGCTGCATTCTGAACAAC
>NC_137189.1:51070056-51082556 GCF_960531495.2 Zeus faber | reverse complement strand
AGGTGTGGAGGAGCTGCTCCCACGACGCTTAACCCTGCTACCCCACCCCTCCGCCACCCTCCCCCACCCATACCCCCACCCCCCAAAGCTCCCACGCTGCTGTTATTTATATCACACTGAGATATTCCCTCTGTTGGTGTAGATCAGAAGGTTCCTACGCTACGTCTGCACCCTCACAGCTCTTTCTGCGTGTGGCGGACCCCGCCCCCAAGGTGGAAACTGGGACAGAACACAAATACATTGAACGGCTGTTTCTCATGAAGTGATGAAAGCGTTTCCTGGTTTTTCATTCTAAACGATTGAATGTGTGGAATGTCAGAAGTTTTAGTTTTCCTCCGTCCCCTGGACGTCATGGATGGATTCAAGTCTTCAATTTGAGTCATTTTTGTATTTTCATGTTTTCTGACATGAATCCAGAGCAAACAATCCTCTCAGTGTCCTTAGCGACTGAGAAAATAAAAGGCATCAAAAAAGACTCTGACTCACACTGTGTCTGCATCCCAGCACAAAGCTTTGCTTTGATGATGCAGAGCTCAGGCTGAGGTGCTTAGCAGCGTCAAGCTGAAGCTCCATGAAGCTCCAACCAGACTCCACAAGATCCATGAAGCTCCACAAGCTCTATGAAGCAGCATGAAGCTGCATGAAGTAGCATAAAGCAGCATGAAACTGCATGTAGCTCCATGAAGCTCCATGAAGCAGCATGAAGCAGCATGAAGCAGCATGAAGCAGCATGAAGCAGCATGAAGCAGCATGAAGCTCCATGAAGCTGCAACCAGACTCCACAAGCTCCATGAAGCTCCACAAGCTCCATGAAGCAGCATGAAGCTCCATTAAGCAGCATGACGCTCCATGAAGCAGCATAAAGCAGCATGAAGCTCCATGAAGCAGCATGAAGCTGCATGTAGCTCCATGAAGCAGTCTGAAGCAGCATGAAGCTCCATGAAGCAGCATGAAGCTCCATGAAGCTCCATGAAGCTCCATGAAGCAGCATGAAGCAGCATGAAGCAGCATGAAGCTCCATGAAGCAGCACGAAGCTCCATAAAGCAGCATGACGCTCCATGAAGCAGCATGAAGCAGCATGAAGCTCCATGAAGCAGCATGAAGCAGCACGAAGCAGCACGAAGCAGCACGAAGCAGCACGAAGCTCCATGAAGCTCCATGAAGCAGCATGAAGCAGCATGAAGCTCCATGAAGCAGCATGAAGCAGCATGAAGCTCCATGAAGCAGCATGAAGCAGCATGAAGCTCCATGAAGCAGCATGAAGCAGCATGAAGCTCCATGAAGCTCCATGAAGCAGCATGAAGCAGCATGAAGCTCCATGAAGCAGCATGAAGCAGCATGAAGCTCCATGAAGCAGCATGAAGCAGCATGAAGCTCCATGAAGCAGCATGAAGCTCCATGAAGGAGCATGAAGCAGCATGAAGCTCCATGAAGCAGCATGAAGCAGCATGAAGCAGCATGAAGCAGCATGAAGCTCCATGAAGCAGCATGAAGCAGCATGAAGCTCCATGAAGCAGCATGAAGCAGCATGAAGCTCCATGAAGCAGCATGAAGCTCCATGAAGGAGCATGAAGCAGCATGAAGCAGCATGAAGCAGCATGAAGCAGCATGAAGCTCCATAAAGCAGCATGACGCTCCATGAAGCAGCATGAAGCAGCATGAAGCTCCATGAAGCAGCATGAAGCTCCATGAAGCAGCATGAAGCTCCATGAAGCAGCATGAAGCTCCATGAAGCAGCATGAAGCTCAATGAAGGAGCATGAAGGAGCACGAAGCTCCATGAAGTAGCATGAAGCAGCATGAAGCTCCATGAAGCAGCATGAAGCTCCATGAAGGAGCATGAAGGAGCATGAAGCTCCATGAAGCTCCATGAAGTAGCATGAAGCAGCATGAAGCTCCATGAAGCAGCATGAAGCTCCATGAAGGAGCATGAAGGAGCATGAAGCTCCATGAAGCAGCATGAAGCTCCATGAAGCAGCATGAAGCTCCATGAAGCAGCATGAAGCTCCATGAAGGAGCATGAAGGAGCATGAAGCTCCATAAAGCAGCATGACGCTCCATGAAGCAGCATGAAGCAGCATGAAGCTCCATGAAGCAGCACGAAGCAGCACGAAGCAGCACGAAGCAGCACGAAGCAGCACGAAGCTCCATGAAGCAGCATGAAGCAGCATGAAGCTCCATGAAGCAGCATCAAGCAGCATGAAGCAGCATGAAGCTCCATGAAGCAGCATGAAGCAGCATGAAGCTCCATGAAGCAGCATGAAGCTCCATGAAGGAGCATGAAGCAGCATGAAGCAGCATGAAGCTCCATGAAGCAGCATGAAGCTCCATGAAGCAGCATGAAGCTGCATGAAGTAGCATGAAGCAGCATGAAGCTCCATAAAGCAGCATGACGCTCCATGAAGCAGCATGAAGCAGCATGAAGCTCCATGAAGCAGCATGAAGCTCCATGAAGCAGCATGAAGCTCCATGAAGCAGCATGAAGCTCCATGAAGGAGCATGAAGGAGCATGAAGGAGCATGAAGGAGCACGAAGCTCCATGAAGCTCCATGAAGCAGCATGAAGCTCCATGAAGCAGCATGAAGCTCCATGAAGCAGCATGAAGCTCAATGAAGGAGCATGAAGGAGCACGAAGCTCCATGAAGCTCCATGAAGCAGCATGAAGCAGCATGAAGCTCCATGAAGCAGCATGAAGCTCCATGAAGGAGCATGAAGGAGCATGAAGCTCCATAAAGCTCCATGAAGTAGCATGAAGCAGCATGAAGCTCCATGAAGCAGCATGAAGCTCCATGAAGTAGCATGAAGCTCCATGAAGCAGCATGAAGCTCCATGAAGCAGCATGAAGCTCCATGAAGTAGCATGATGCAGCATGAAGCTCCATGAAGCAGCATGAAGCTCCATGAAGGAGCATGAAGGAGCATGAAGCTCCATGAAGCTCCATGAAGTAGCATGAAGCAGCATGAAGCTCCATGAAGCAGCATGAAGCTCCATGAAGTAGCATGAAGCAGCATGAAGCTCCATGAAGCAGCATGAAGCTCCATGAAGCAGCATGAAGCAGCATGAAGCAGCATGAAGCAGCATGAAGCTCCATGAAGCAGCATGAAGCAGCATGAAGCTCCATGAAGCAGCATGAAGCAGCATGAAGCTCCATGAAGCAGCATGAAGCTCCATGAAGCAGCATGAAGCAGCATGAAGCTCCATGAAGCAGCATGAAGCTCCATGAAGGAGCATGAAGCAGCATGAAGCAGCATGAAGCAGCATGAAGCAGCATGAAGCTCCATGAAGCAGCATGAAGCTCCATGAAGCAGCATGAAGCTGCATGAAGTAGCATGAAGCAGCATGAAGCTCCATAAAGCAGCATGACGCTCCATGAAGCAGCATGAAGCAGCATGAAGCTCCATGAAGCAGCATGAAGCTCCATGAAGCAGCATGAAGCTCCATGAAGCAGCATGAAGCTCCATGAAGGAGCATGAAGGAGCATGAAGGAGCATGAAGGAGCACGAAGCTCCATGAAGCTCCATGAAGCAGCATGAAGCTCCATGAAGCAGCATGAAGCTCCATGAAGCAGCATGAAGCTCAATGAAGGAGCATGAAGGAGCACGAAGCTCCATGAAGCTCCATGAAGTAGCATGAAGCAGCATGAAGCTCCATGAAGCAGCATGAAGCTCCATGAAGGAGCATGAAGGAGCATGAAGCTCCATGAAGCAGCATGAAGCTCCATGAAGCAGCATGAAGCTCCATGAAGTAGCATGAAGCAGCATGAAGCTCCATGAAGCAGCATGAAGCTCCATGAAGGAGCATGAAGGAGCATGAAGCTCCATGAAGCAGCATGAAGCTCCATGAAGCAGCATGAAGCTCCATGAAGTAGCATGATGCAGCATGAAGCTCCAGCTCCCTCACCGGTTCATGGTCTGAATGACTCAATGCTTTGAACTAAAGCTTCCATCTTCCAGCTTGAAAGGCTGAAATGATTTGATATTAAGTGAATCTAGCAACAGGAGAACAGTGTGTGTGTGTGTGTGTGTGTGTGTGTGTGTGTGTGTGTGTGTGTGTGTGTGTGTGTGTGTGTGTGTGTGTGTGTGTGTGTGTGTGTGTGTGGGTGTGTGTGTGTGTGGGTGTGTGTCGTCATCGAATCATGCTTATTGTGATGAACAATTGAATTTCCTTTTTTTCACTTCATCGCACATAATATTAGCTCATACCAGTGTAATAATATTGTCATACCAGTGTAATAATATTGTAATAACAGTGTAATGATATTGTCATAACAGTGTTTTAACATTGATCATTGACGATCGACATCGTCCTCGACGTCGTGTGCCGCCGGCCTCCTGCGGCTTTGTGCCGCTCAGCTTCCTCCAAGCGGAGTTGGCGTAGGAGGAAGACGACAGCTGCTCCGTCGGCTCCAGGGTGGAGGCGCATTCTTCTGGGGGCCGTCTAAGCGCTGGATTAAAGACTCAACCCGCCCCGTGAGACTTGGACCAGTCAGGGGCCGATGGCTTTCGCCAGTGAAGCTGTTGTTCCGTGTGAGCATAAGGGCCTCAAGGCCCCTCACACGGAAAGTAATTGTGGTGTTATGTGCTGTTCTCATCCAGCGCACAAGTCAAATGTTTGCACAGTTCATCAATATCAAAATGGATCCATTCATAGTGATTGCAGTGGCTTTAATGTTAATAACCACATTATTGAATATAGATAAACAGAATTATTATGAAAATGATGCTGTACAATAACATTTGGGGGCTGGCTTATTCTCCAGTTACGCACAGTTACACAACATTTTGTGTCTGGTTTTGGCGACTTCAAATGAGAAACTACAGTGAGGCGTACATTTTAAGTTGAGGAAACCTAAGGGGTGTGACGGATAAAGTGTCCCCGTTACGCACAGTTACACGCAAGGCTTTTGTTGTTTCATTCAATCAGAAATTAGGAAATTGAGGAAAATAAATAAATCTACTTTTTATTTGCTTTTTTTGGAGAAAGAAATATGGCTCTGATGTGTTGCGGACCGCGCCCTCCATTGCGGAGCTTGATGCTCAGCGTAATGGTACGATCCACTTTTGGTGTCTGAAATCGTATTACAAGATTCTTCCAGGCATGAATATGGGAAATATTCTAACATTTCAGATTACAGGTAAGAAGGATGGTTCGACCCCTCCACCTGTCGTTTTTACCTCCTTTGGGACGAAGTGTGTATCAAGGGGGTTTAGACCTCCAATCTCCCCTGTAATTCAAACAATAAACATAAGCCTAGTCCGTAGGGTTAGGGTTAGCTAACCCTAACGCCAGCTTACTATAATTGATGACATAACAGTGGCTTCCTGTCGTAACGTTGGATCTGAAATTTGTCACAAAAGTAGAGCAAAAAAAACATTGCGGACGCTCGGTGGAATTTGACAAGCCCTGCAACGCACAGGGTGGGGTTTAATGATGAGGGGCGGGGCATTTGGTTTTTCACATGCGGATGAATGAGACTGGAAAGAGGCAGAGTTGCTGTCGACAATGAGGACATTGTCTTGTGAGGACGTTGTCTGTTTCTTCCTGTTTTCAAGAAAAAAAGCATTTTGTGCATGAACTTTGAGGTTTACATTTCTTCATTGATCAGACGCTTTTCTCCAAAGCTACGTACATGACAGGCTGCAAGCAACAAAAGCACACGTCCACCACTGGAGCAACATGATCTCCGGTTTTCTAAATGCAGCCAGATACAAGCAAGATGCCGTCAGGAATCAGAAGGAAATAGTGTCGTGAGCATTATATGTTAATGCATTTTTTCAAATAGTAACTTAAAGCTCGTCGACATCAACAACTCCTGTGTTGTTAGTATTGTCAATAGAACAACTTAAATCGAGTCAACCTCAACAGAAACAGGAACAGTTAGTCCTACTGTAGCTAGGATAGGTATCAGGTGTCCAGGTGTTCCTGAAAGAGCAGGGTGTCCAGGTGTTTCTTGAAGGGGTAAGTGTCTCTGAGGACATTGTCTCATGAGGACATTATCTCATGAGGACATTGATTCATGTCAACATTGTCCCGCACGGACATTGTCTCCTGAGGACATTGTCTTGTCAGGACATTGTCTCGTGAGGATATTGTCCTGTGCAGACGTTGTCTGGTAAGGATATTTTCCTTGTTAGGACATTGTCTCATGAGGACATTTTTTTCATGAGGCCATTGTCTAGTGAGGACATTGTCTCATGTGTACATTGTCTCGTGAGGACATTGTCTTGCAAGGACATTGTCTCGTGAGTACATTCTCTTGTGCGGATATTTTTTGTGAGGACATTGTCTCTTGAGGACATTGTCTCATGAGGACATTGTCTCATGAGGACATTGTCTCATGAGAACATTGTCTCGTGCGGCTATTGTCTTGTGAGGACATTGTCTCGTGTGGATTTTTTTATAGTGAGGGCATTGTCTCATGTGTAATCAAATGTAATGTAATCAATGTAATCAAATGTAATCAAATTGTCCCGTGCGGACATTGTCTCCTGAGGACATTGTCTTGTGTGGACATTGTCTCATGAGGACATTGTCCCATCAGGGCATTGGCTCATGAGGACATATTCTCGTGCAGGTATTTTCTCATGAGGACATTGTCTTGTGAGGACATTGTCTCCTGTGGACATTGTCTTGTGAGGGAATTGTCTCATGAGGACATTGTCTAGTGAGGACAGTGTCTTGTGCAGACATTTTCTTTTGAAGATATTTTCCTCAATAGGACATTGTCTCATGAGGACATTGTCTAGTGAGGACATTGTTTCATGAGGAGGATATTGTCTCATGAGGACAATGGCTCATCAGGGCATTTTCTTGGGAGGAAATCTACCCATGAAGGCATTGTTTCATGGGGACATTGTCTTGTGAGGACATTGTTTCAAGAGGAAGGACACTGTCTCGGGATGACTTTGAGTAATGAGGACAGCTTCTCGTGTGGACATTGTCTTGTGAGGACATTGTCTCATGAGTACATTGTGTCGTGAGGACATTCTCTAGTGAGGACATTGTCTCATGAGGACACGGTCTAGTGCGGGCATTGTCTCCTGAGGACATTGTCTGGTGAGGAGATTGTCTGGTGCGGACATTGTCTTGTGCAGACATTGTCTAATGAGGACATTGTCTTAATGTGAATATTTTCTAGTGAGGACATTGTCTCTTGACCACATTATCTTGTGTGGACATTGTCTCATGAGGACATTGGCTAATGTCAACATTGTCTCATGAGGATATTGTCCTGTGGCATCACAGTCTCCTGAGGTCATTGTCTCGTGAGGACATTGTCTTGGGAGGACATTATCTCATGAGGACATTGTCTTGTGGGGACATTGTCTGCGTACTCAAGCACTGCACTTCATTAGTATTGAGGTATTTGCACTTGCATATTTTTTATTTTAGGGTTATTTAATGATTTATGAAATAAAGAAGAAATAAAAGCAAGAGTGATTCATCAATAATGACTGGTCATTATATTTTGTAATATATTACAAGACACATGACAAGAAATACAAGAGGCGTATTATTATTATTATTATTATTATTATTATTATTATTATGTATTATTATTATTATTATTATTATTATTATTATTATTATTATTATTATTATTATTATTATTATTATTCATTTACTTGATGTAACTATGGGTCTGGAACTCTCGTTCGCTCTCCCGTGGGTGAGAACTCTCTTTTCATAGAGAGGGAGAAACCAAGGGAGGCCTCATCTTCCACTCTCTCTCTCTCTCCCCCCGTCTCTCTCCCCCCGTCTCTCTCCCCGTCTCTCTCCCTCCGTCTCTCTCCCTCCGTCTCTCTCCCTCCGTCTCTCTCCCTCCGTCTCTCTCCCCCCGTCTCTCTCCCCCCGTCTCTCTCCCCGTCTCTCTCCCTCCGTCTCTCTCCCTCCGTCTCTCTCCCTCCGTCTCTCTCCCTCCGTCTCTCTCCCCGTCTCTCTCCCTCCGTCTCTCTCCCTCCGTCTCTCTCCCCGTCTCTCTCCCTCCGTCTCTCTCCCTCCGTCTCTCTCCCCGTCTCTCTCCCTCCGTCTCTCTCCCTCCGTCTCTCTCCCCCGTCTCTCTCCCTCCGTCTCTCTCCCTCTGTCTCTCTCCCTCCGTCTCTCTCCTCGTCTCTCTCCCCCGTCTCTCTCCCCCTGTCTCTCTCCCTCCGTCCCTCTCCCTCCGTCTCTCTCCCCCCGTCTCTCTCCCCCGTCTCTCTCCCCCCGTCTCTCTCCCCCGTCTCTCTCCCTCCGTCTCTCTCCCCGTCTCTCTCCCCCGTCTCTCTCCCCCTGTCTCTCTCCCTCCGTCCCTCTCCCTCCGTCTCTCTCCCCCCGTCTCTCTCCCTCCGTCTCTCTCCCCCCGTCTCTCTCCCTCCGTCTCTCTCCCCCCGTCTCTCTCCCTCCGTCTCTCTCCCCCGTCTCTCTCCCTCCGTCTCTCTCCCTCCGTCTCTCTCCCCCCGTCTCTCTCCCTCCGTCTCTCTCCCTCCGTCTCTCTCCCTCCGTCTCTCTCCCCCCGTCTCTCTCCCTCCGTCTCTCTCCCCCCGTCTCTCTCCCTCCGTCTCTCTCCCTCCGTCTCTCTCCCCCCGTCTCACTCCCCCCGTCTCTCTCCCCCCGTCTCTCTCCCTCCGTCTCTCTCCCCCCGTCTCTCTCCCTCCGTCTCTCTCCCCCCGTCTCTCTCCCCCCGTCTCTCTCCCTCCGTCTCTCTCCCTCCGTCTCTCTCCCCCCGTCTCACTCCCCCCGTCTCTCTCCCCCCGTCTCTCTCCCTCCGTCTCTCTCCCCCGTCTCTCTCCCTCCGTCTCTCTCCCTCCGTCTCTCTCCCCCCGTCTCTCTCCCCCCGTCTCTCTCCCTCCGTCTCTCTCCCCCCGTCTCTCTCCCTCCGTCTCTCTCCCCCCGTCTCACTCCCCCCGTCTCTCTCCCTCCGTCTCTCTCCCTCCGTCTCTCTCCCCCCGTCTCACTCCCCCCGTCTCTCTCCCTCCGTCTCTCTCCCTCCGTCTCAATCCCCCCGTCTCTCTCCCTCCGTCTCTCTCCCTCCGTCTCTCTCCCCCCGTCTCTCTCCCTCCGTCTCTCTCCCCCCCGTCTCTCTCCCTCCGTCTCTCTCCCCCCGTCTCACTCCCCCCGTCTCTCTCCCTCCGTCTCTCTCCCTCCGTCTCACTCCCCCCGTCTCTCTCCCCCCGTCTCTCTCCCTCCGTCTCTCTCCCTCCGTCTCTCTCCCCCCGTCTCTCTCCCTCCGTCTCTCTCCCTCCGTCTCTCTCCCTCCGTCTCTCTCCCCCCGTCTCTCTCCCTCCGTCTCTCTCCCTCCCTAAATCCCAGTCGTGTGGGGATGGAGGGGTTTGTTGTCGATGCATCTGCAGTTCTATGAGACACGCTTCATGTCCTGTGGAAGCACTTGTAGGTGCACACTGCTACGTGTGCAGCACTGATGTTACACCGATCAATTATTGACGTCTCCGCTGCGCATGAGTCTGTTTATTTATAAGTAACGGCCCAACAGACTCCCATCTTCAGGACGGGAGGTGGATTTCATACAGTGGATCTGTTCTGTCAGCCGATGGGTACGAAAATGTAGTTCAAAATGTAGAAGGATGTGACCAACATGTTAGACACCATGAAGAACGAACAGACAATGGAGCTTCTCCTTGGTATAGACCAGAGCATTCAAGCTGCTGCGTCTACTGTAGACGTCTGCCTCCACCAAAAGCTAAGCAATAGTCCCAACCTTCTGCCTCCCTTCAACACCGCCATCCATTTGACACCGCAGTTCTAACTCTGAGTGGGTAAGTCCAAATTCCAGGTTATTTGGAGGCTCTAAGAGACAGGTTGGTTTTTGTCCATATGATTTAGAAAGGAGGGGAAAGTGGAAACAACGGACTGAAGAGGAGTGAAAACATCTTCCTCCACAGACCCGCTTCCATTCCAAACTCAAATCTGCACGAAACTTTAAATATCTAGAAGGCCAGGTTCTCACTCCGCCCAAAACAGAGAGGATCCACCTCTTGGTGACTCTGTAAATTTCCATTGCAAGGTACAGATTGTTTTTGCAGTTTTTAGATAAATTCATCTTTAGGTTTGTAAAGGCTGTAGAGGGGAGATGACTGCTCGAGTTTGGCGCAGCAGGGTCTGGTTGGCCGGTTAACGAAAACCATTCCGGGTTCCTGGGAGCAGCCAGGCTCCTCATTAGCGTGCGTTAAGCCCTCTTTAAAGCTGACCGCCAGTCTAGCAACCGTTGGATCTAAGTCTCAATAATTCTCCAAACTGGAGAACTGGAAACCAAATAGGGCTGTGGTTGGTAACTGAACGTCTCATATTGGCATCACCATGGCAACTAGTGATAAACAAAGCAGATTCTCAACAGCAACGAAGGAGCGAAGAAGTGAACAAAACAACATTTCCCAAGAAGGTTTTTATCCTCCACTCTCACCTGACAAAAAAATACAGATATCAGACTAGATAGGAGGGCTGGGAAACATCAGGTCCATCCAGCGCCGATCAGCTGGTTCCACGGCTCAGCTGGACTCTGGTTTGACGCTGATCAGGGAACCCGCATGGCGGACCGAAGTCCTGGAGTTGAGTTTAACCTTGTGAACCCGGAATTTCCCCCTCTACTAAATTGACTTCAATCAAAGTGAAGAAATGGTTTTATTTTGCACTGAAACGTCACTTTTTACCAAGTACTTAACCTCTTCAAGTTTCTGTACCATGTTAGATATTTTCAATGTCAGAGACTTTTGACTTTTACTCCACTACGGGTCAAAGTTGCGCTGCCACACAAATAGCGATTGAGTGCCCTGGTGCTATTTGCATGTATTTAAATTAGGTATTATTCATACACTTGGTGTAAAATTAGCCCCTTTCTATGCAAATGAGCCTTGTTGCAAAACAGGTCCAACTCACAAACACTCAGCCACACGCCATTAGAGTGAAATTATTATGTCTGTCGAGACCTGAGGGCCTGGTGCCTTGATCTAATCATGAGGACATTGTCTTGTAAGGACACAATCAGTTTCTTCCTGTTTTCTCGGGAAAAGCTTCTTTGTGCATGCACTCTTCTCATGAGGACATTGCCTCCTGAGGACATTGCCTGGTGAGGACATTTTGTGAAGACATTGTCTTCTGAGGATGTTGTCTGGTGAGGACATCTCTTGGCAGTATATGTGTCCCACCACAGCAAAACTCGCCATCTCGCACATTTCTAAAATGGCCAGGATCACCAAATAAGTTGAAAAAAACATTCTTAAAGGAAAATTTGATTTTTCCAGATTCGTGTTCCTTTGTGGTTTTTTTTATAACGTATTTTCAAAAATGAATTTGATTCATAAATAGTAGAAAAAATGTCAGACTGTGGAGTTAAATATTCCCGTTAGATTACACAGGAAACACAGTTCACTTACCGAGACGCTGAACAGCGCTGAACAGTGCCGATCGATGGTTTCCTTTAAAGCGAGCGTCCAGGTGAAGATCATTCCTCCATATTCCATGTGATGTGAAGTCACAATGTGAAACCCTTTTGAGCCTTTAAATATTACGTGTTTTACGCACACAGAGACATCGTTGTGGAGGGGGCGTGTCACTGATGACACCGTCACTTCCGTAAACAAGATGAGGCTCCAGTTTCGCTTGTCTGTGAAAACTCCGGTTGATTAGGAGAAGCGGGTGGAGGAAACTCTAAATCATTTCACGGACCTTCATCTGACCAGTGCGATAGATTCAAGTCAGTTTAAGCAGCTCGTACTGGGCTTCATTTCCCTTGATGAGAGTCAGTTCTCCCACAGCGACGCTGAATGTGATGTTACTCCGGACTTGGAAAACATTTCAAACAGTGGATTTCAACTCGAATGTGACGATGAAACGGAATATTTTCAAGAACCACCAGAAAATAAATTCTACTTTAATAAAACATGTATATTCTCACTGTTAATGGAAGCTTTTGTCAAAACAAAAATACATTCAACGTTCCCTCAAAACACAAGAACAAAGCAGTGATTGGCCCATTCAGCAGGATGTTAAGTAGCCATGTGGCTTTGGCTCTGCGTTTGCATTCCAGGAGCTGAATGAAGACGAGTCTTGGCGAAACATTGAAGGTGATTATGTCAGAATCACAGTTTGCCAAACCCTTGTCATTAACAAGTCATAGCTTTACATTCTTTTTGCTTGATTTGCACAAGTGACCCCTGGTTTGGAAGCTCTGATTCTCCACTTTCAAATTTACATTTACATTTACATTTACATTTAGTCATTTAGCAGACGCTTTTATCCAAAGCGACTTACAATTGTTCAAACAACGACGGACGCAGCCATCAGGAGCAATTAGGGGTTGAGTGTCTTGCTCAAGGACACTACAGCATGCTAGCAGGAGGAGCCTGGGATCGAACCGGCAACCTTTGGATCACTAGACCACCAGCTCTACCGCCTGAGCTACCATCCCCCCAAATGATGCGAAAATAAAAAGTTGAAAGCCGCCAAATGACCCTAAAGTCTGTGGTGGGTCGCATATCGTCTTGTGAAGACATTGCCTCGTGAGGACA
>NC_137189.1:51045056-51065056 GCF_960531495.2 Zeus faber | reverse complement strand
TGTCTGTGTGTGTGTGTGTGTGTGTGCAGAGTGTGTGTGTGTGTGCAGAGTGTGTGTGTGTGTGTGTGTGTGTGTGTGTGTGTGTGTGTGTGTGTGTGTGTGTGTGCACTCTGCACGGTGCAGGATGACCATCAGCTGCATATTTCTCAATGAAGGGTTGTGTTCACTGAGCCTGTGGAGGAGGAGGTGCAGGGATCTCTCTCTCTCTCTGGGCTTTGAGTTGCCTGTCAGGAAGAGGGGATGAAAGAAAGAGGGAGAGAGGGATCCGCTTCGTTCTCTCTCTCCTCTGGTTGTGTTTCCCTCCATTCCTCCCTCGGCTGCACATGTGGAATGACATAAGCAGCGAGGCGTCACAGGGATGCTGCTGCAGCCTCCTCTCCTCTTCCTCTTCCTCTCTTCCTCCTCTTCTCCTCCTCCTCTTTGTCTTCTCTTCCTCCTCTTCTCTGCCTCTGTGATGCAACCACAGACAGGAAGCACTTCTGTCACTCCTCAATGCAGACTGACAGCAGCGGCCATTCACAATAAAGCATCATCACCACCGTCACCATGCTGCACGGGCACACACACACACACACACACACACACACACACACACACACACACACACTCTGCTAATTCAGGCTTTTGTGAACATGAACCAAACTAAACTGAAGGACCAACCAGGTGACGAGTCGACCCGATGGATCGATGTGATTGGATGACGTCACTTCAGTTCACCTGTGTAACTTTGAACTTTAAGGAAGTGGAGAGATGGAGGGTGAAGAGGGGGGGGCATACAGCAGGGAGTATCGTGATTGTATTGCATTGTATGTATTGTATTGTTACTCTCATGACAAGAATTAATTGTATTATTTACATTTCGTGCCGTGTGACAGAGGCTGCGTCCACTGTAGCGGTTTTCCTGTCAAACACGAGTGTTTTCTCAGCGATTTGGCAGCGTTGTCCGACTCTTCCGTCCAAAAGAAAAAGCCAAAACGCTGCTTCCATGTCTTCGCGCATTAAACAGGTGAACTGTGTTCCCAAGAGGAGAAGCCGTGTTGTCGTAACGCAGTGACAGCTGAAGTCATCTAAGATTCTAAACACGTCCAAACCACCAGACAAACACTGGTTCATCCCCCTGAAGGTGGGTTCAGGTGTTGCAGTCACTGAGCGTAATATTCAGACACAACCCTGAGCGGACACCAACCCAAAGTTGGAGAGACTTTAAACTTTAAATGGAGACTCGGAGAACTCATTTATTGACTTGAAAACATGTCATTAAAGAGCAACTTGCAGTTTGATTCCCCAGTGAATTAATCTGGGGAAATGATCCAGCAATTTCATTAAACAATATTATTATTATTATTGTTTTACTTAGAATTACAGATGGACTCATGTTTGTAATGCAATTAGCCACGCCCACTTAAAAATCTGAGATTTTTGACCGTGAAGTCACGTAGGGGAGACGGGACTGACAAAGACGCTCAGAGAGTGTTTTTCTTATTAGATTTACATTTGTTTCCCAGTTTCCTACTTGTATGAAATGAAACACCTGCGTGCTCCGGGAGGACGAAAGAACAAAACAGAGAAAAAGAAAGAACAAAACAGAGAAAAAGAAGATGCGTTTAAATGTTTTACTGCTTTCATTATTCAAATGAATAATGCATCATGTCATAACATCCGGACACAAGTGTTGCAATAATATGGTATCGTGTGATCGCGGGAGAGTCCCCGCCCCTGTCCCTGGTGCTGAAACCAGCACCTCACTGGAACCTCAACATGGACCTCAACAAACGTATCGTCTCTCATGAAGAGCGTGCACATAGTCAGGCTGTGTGTATTGGGTGTGGGAGCATCTGACTACTCACTACTTCCCCAAGTGGATTCTGGGAGTTCTTCCTCGCTTCCATGCTGTTGATTTCAATGTGAAATGAAGCCCTCAGACTGATTAGGGACCGAAGAAATAAACTTTGTGACTGGAAAGAACCGCACTATTCGTAGGCTTCAGTCCATTTTCAGGACGGTTTGGCGCAGGGTTGGGAATGTGCTTGATCTCACAGTAACATATTGTCATGATACTCATCATGAAAATGCTAAAACAGGTCACCAAATATACTTTTGCGGCCGTTAATATGCCTAAGCATCCCTTAATTAACCTGAGTATCTGTTAATATACCTGAGCGTCGTTAATTAACCTGAGTATCTGTTAATATAACTGAGCGTCATTAATATACCTGAGTGTCGTTAATATACCTGAGCGTCATTAATATACCTGAGCGTCCGTTAATATACCTTAGTGACTGTTATTATACCTACGCAGCCGTTGATATACCTGAGCGGCCGTTAATATACCTGAGCGGCCATTAATATACCCGAGTGACTGTTAATATACCTGAGCATCGTTAATATACCTGAGCGTCCGTTAATATACCTTAGTGACTGTTATTATACCTACGCAGCCGTTGATATACCTGAGCGGCCGTTAATATACCTGAGCGGCCATTAATATACCCGAGTGACTGTTAATATACCTGAGCATCGTTAATATACATGAGCGGCCATTAATATACCTGAGCGTCATTAATATACCTGAGCATCATTAATATACCTGAGCGTCCGTTAATATACCTGAGTGACTGTTAATAAACCTGAGCATCGTTAATATACCTGAGTGTCGTTAATTACCTGAGCGGCCATTAATATACCTGAGCGTTATTAATATACCTGAGTGTCATGAATATACCTGAGTGTCTGTTAATATACCCGAGTGACTGTTAATATATCTACGCGGCCTTTAATATACCTGAGTGACTGTTAATATACCTAAGCGTCCATTAACTAACCTGAGCGTTGTTAATATACCTGAGTGTCTGTTAATATACCTGAGTGACTGTTAATATACCTGAGTGACTGTTGATATACCTACGCAGCCGTTAATATACCTGAGCGGCCGTTAATATACCTCAGCATCGTTAATATACCTGAGTGTCATTAATATACCTGAGCGTCCGTTAATATACCTGAGTGACTGTTAATATATCTACGTGGTCGTTAATATATCTGAGTGACTGTTTATATACCTAAGCGTCCGTTAATTAACCTGAGCGTTGTTAATATACCTGAGCGGCCATTAATATACCTGAGTGCCATTAATATACCTGATCGTCGTTAATATACCTGACCGTCATTAATATACCTGAGTGCCATTAATATACCTGATCGTCGTTAATATACCTGACCGTCATTAATATACCTGAGCGGCCATTAATATACCTGATCGTCGTTAATATACCTGACCGTCATTAATATACCTGAGTGCCATTAATATACCTGATCGTCGTTAATATACCTGACCGTCATTAATATACCTGAGTGCCATTAATATACCTGATCGTCGTTAATATACCTGACCGTCATTAATATACCTGAGCGTCATTAATATACCTGAGTGCCATTAATATACCTGATCGTCGTTAATATACCTGACCGTCATTAATATACCTGAGCGGCCATTAATATACCTGATCGTCGTTAATATACCTGACCGTCATTAATATACCTGAGTGCCATTAATATACCTGATCGTCGTTAATATACCTGATCGTCGTTAATATACCTGACCGTCATTAATATACCTGAGTGCCATTAATATACCTGAGCGTCCGTTAATATACCTGAGTGATTGTTATTATATCTACGTGGCCGTTAATATACCTGAGTGACTGTTAATATACCTGAGCCTCGTTAATATACCTGAGTGACTGTTAATATACCTGAGCCTCGTTAATATACCTGAGCGTCTGTTAATATACCTGAGTGACTGTTAATATACCTGAGCCTCGTTAATATACCTGAGCGTCTGTTAATATATCTGAGTGACTGTTAATATACCTCAGCATCGTTAATATACCTGAGCGGCCTTTAATATACCTGAGCGTCATTAATATACCTGAGCGTCATTAATATACCTGAGCGTCATTAATATACCTGAGCATCGTTAAAATAACTGAGCGTCATTAATATACCTGAGCGTTCGTGAATTTACCTGAGTGATTATTAATATACTTGAGTGACTGTTAATATACCTGAGTGACTGTTGATATACCTGCGCGGGCGTTTATGTACCTGAGCGGCCGTTAATATACCTGAGCATCGTTAAAATAACTGAGCGTCGTTAATATACCTGACCGTCCGTTAATATACCTGAGTGATTATTAATATACTTGAGTGACTGTTAATATACCTGAGTAACTGTTAATATACCTGAGTAACTGTTAATATACCTGAGTGACTGTTATTATACCTGAGTGACTGTTAATATACCTGAGTGACTGTTAATATACCTGCGCGGCCGTTAATATACCTGAGCGTCGTTAATATACCTGAGCATCCGTTAATATACCTGAGTGATTATTAATATATTTGAGTGACTGTTAATATACCTGAGTGACTGTAAATATACCTGCGCGTCCGTTAATATACCTGAGCGTTGTTAATATACCTGAGCGGCCGTTAATATACCTGACTGTTGTTAATATACTTGAGTGACTGTTAATAGACCTAAGCGAAAATATATACAAAATTTACAAAAAAGTAATTTTACAGTATGAACAGGACAAGGACAGTTAAAAGGTTTTTATTAGGGAGTCAAATGAACACTCGCCAAATGTGGGTGATTTTGCGGCGTGGCTGGTGAATCTGCGACGTTCACCTGCCACACGGGGGCGCGTGTCACTCTGTTTGCATGTTGTTCATCTGGTGGAGTCCTTATTTGTGTACGTTTAATTTGAATTTTGTTATCACGTTATTGTTCGGCCACGTGACTGAAATCAAGGACGATATTTCAAGGGGACGTGATGAGATGGGCTGGTGTCAACTTTTTGGCCCCAAGAAGTTGAGAATGGAGGAGACACAGTGTCTGGTGCAGTAGAAAATGAGTTTTACACCCTGGTCTTAATGGTCAGCACCAGGAGCTTCACACTACCAGGTTACCATGGTTACCCTACAACACTGAGAGGTGAAATACTGCACTCAACCAGCTACACCACTCTACTAGCATATCAATATTCAATTCTTGTATATTTCCAAGATAGAAGATGCATAAAATATATCAGATACCTGGCAGCATGAAGTATATTAAATAGATGACACCATTTAATATGCAATCCAAATTACCCAATACCAAAAAATACCTCATTAAGTATTAAATATCTCATTAAAGGTTATTGTTCGCTGATTAAATCATTATATAAATAGTTATGATGTAATGACTTTTACATCAATGGCAGTTTATTTATCAATGCGCTGACGGAGTAAAAGACAGAGGAGAGCTACATCACCTACACCTACATCAGCATTAAAAGATCTTCACGTCTGATCGCTGAAATCCATTTCTATCTGTGCGCTGCATTTAATGTGCGTCGGCTTGTGATGAGATCATGGCTTTTATGGGGTTCAGGGACGGGTGGAGCGGCCAGGCGGTGCATCGGGTGGATGCATTGATTAGAAAAGGCCTGGGTGTCACTGGGCAATGTCACAGTAAGGTCGGGTGGTGTTTTATGGGACAAGTCCATCCCCCATCCCCTAAAATAAATCATACATCTGTAGGATGGACATGATGGGATGGAAGAAGAACCTGCAGAGACTGGATGTTATTGGAGGAGGAAGATGATGGGGGGGCGAAGGAGGTGGGGGGGTGGGTGGGTGGAGGAGGAGAGGTGGAGGGGGTGGAGGAGGAGGGGGTGGAGGGGGTGAGTGGGGGAGTGGGAGTTCAGAGGTCGCTGGGGAAGGAGCGTTCAGCTCGGCCTTTCAAGACGCTTCCACACCTTCAGTACTTTAATGGATTGGAACCTGGAGCTCTAATCTGGTGCTGGAACCTGGTGATGGAACCTGGTGCTTGAACTTGATGATGGGACATGGAGCTGGAACCTGGAGTTGGAACCTGGTGCTGGAACCTGGTGCTGGAACTTGGTGATGGAACCTGATGCTGGAACTTAGTGCTGGAACCTGATGATTGAACCTGCTGCTGGAACCTTGTGATGTTACCTGATGCTGGAACCCGGTGCTGGAACCTGGTGATTGAACCTGGTGCTGGAACCTGGTGATGTAAGCTGATGCTAGAACCCGGTGCTGGAACCTGGTCATTGAACCTGGAGCTGGAATCTGGTGATGGAACCAGGCGGTGGAACCTGGTGCTGGAACCTGGTGCTGGAACCTGGTGCTGGAACCTGATGCTGGAACCTGATGCTCCATCCTGTTGATGAAACCTGGTACTCTAACCTGGTGCTGGAACCCGATGATTGAACCTGGTGCTGGAACCTGCCCTTGGTGCGGTTCCTTCAGGTGTGAACTCAGTAAATACCCAAACAGACCTCCAGACCTGGAGAAGTCGTCTCCGGACTCTTCCAGCAGAACCCGAAGGCGGTTCCACTGCGGTGAGAAGACAATTCCACCTGACTCCACCCAAAAGCAGGAGGTCAACCCAACACCCTGTGCATGATGGGTAGTGGACGGACGTTTGTTTCCAAGTGCAGCCCTGCTCCGCCCAACAGTGGGAACTTCTACCAAGTAGTGATTCACTTCAACAGAGACACCGTGGGGCAGGACTTCCTGTGGACAACTGGAAGTGGACGGGCACCTTCTAACTTTGACAATGAAGTCATAACACTGGAGTATTCTGGAAAATGAGGCAGAACATTGGTGGGTTCCGAAGGGGTGCCAAACGACAGGGTCCGGGGGCCACATCCGGCCCCGCGAGACAATTGAATGCGGCCCGCTACATGATGAGAATATATTGATAAATCTGACCCGCAAATAATATTTTCAAATAAGGTTTTTGGTTGAAAGTACAGTCTCTCTCTGCTCGGTGTCAGATCTTCTACATCCAAACTACGTCCAAAGACAGGAGTTGCTCCTTCTGCGTCCAAGCTCGTCCTCATGTCGTGGCGTTCGGGTGGAGCACCATGTTCCTATGAACTACACACTAATATACTAAAATATACATCAGAATAATTCTTCTCTGGTCTTACGATAGGGATGGTCGTACTTGACGGCACAAAACGTTTGGTTTCATCCCATCGCTCACGGCAGCGCCGCTTCCCTGAGGACGGCGCCGGGGCCAAGGTCTGACTCCGCCCTTCCAAGATGCCCCCGATCGCAGCGATGGCGACCGGCGAGGCGCTTGAAGGATCCTGGAACATGTTGATTCGGGTGTTTATGAAGCACGGCCTTAACAGGATGTATCTCATCCGACGAGGACAAATCTATGGGCCCAACGTCCGGCCACGTCCGCCTCCTGTGCAGGCAGATCACAGCGCTGCAGCTGCGACTGCCGGCGTGGTGGTGAGGACGGTCCTTCACGGCGAGGGTGTGTTCAACATGGCAGCCGGGACAGTTATCTGCTGCGAGCAGGTGCCTCCTAACAGCGCTAATCAGAGTACAATCACATATTATTCATGTATTAGTGGGAAAAACAGCAGAGTTTATGAGGAGAGCAGGGCAGGAGTGCAGCTCTCACGCTCGGAGGAATGCTGTGTCTTAATTCTCCATTTAAAGGATATTCTTTTATTTACAGCTGCTCCGCCTATTTAGCGCCTAAGGATCCACACGGACGTGAGGGGTTGAATTTCAAACGTGAGCTGAACGGTTTCCAAAAACCTCGTCATTTGAGAAGAAATCCCCAGAAAAGTTATTCTTTCTGTTCAAAAACGAAACCAGTGTCGAGCTCCGTGTGGTTTAGAGAGGGAGGGGTTCCAAACTTGGGTCCGCAGCCCCCTAGGGGTCCTCGGAGGAACTGCAGGTCTGCATGAAAAAGATAATTTTATATAATTTGACATCTCAGAATATATTTTCAGAAAAATATATAAACAAATGTAAAACAATAAAATAAAAACATATATAAGAATAACATTATATATATATAGCTTTAGATGTATTAATATAGTTTTCAAAAAACTATAAACAAAAACAATAAAAATATATTTTGATATATTTTCTCAGCCCCACTATTGTTTTTTTGAATTTTTTTGTCAGTTTCAGTTAAAGGTGTGTGTGTGTGTGTGTGTGTGTGTGTGTGTGTGTGTGTGTGTGTGTGTGTGCATGCGTAATATTTATATGAATATCACTGACATTCATATAGATATTAATGTTTTTCTGCTATATAGTTGGTTACTTTGTTGTAGTTATTATTATTGTTATTATTGTTATTATTATTGTTATTGGGTTTATTTTTTATTCTACATTTTTCAGTCAATTGTATATGACCATTTTTTACTATTTTTATTTTTTATCACTTTATTGTTATTATTACTGCCTGTCGTTTTGGTTGTGAGCTCCTGTGTTATTCCTCCTCTTGGGCTAAATAACATATCTATCTATCCATCTGTCCAATATCCCTCCAACATCCCTCCCTCCCTCTGCAGGACGGCCGGGTCACCTTCATCGGCCACCAGCTGGGCGGCGTCTCCTTCTCGTCCAACAGCCGGGACCAGCAGGTGAAATTTGCGCGGGCGGTGCAGATCACCTACTACCTCCGGAACCACGGCCCGGTGGTGCAGGACGCCATCGCCGAGCGCTGGGAGAACGAGTTCTGTGCGCTGGCGGGTCGCCTGGCGCGGGCGGAGCCGCCGCACGGCGCCGACCAGCTGCTGGTGCAGTCGCTCACCTCCTTCAGTCTGTGGAGGGACTTCCACCAGACCGGGCTGCTGGCCAAGGGCGAGGTGCTGGTCAGCCTGGTGCTGGTGCTGCTGGCCGCCACCATCTCGTCCTCCATGAGGGACTGCCTGCGCGGGAAGCCCTTCCTGGGCCTGCTGGGCGTGCTCACCATCTGCATCGCCAACGTCACTGCCGCCGGCATCTTCTTCATCTCTGACGGGAAGTTCAACGCCACGCTGCTGGGCATCCCCCTCTTCGCCATGGGTGAGAATTCTTATTCTTATTATTGTCCCCTCTGGCTTTCTATCAATACTGGATTCAGACTTGTGTGTCTGTGTGTACTGCCACTGTTTTTATAACGGCTGGGTTTTGTACTCAGTATTTCTTCCCATAGCGTTGTGCCTGTCTAAAAGAAACTGAAGACCTTAATATCTGATCCTATCTCAGACATGAGATTGTTCATTGTGGTGTAGGGAAGGTGTGGTTTCTGCAGCCACACCTGTCCTGCGTCTAGGTAATTGGAACCCAGGATCAGAGTGGCTGCATACCTGTTGCTTGTTTGTTGGTCTAAAAAGCAACAGGTAAAACCCCCATCCCCACAGACACACACAGGAGCGAGCCCTGTCATGACACATGTCCATCTGCTCCTGGCTTGTTCCAACTAGCCCACTCTCTACAATAAACTAGAGTGTCTCAAGTCCATCATCTATGTCTATGTGCCGGAAGTCCCTAAAAACACCACTTGAGTGGTGTGTGGCCGGCGAAACTGGCATATTCACGTTGACTCAATTTGTTTTAAGTTGTTGTATTGACATAATACACATATCGTTAAAAAACCTGATAACACAACTTTATTCTGATTCCTTCCAGCATCTTACTGTTGTATCTGGTTGAATTTACAAACAGCTGCTCGGGCTAGGGTTAGGGTGAGGGTTAGGGTGAGGGTTAGGCTTCGGTCACTCCAGCAGTCGATGTATGCTTTGATTGGTTCATGCCTCGGGACAAAAGCCTCCTATCAATTGATAAATCTAAATATACTGATCAACTTTACAGTGTTAAATCATGTGATGACAGATGAGCACCACGACATAATACCGACCTTCTACACCAGAACCACTTGGGCTAAGTCATGTACACTCACCGGTGGACACCTCACACACACACACACACAGCCCAGCTCCCTCCTGGTTGCTTTCCTCTCCTTTTCTCCCTCATTTTCTGCCATAACTCTGACAGGAAGAGGCCAAGTGACCAGTAGTAGTTCCAGTTTTCCTGGAGCTTATTCACTGTTTTTCAATACATGTTGTCGTCCATTGTTTATGTTTTAGTGTAAATGTTGTTTGTTTCTATGTTTATTTTTCTCACCCGTGGTGATTCTCCCTCTTGCAGTAGTGATCAGTTGTTTATAGACCCAAACATGCTAAATAGTTCTTCAAAGATGGGGGTTGGTGGTAGTTCTCTATAACCAAAAGCTGTGCTCTGCTCGTTCCACAGCTCGTCACAGGACAGAGTTATTGCAGCAGTTGCTGATGATTAAAGAATGAATAAAGAGTTGAATTGCAGGTTGACAAGTTGAGCTCCACTTGCAACTAACTCTGTCCTAGATGCAATGAAACAAATACTCTGTTGTATGTGCAGCACGCTGACAGCACAGGAAAAATAAATAAAAGAAAAAAAAGGAATGTCTGTGGTATGCCAGAGCCGCTTGATTATTTTGCATTTGTATTTATATTCATTTTTAGCGTTAATGTCATCATCATGGAGGCTTTGGGACAACCCTGAAATAACACATTGGCATTTTGGCAACTGCTCAGTTATTTGATGATGTCGCTTTTTGCACTTTTTGGTGTTTTGTCCTGAGAGGAGTTTGGTATTAGCTGCAGCGTGTTTGTGTTTGTGTTTGTGTTTGTGTTTGTGTTTGTGTTTGTGTTTGTGTTTGTGTTTGTGTTTGTGTTTGTGTTTGTGTGAACAGTTGTTTTGCAAATGAGAACAAAGGTTGAATTGTGTGTATGTGTGTCTTGTTCATGTGCTTATCAGAAGCCAGACACTCAGAGGAGCTGGTTTGGATTAAAGGAACGCTGACGGAGAGAGAGAAGGACGAGATTAGCAGCTTTCATGTTGGTTCTCGCTGTAAAGAGAATATGTGGTTGTGTGTGTGTGTGTGTGTGTGTGGTTGTGTGTGTGTGGTTGTGTGTGTGTGGTTGTGTGTGTGTGTGTGTGTGTGGGGGGTTGTGTGTATGTGTGGGTGTGTGTGTGTGTGTGTATGTGTGTGGGGTTGTGTGTGTGTGTGTGTGTGTGTGTGTGTGTGTGTGTGTGTGTGTGTGTGTGTGGTTTTGTGTGTGTGGTTGTGTGTGTGTGTGTGTGTGTGTGTGTGTGTGTGTGTGTGGTTGTGTGTGTGTGGTTGTGTGTGTGTGTGTGTGTGTGTGTGTGTGTGGTTGTGTGTGTATGGTTGTGTGTGTGTGTGTGTGTGTGTGGTTGTGTGTGTGTGGTTGTGTGTGTGTGGTTGTGTGTGTGTGGTTGTGTGTGTGTGTGGTTGTGTGTGTGTGGTTGTGTGTGTGTGTGTGTGTGTGTGTGTGTGTGGTTGTGTGTGTGTGGTTGTGTGTGTGTGGTTGTGTGTGTGTGGTTGTGTGTGTGTGGTTGTGTGTGTGTGTGTGTGTGTGTGTGGTTGTGTGTGTGTGGTTGTGTGTGTGTGGTTGTGTGTGTGTGTGTGTGTGTGGTTGTGTGTGTGTGGTTGTGTGTGTGTGTGTGTGTGTGTGTGTGGTTGTGTGTGTGTGTATCCGAGCTTTTACGTGTGAATCCTGTGAATGTGATAAAAAGCTATTTCTAGGAACACGACTCCACCTGCTGAGTCCTCGACTTTACACTGTCTCCTTGACTGTCTCCTGCCTCCTACACTGTCCTCTAGCTCCTAGGCTGTCGTCTAGCTCCTACACTGTCTATTAGCTCCTACACTGTCCTCTAGTTCCTACACTGTCCTCTAGTTCCTACACTGTCCTCAATCTCCAACAATATCCTCAAGCTCCTACACTGTCTTCTATTTCCTACACTGTCCTCTAGCTCCTAAAATTTCATCTAGTTCCTACACTGTCGTCTAGCTCCTACACTGTCCTCTGGCTCCTACACTGTCCTCTGGCTCCTACACTGTCCTCTAGCTCCTAGGCTGTCGTCTAGCTCCTACACTGTCTATTAGCTCCTACACTGTCCTCTAGCTCCTAGGATGTCGTCTAGCTCCTACACTGTCTATTAGCTCCTACACTGTCCTCTAGTTCCTACACTGTCCTCTAGTTCCTACACTGTCCTCAATCTCCAACAATATCCTCAAGCTCCTACACTGTCTTCTATTTCCTACACTGTCCTCTAGCTCCTAAAATTTCATCTAGTTCCTACACTGTCGTCTAGCTCCTACACTGTCCTCTGGCTCCTACACTGTCCTCTGGCTCCTACACTGTCCTCTGGCTCCTACACTGTCCTCTGGCTCCTATACTGTCCTCTCGCTCCTACACTGTCCTCTCGCTCCTACACTGTCTATTAGCAGCTACACTGTCTTCTAGCTCTGAAACTGTCCTCTGGTTCCTACACTGTCTATTAGAACCTACACTGTCCTTTAGCTCCTACACTGTCTATTAGCTCATACACTGTCCTCTATTTCCTACACTGTCCCCAATCTCCAACAATGTCCTCAAGCTCCTACACTGTCTCCTAGCTCCTACACTGTCCTCTAGCTCCTACTCTGTCCTCTGGCTCCTACACTGTCCTCTAGCTCCTACACTGTCCTTTAGCTCCTACACTGTCTATTAGCTCCTACACTGTCCTCTAGTTCCTACACTGTCCTCAATCTCCAACAATGTCCTCAAGCTCCTACACTGTCTTCTATTTCCTACACTGTCCTCTAGCTCCTAAAATGTCCTCTAGTTCCTACACTGTCCTCTAGCTCCTAGGCTGTTGTCTAGCTCCTACACTGTCCTCTGGCTCCTATACTGTCCTCTAGCTCCTACACTGTCTATTAGCAGCTACACTGTCTTCTAGCTCTGAAACTGTCCTCTGGTTCCTACACTGTCTATTAGAACCTACACTGTCCTTTAGCTCCTACACTGTCTATTAGCTCATACACTGTCCTCTATTTCCTACACTGTCCTCAATCTCCAACAATGTCCTCAAGCTCCTACACTGTCTCCTAGCTCCTACACTGTCCTCTAGCTCCTACTCTGTCCTCTGGCTCCTACACTGTCCTCTAGCTCCTACACTGTCCTTTAGCTCCTACACTGTCTATTAGCTCCTACACTGTCCTCTAGTTCCTACACTGTCCTCTAGTTCCTACACTGTCTATAGCTCCTACACTGTCCTCAATCTCCAACAATATCCTCAAGCTCCTACACTGTCTCCTAGCTCCTACACTGTCCTCTAGCTCCTACTCTGTCCTCTAGTTCCTACACTGTCTATAGCTCCTACACTGTCCTCAATCTCCAACAATATCCTCAAGCTCCTACACTGTCTTCTAGCTCCTACACTGTCCTCTATTTCCTACACTGTCCTCAATCTCCAACAATATCCTCAAGCTCCTACACTGTCTTCTAGCTCCTACACTGTCCTCTAGCTCCTAGGCTGTCGTCTAGCTCCTACACTGTCCTCTCGCTCCTACACTGTCTATTAGCAGCTACACTGTCTTCTAGCTCTGAAACTGTCCTCTGGTTCCTACACTGTCTATTAGAACCTACACTGTCCTTTAGCTCCTACACTGTCTATTAGCTCATACACTGTCCTCTATTTCCTACACTGTCCTCAATGTCCAACAATGTCCTCAAGCTCTTACACTGTCTTCTAGCTCCTACACTGTCCTCTAGCTCCCACACTGTCATCTAACTCCTACATTGTCCTCTTGTTCCTACACTGTCTATTAGCTCCTACACTGTCCTCTAGCTCCTACATTGTCCTCTAGTTCCTACACTGTCTATTAGCTCCTACACTGTCATTTAGCTCCTACACTGTCCTCAATCTCCAACAATGTCCTCAAGCTCCTACACTGTCTTCTAGCTCCTACACTGTCCTCTAGCTCCTAAAATTGTCCTCTAGTTCCTACACTGTCCTCTAGCTCCTAGGCTGTCCTCTAGCTCCTAGGCTGTCCTCTAGCTCCTACACTGTCCTCTAGCTCCTACACTGTCCTCTAGCTCCTACACTGTCTATTAGCTCCTACACTGTCCTCTAGCTCCTACACTGTCTTCTAGCTCCTACACTGTCCTCTAGCTCCTACACTGTCCTCTAGCTCCAACACTGTCCTCAATCTCCAACAATGTCCTCAAGCTCGTACACTGTCTTCTAGCTCTGAAACCGTCCTCTGGTTCCTACACTGTCTATTAGCACCTACACTGTCCTCTAGCTCCTCCACTGTCCTCTAGCACCTACACTGTCCTCTAGCTCCAACAATGTCCTCAAGCTCCTACACTGTCCTCTAGCTCCGAAACTGTCATCTAGCTCCTACACTGTCCACTAGCTCCTACACTGTCCTCACGCTCCTACACTGTCCTCTAGCACTTATGCTCTCTTGGAATCGGATTACCGTGTTCCCAGTGATATTGGGCGCATGCTTGATGATTTTTGTGAGTTTTTTTCCTGCTTTTCTCTGTGAGGAAGTTGTACCAGGATGCAATGTTGAATGTGAGGACTGATTCTATGAGTGACAGGTAGACTGCTGTAAAAATGCCCTGTCGGACATTAAAACCTTTCGGCCTCCTCTGGAGAAATGTGCGCTGTTGGGCCTTTTTGGAGACCCAGTCCACAGGTTGTGTCAAGGACAGGTGGTGGTCAATCTCAGGATGATAAGTGCCTGGGCACTGTTCCACATGCCCATCCAGCCTGAGTGGTCTAAAGAGAGGGTGTGGGATGTCAGGTGCCTGGCGCCTGGCGCCCCCCACATCATAGCTCTTTAGTCTGACTGATGTTCAGTTCCAGGGAACTTTCCTTGAAACAGAGGACCATGATGTCCACATACTTCATGTATGTGGACAGGGAGCACTCTTCTGTCAGGTGAGCCGCCAGGGCCATGACATCAGCATATTTAAAAAGTGACAGTCCGTTGCTGTAGCAGGTGATTCCGTTTGTGTTTGTGGAGGAGAGGATGGGTGACAAGACAGCCCTGTGGGACCCCAGTATTTATTGCTGGTTTTTAAATCGTTAACTCTGACTTGTTGGCGTCTGCCTTTTAAAAATATCTTTAATCCATAAAACCACTGTTGTGCTGACTTGTAGTCCTTGGAGGCGGTGCAGTCCTGTGTTTGTGTTTACTGTATTAAAAGCAGATGAAAAGTCCATGAATTGAATCCTGACATGTGAGTTAGTACAATCCAGGTGCCGAGCCACTGTGTCCTGAAAAGTAAGGCTGGCATACACAACTCCCTATTTGGCATTGTAGGCAAACTGGAGCAGATCCAGACTCTCACCAAACATGATGGTGAGCTCCACAGCAACCACCCTCTCCATGCTTTTGCAGAGGATGGAGGTGAGTGCCATAGGCCATTCAGATAATCAATTCATTTCAGACCACTGATTGACCAAAAACAAACATAATTCATGTCTTTTTTCCATCCACAATGACTGAATATTCAAATAAGTTAATAGTTTTCATTCACACTAGTGAAATGGATCTTTTCAGTGGGGTCGGCCGATCTGCTGAAGGTCACTGCCCGTGCTGAAATGCTGAGCAGTGTTTTGTTGTACAACCAAGAGATGGATTCCAAAGAGGAGGAGATGGAGACAGAGAGAGAGACACACAATAGACCAGGACCAGGACCTGTTCAGTAAAGGCAATGGAACTCACTACAACTGAAAGGCCATTTCCTCTTCCCCTGCATTGGTTCCTATTGCTTTTCAATGACCACAAGACGAGGTCATTTTACATTTTTCAAGTCCAGCTCGATAGATTCCCAGGTAGCCATATCAGTCAGAATTTACTGGTTTATACTGTTTAGTTATGGGTTATACTATATTAATTTGCCCTAGTATGGAGCTTTTTAGCCTCCATACACTAGCAGAGGGGTCCTGCATGCTGGTTTTCTGAAAAGTCATCGATACTATATTGTAGTTCAGGTCTAAAACCTCTTAAAAAATGTAATTCCTTTCCAGGATATTTAAGGCCTTCAATTGAAGCTAAATTGCAGATACTTGTTGGTTCGTGCTTTCCAGGGTTTCCCTTGTTTTTACATCTTTATTTTCTCCTACCCCCCAGAGTCTGGGGGGCAGGTCTGGGGGTGACCTGGCCGCCCGTTGGCAGGGATTGAAGTCCAGCCACCATTGAGGAAACAGTGGACTGACTGGTCTCCTCTTGGCTACATAAGGTCAATTTGCAAACTCTACACTACTGGTTTGATATTCTCTCTCAGCGACTGACAAAGCTCTTGCTGGTGTGTTTGTTTGAACCCTGCAGCAGACAACAAGGCCCTGTTAGTGCAGCAGTAGCGATGCTGAGACAATTCAACCACGCTGAGACAATTACCAGACGAAGGAAATCACCAGCTGCGAAACTAAATGTCAGGTTCTGTCAGAGCGAATCAGCAGCAACTCCTCAGACTCCGTCAACGAGCACTTCCACATTAGGCTCACACTGCTCCTTCAGTATCCTCTCCGAGGGATTCTGCCGACATCACCCTCGCTCTGTGAGCCGTGTGGAGGGTGAATAGCATCATGGGAAGGGATGGTGGGGGGGTGTTGTAAGACCTGGTTCTTCGGGTAAAGGCGTCTCTCCCCGATGCCAGGCTGTGGCTTGGTGCAGAGGAAAGCCAATTAGGTGGAGCCGAGCGTGTCGGAGCTGTGGAAGTGAGAAGCTGTTAGGTGTGAAAACAGAGGGAGGGAAGAGGACTCATCAAACATACATGCTTTTCTCCCTCTCTCTCACTCTCTCCTAAGTGAGCTCAAATTATTGGCATTGCATTATTTATTCCCCACGGCTGCACACCTCCTGTCATGGCCTTGTGCGGCACAACCAGAACACAAATCAATGACAAAGAGCAGCTTTGTTCAACTCACCAATTTGTACCAAAGTCCACCACAGCAGGAGCACTGCTGTGTGTGTGTGTGCGTGTGTGTGCACTCTCAAGAGTGTTTATTCCAAACCAGTGTCAGCAATTTCTATTTAGGGATTTTTAAGCCATTTTAATGTCACTTTGAGAGAAATGTAGCACCTACGCATTGAGGCAGTTTCGCCACCACACGCCAGCCAAGTGGTGTTTTCTGGGTCCTCCGGCACAGAAACACAGACAACGGGGGGTTGTAAACACCAGTTTATTGTAGAGAGTGGGCTAGCTGGAATTAGCCCAGGTGCAGATGGAACATGTCATGACATGGGCTGAGGGCTGAGTGTGTGTAGGAACGGGGGCTTTAAGCTGTTGGTTGTTAGACCAACCAACGAGCATCAGGTATGCAGCCACCCTGATCCCAATCACCTAGATCCAGGTAAGATGTTGCTTCTCACCACACCATCACACATAATTCACATGCCACTTTAAATGCACATATCTGTATATACATAGGCATATTCCTTCTACCTATTCCATTTTATTTCAATTTATTTTTTATTGTATTTTATTCTATATATTTTTTATCTTATTCTATAAGTATTCCACTTACTGTATTACGTTTTAGGAGTCAGTTAGTCGGTCTATTAGAAAGGAATTTTCTACTTTTTATTTTATTTTATTTTTGTACTTTTTCCTAGGACTTATAGTGTGCTATCACCGGGTGCGTTGCATTACATTTCACTGCATATATGTATGGAAGTATGTATATGTATGTGACAAATAAAAATCTTGAATCTTGAATCTTGAATCATCCCCACACACCCCCGACACCAAACTGAGACCAGGGAGACTACCAGACCGAAGCCTACCCCCCCACCATGCAGAGAACAGAAAAAAACGAATACAGACTCTGACATAGGGTTCTATACCTAAAACATAGACTCTGACATAGGGTTATAATACCTAAAATATGGACTCTGACATAGGGTTACTATACCTAAAATGCTAAAAACACCACACTCTGAAACAGGGTTTCCATGCCTGAAACACAAATGTCTAAAAAAAATGTTACTGGTCCCCTGGAACACCACCGTCGACTGGCTTCCTTCCCCAGGAGCGACGATGCAGACTCCCCTCCTCTCTTATGGAGCGCAGGACCTCAAGCTGCTGTGTTGGCTGGTGAAGGCATGGCCAGACCTGGCTGTTGCGGGGGCTACATGGAGGGGTGGCCTGGCTGCTGGGCTGCTGGATGGTCCTGGCGATGGCTGCTGGGCGGAAAAGCTAGCTGCCAGCGGTTACCTGTGGTTGTTGCTGCGCCGTTTCTCATCCGGTCCTCCGCCGGACGCCCTAGGTGCTGCTGCTGCCAGTCGGGAGAGGGTTGGTGCTGGGGGCGCCCGTTGAACCACTGGTGGCTCCAGTGCGTCTTCGGACGGCCCTTCTGTGTCCCTTCCCTGCGCTGGAGAGTCCCTGTTCAGGTGCCAGTGTGGCCATTTCACCACCACACACCAGCCAAGTGGCATTGTCAGGGCCTTCCAGCAGAGACACAGATGACGAGGGTTGTTGACACCAGTTTATTGTAGAGAGTGGGCTAGCTAGAATTAGCCAGGAGCAGATGGAACATGTCATGACAGGGCTCGTATCCTGATTGTGTGTTGGAATGGGGCCTTTAACCTGTTGCTCGCTAGACCAACAAATGAGCAACAGGTATGCAGCCACCCTGATCCCAATCACCTTGATCCAGGTTACTTTACTTTTTTATTAGAAGCTAACTATCATACCTTGTCATACCTTGTTGCTTAATACATTTATTTGATTTTCAGACTTCTTGCTTTGCAGGGATTCCATGATAATCCTTTGTTTTTCAATCTTTATTTTCCCCTCCTGGTTTGGGAAGCACCATTATAACCTGTATGAGTTAGACTCATACACAATCCCACTCCGTTATCATTTTCACTTTCCAAACGTGACGCCCAGATTAAACGTATTGATGTCAGTTCTGAAAGCTCACTACTTCCATCGGTGGTCATGACTGGTATTGCAACTTTTTTTTTTCCCTTTCTGTGACTTACGTTTAAAGTTTTTACGTGGCAGTGTGAACAACAGCCAATTGCATGTTACAACTGTTTAATGATTGACCAAACATAACAGGTCTTGACAACAGTTTCTCAATTGCCTACATTTCGGCCATTGTCAACCATCTTGTGTGGAAACAGAGAGTTGCCCTGGAGCGTTGATTAATCCGTCAAAAATAGTGAAAGAAATGAGATTGTTTATAAGTCACGATAAGCCATCGCAGCATTATGAAGCCCTTTGCAGAAAGAAGCATAATTCATTGAATTTACTGTAATGAAGTCTGGAAAGTTTGAGTTAGAACAGGTTCAACAGTGTGAGTAGAAACAAAACCAGAGGCTGTGAAGGCGGAGTAGTGATAAGATACTTTCCGTGTTGGGCGTGATGACATTCAACGACAACCTCTGAAGTCTCATTTAGAGACTTGTTAGCAACCGCCTTTTTTAGGACACAGAAATGCTCCAAAATTCAAGAGTGAGTTATTTACTGACGTATTCTATGTCTGAGAACAAAACGGGAAAATCTCTTCAGAATCAGCGTTATTCGCCAAGTATGTACACACACATACAAGGAATTTGACTCAGGTTTTTACCTTTACCTCACCTTTTACCGAAAGTTTCATGTTAGAACAAAACATAAAAATCTCTTCAGCTTGTGTTAACCTCAGACATTATTTCAGGCATTGAACCAAAAACCCATTCAAATACCCCATTGACTTTCAGACGAGGGGACCTGAAGGGCAAAAACGTGAACTAATTTCTGTGTTTTTGGACTCCTGCATCACTCTATTGTTGGTCCCTGCAGATTAGCCTCTCTTTATTGTTCAGCTGTGAGCAACGGTTGTCCCTGTTCAGAAAGGTGAAAAATACATAGCATTGAACTTCTGCTGTGGCTTGATGAAGGGCATCCTTCTTCCTCCTCAGTAACCCCCCCCACCATCCTCCAGACGTCCCTGCTCTCTGACCCCGAAGCTCTTGATGGATCGATTTCCTTCCTCCCCTCGTGGAGAGATGAGTAGCGGCCCCGAGGACGACCATAACCCACGTCCATATATGGATTAATAGCGCTGCGTGATGATGTTCTGATGGCGCTGCGGGTCCTTCATGAGGACCCGGTGGATCACTCCCCTGTGGCCGCGCGTCGGGAAGGCGTGCAGACGCCGTTTACTGGATTTGCTGCTGCTCTCTTCCCTACACTTCCCAGTTCCAGCTCCAGTTTTATTATTGGTGTTATTCAATCTCTCCCTCGACGACATTTGTCGCTCAACCCAATTTATATCTCTCCAAGTGTTGC
>NC_137189.1:51035056-51040056 GCF_960531495.2 Zeus faber | reverse complement strand
TGCAGGTGACGTAGCTAGGGAGGAGGAGGCACTGGAAGGAAGTGACTTTGAGATGGGGGATGAGGACGATCGGTTGAGAGTCCCCCGGCTCAAAAGAAAGTCCAACAAAATGGCAGGAGACTCTCAGGCGAAGAGAGGGACAGCAAGCCAGGGGAAGGCAAGTCAGGAGGTGGAGCAGGGAGGCTCGGAGTCAGAGTCCTGGATGGAGGAGGACTCTGCTGCAGACAGTGAGGGGCAGGTCTTTCTCGGTGTAAAGAAGAAAAAGGGCAAAAAAAGCTACAGTGTGGGCAAAATAAAAGCGTTTCTGCACAGGACGAAGAATGTGAAAGGGATTAAGGTGGAGGATTTTTTCTCAGACAAGGAGTTGCTGGCGAACGCGGCCCAGCAACAGATGAGGAGTAAGGGGAGAGGAGGGTTCACGGACCAGGAGGTGTACAGGTTAAAGAAAATAGTGCAGAAGATCAGGAAGGAGCTGAACAACGGAGAGGATGGGGAGGAGGTGGAGGTGGGCGCTGCTGTTCGGGCTGTTTCCCTTTTCCGTTGCAATGAGTGACTTTAACATCAGCACGCTGAACGCGAATGGGGCCAGAGACGCAGCTAAGAGGTCTCTGCTGTATGAGCTGATGGAGCAGAAGAGGCTGGATGTGCTGTTGGTGCAGGAGACCCACAGTGACTCTGGCAATGAGGCTGACTGGAAGAGGGAGTGGGGGGGGGAGGTGGTGCTAAGCCACAAGAGCACCACCAGCGGTGGGGTGGCTCTTCTCTTTTCTAAGAGCTTTGCCCCAGCATCCTTTGAGGTGGAGGAGGTGGTGGAGGGCAGACTGATGGTGGTGAGGGCAGCATTTGAGCATCATAAGTTTGTCTTTATAAATGTGTACGCTCCCACCACAGGACCACACAGAGTCACTTTTTTGCAAGTTTTAAATGGGGTTTTAAGCAAAGCTCGTACTGGGGAGTTTTTGTTTCTAGGAGGTGACTTTAACTGCACCGAGAACGACCTGTTAGACAGGAACCACTGTGAGCCTCACAGAGCATCGCAGAACGCGATGAGGCTGCTCTCAAGCGAGAACGAGCTAACGGACGTGTGGAGGAGAACCAACGGGGATGAAAGACAGTACACCTGGGTGCACTGCAGAGGCACCTCTTTATCGTTGGCCAGACTAGACCGGTTTTACTGTTTTAAGCACCATTTTAACATTTTTAAGGAATGTAGAATGGTGCCTGTTGGTTTTACCGATCACTCCCTGGTTGTTTGCCGTGTTTTTATCGCCAATGTAAAGCCCAAAAGCGCATATTGGCATTTTAACACCACCCTACTATGTGACTCCAACTTTAAAGATGCTTTTAGGTTTTTTTGGGAAGGTTTTAGAGACAGAAAGCAGGATTTTATTTCCTTAAGACTGTGGTGGGACTATGGGAAGAGGGAGATAGAGCAGCTCTGTCGGCAGTATACTCTCAATGTCACACGGGACATCAGCAGATCTATGAGGGATCTGGAGACTGACATTGTGGAGTTACAGGGTGTAGTGGAACCCACTGGGAATCGAGATCACATTAAGGACCTCAAGTCTAAAAGAGCTGCTCTTGCAGACCTACTAGGCACCAAGGCGCAGGGGGCGCTGGTCCGCTCTCGCTTCCAGAGCGCAGCACTGATGGACGCACCATCTAGCTTCTTTTTTAGCCTGGAGAAGAGCAACGGGCAGAGCAGGTTTATCCACGCCCTGAGATCAGACACGGGACAGGAGCTCAGGAGGCCGGAGGAGATCCGGACGAGAGCCGTGGACTTTTATACAGAGCTGTACAGAAGTGAGTACGAGGAGCAAAAAGAACTGTTTTACTCCTTTTGTGGGAATTTGCCCAGGGTCCCGGAAGATGTCAGTGCGGTGCTGGGGGAACCTCTGACCCTGCAGGATCTTTCCACGGCCCTGCAGAGCATGAAGGGGGGTAAGGCCCCTGGCATCGACGGGATTCCTGCGGAGTTTTACAAAGAGTTCTGGGAGGAGTTACGGGAGGACCTTTTAATGGTTTTTAATGAAGTTTTTAAAGATAAGTTATTGCCAGTCAGCTGCAGGAGGGCAGTCATCACTCTCCTACCCAAGAAAGGAGACCTGCAGGAGATCAAGAACTGGCGTCCTGTGTCCCTTCTGTGCACGGACTATAAAATCCTGTCGAGGGCACTGGCCAACAGGCTGAGGGAGGTGATGGACCTGGTCGTCCATCAGGACCAAACTTACTGTGTGCCTGGTAGGTCCATTCTGGACAATGTGTCCCTAATTCGGGATATTTTGGACGTCTCTAGTTCTCTGGGCATTGAAACTGGGCTCATTTCGCTAGACCAGGAAAAGGCGTTTGACCGGGTTGAGCACCCTTACCTCTGGAAAACTCTGGAGGCTTTTGGCCTCAGCCCTGGTCTGATAGCCATGATCCAGGTTTTGTACCAGGACATCGAGAGTATACTGAAGATTAATGGAGGGCTGAGCGGCCCTTTTAAAGTGCGTAGAGGGGTGAGACAGGGCTGCCCCCTCTCAGGGATGTTGTACTCTCTGGCCATAGAACCATTGCTGTGTCAATTAAGGACGAACATCGAGGGTGTGTTTCTAAACGGTCTCGAGAGAAGCCACATTCTATCAGCCTATGCGGACGACGTCATTGTCTTAATAAAGAAACAGGACGAAATCAGCAAACTGGAGGGGATCGTCAGGGACTTTGGGCTGCTATCAGCAGCGAAAGTCAACTGGGGCAAAAGCGAAGCGCTGGCTGTGGGCGGATGGAGGGGGGGACTTTTAAAACTGCCAGGAGGCTTACGGTGGCGAAGGGATGGGTTTAAGTATCTGGGAGTGTTTTTAGGGAGCGAAAGTGTGGTGGGGAAGAATTGGGAAGGACTGCTAGGAAAGATACAGGGCAAGCTAAGAAAATGGAGGTGGGCACTGCCACAGCTGTCCTATAGGGGCAGGACGCTCATTATTAACAACCTGGTGGCCTCACAGCTGTGGCACAGAGTGGCGTGTGTCCAACCACCAGACCTGCTAGTTAGGAAGATACAGGCCGAGCTGATAGACTTCTTTTGGGGGCGGAATTTCCACTGGGTCAGGAAGGAAAGGGTCTTTCTGCCTAAAGAGGAAGGGGGGCACGGTGTGGTGGACATCAAAAGCAGAGTGGCAACTTTTAGGTTACAGTTTGTGCAGAAGTTGTTAACGGGGTACTTTAACGTTTGGAAGGACGTGGCGGGCTTGGTCTTAAAGAGGACTGGGAGGATGGGACTTGACCGCTCGTTGTTTTTAATGGACACGAGTCTTCTAAACAAGTCGGGCTTACCCCGTTTTTATCAGGAGCTTTTTAAAGCATGGGGGTTATTTAAGAACAGGAAAAGGGAGGCCGCAGATTCCCTCCACTGGCTCCTGGAGGAGCCGGTGATCGGAGGAGCCAGGCTGGATGTGCAGGACGGGGCCACTCCAGGACTGAGGAGCATCCTGAGGGAGGCGGGGGTCCTGACCCTGAGGCAGGTGGTGGCGGCGGCGGGGAGCGACCTGCAGGACGGCGAGGCCATGGCGGAGCGGCTGGGGGTGAGGTCCACCAGGATCGTACACCTGGTGCTCAAGAGGTGGAGGGAGACGCTCACGGAGGAGGAGCTGGCCCTGCTGAAGGAGTACGGCGAAGGCGCGGAGGAGCCAAACTCGGAGGATCCCTTCCCGGAGATGACCCTGACCCCCAACCTGGAGGGGTCCTCCGGGAAGCTGCTGCACAGGGCACGTTATGCAGAACTGGACCTGCACACAGCCAGCGGGAAGGCTTTTTACAAAGAGTGTGTGGTCGTTTTAAATAGGAAGGGACTGGAGGGGCGGCAGGACACTGTCTGGAGGGGACGGCTCCAGATGGGGGGACAGGAGGAGCCGTGTTGGAGGAGTTTTTACAAAGCTCCCTCCAAGAAAAGGACGGGGGACCTCCAATGGAGGGTCCTACATGGAGCCATAGCTGTCAACAGCTTTGTTTCTGTTTTTAATCCCACGGTCGCAAATGAATGTCCATTCTGCAAACTGCCAGAGTCCTTGTTTCACTGTTTTGCAGAGTGCGACAGACTTTTAGAGCTTTTTAGTCTTTTAAAGGAAAGTTTTAAGCTCTTTAAGGAGGAGTGGTCCAGAAACTGTTTTATTTTTGGGGCTAGATACTACAGGGCCAACGCAGAGAAATGGCGACTGCTTAATTTTCTAGTAGGGGAAGCGAAGATGGCCATCTACCTCACGAGGAGGAACAAACTGAGGGGAAAGGAGAGTGTTTTAGGAAGAGTGTTTGTAGCGTTGGTCAGGGCCAGAGTCTTGATTGATTTTAACTTTCACAGACTGATGAAGAGTCTGGACGTCTTCATCAAGCTGTGGTGTTTTAACGACGCCATCTGTTCCCTGGTGGAGGACGACCTGTGCTTCCAGTCTGTTTTTAACGTGTAGGACTCTGTTAGTGAACCAAGTGTGTTTGTTGTATTGTCTGTAACTGTGAACTAGAGAAAATGTTAAAATAAAGATGCTTTAAAAATCAAAAAAAAAATCTCTCTCATTGTGTCTCTCTCCCTCCTCCCTCTCTCTCACCGTGTCTCTCTCTCACTGTGTCTCTCTCTCATTGTGTCTCTCTCTCACCGTGTCTCTCTCTCACTGTCTCTCTCTCCCTCCTCCCTCTCTCTCTCTCACTGCAGCAGGATTTTCTCAGCTCCAGAGGAAGCTGCTGTATTTGATTCTCCGCATTTGAAATTGAGAGCAGAATAGTTACACACACACACACATGAGTCTGGGGGAGTTTTCCTTCCTCCCGTCTCTCTGGGATTTCAGTTCTTTTATAGAAATATTGATTTTGACTCTGAAATTGCTATCGAGCTCCCCTCACTTCCTTCGCTCGCCCCGGTGCGGATGCCTCCTCTCACTCTCCTCGTCTACTTTTATTGAGGTGGGGTTGTGGAGTGGGTGGGGAAGGGGGGTCTCCTGTGTGACGGAGCGGGTGCACGCTGTGATTTG
>NC_137189.1:50967556-51030056 GCF_960531495.2 Zeus faber | reverse complement strand
TTTCCACGACACTTCTCTTATTTTTGGCTGAAAGCCCTGTGAAACAGAAGGTTTGCTCTGATTTCAGGTCTTAAATGTTTGAGTCTCATTGGTAAAGAATTCTCGTTGTATTCTGACGTCATACAGTGGTGGAACATGATGACAGCTGGATTCTTCTGATTTGGGACTGGGTGGAGACCCTGATGGATGCGTTGCTGCTTTTTGTAAATGAACAAATGTAAACATGACGTGTTGAAGCACAATCACAACAGCTTAAAATGAAACTATAAAAACACACGTTGTTCCTTTATTTTGTTGATATATAGACATTTGTTGCTTATTCCCCCGTGAATCTCTCATAATAAGCTGACAAATCATCAGGTACTGTGTGTCCTGTGTGTACTGTATGTACTCGGTACTTCTACCTTGACCTCCATTCTTTCAAACTTCTTTGAATTTACAATCTGTATGTTTGGTTCTGCACTGCAACCAGCACATTCCTCTACAAGGTTTAATTAAGTGCTATCTTGATGGATGATGGATGGATGGAGGATGGAGGATGGATGGATGGATGGAGGGATGGAGGATGAATGGATGGATATTGTGGTATATACACATGGCTGCAATGTGGAATTCTTGATGGAGATGATGATGATGATGGTTTCTGAACCCTCCTCCCTTCTTCTCATTCCTCCGTCAATCTCCAGACCTCCATCCCTCCTTCAGCGCTCAGACATTCCGATCTCCAAAGCTGATTAGCATCGAGCTCCGGCCCCAGTTCCCCTCCTGCTTTTCTACGTCTTCCATTGATTTAACCGTCCTGAATTCTCAGGCTCTGCTTTACCTCAAATTACTTGTTGATTTTTTAAATGTATTTATTTCCTTCTTTCCATGTTGGATGTCTGAGCTGAACCCCGTGAACCTTCATAGAACCATGTGCCTCCGTGGTTAGAGCCCGCTGTTAGGTTGGAGATGGTTTGAGGACAGATGGCTTCATGCAGGAACATGGAAAGCCGGGTATCGAACCCCTCCATCCCTGCCATGAAGACGCCAGGCTGTAGGGGGGCTGTGGGGTCAGGGACCCCCTCCCGGGTGGGTCGTCACGGTGCCTCAGTGGTTTGCACCGTTGTCTCACAGCAAGAGTGATCTGAGGTTGGAAGCGACTGGGGCCTTTCCGGGCGGGGTTTACATGTTCTCCCCAGGTTCCTGTGGGTTTCTCCACCCCAGGGACAGCCATCTTAGGGTCACGCTCCTGCGGATGCCCTTGACCCAGGCCCAGAGCTGGAGCTGGAGCTGGCCCCCAGGTGCCATTGTGCAGCTGCAAGCTGCTCCTGGATAGTTCCCATTGGCTGATACTGGTGCACATTTGCTTTCCTGGTCGTTTAGGAATGACTCTCTTCTGGGTGGAGGAACCGAGGTGATTTCCAAGAGAAATGTCAGGAGAGGTGGAGTTGGTTGACGTTAGAAGCAGGAGATTTGGAGAGGGCTGCACCATGACAGTTTTGGAGTCTAAAGTAATAACAATGAGTAGATAAGACCCAGAATTCCTCACCAAATATCCGCAAGCAAGTATTGCTGCAATATTGTACAGAATATTCTTTGAATATTTCATTTGATCATGAATTCTTCCACACTGCCCAGTCCTACATCCAGGTATAAACTTCACGGGGTTAGACTTTATAATAACCCCTTCCCTGCTGAAGGAGCTGATTGAAAGTGCGTCACATTAATATGTCATCATCTTAAATATTGTTTCATTTGTTTAGTGTAGATCTTCCAAACAAAACCACTCACATGGAAATATGGATTTCAAGTATTCTCGCTGTTGTAGAATCCTGAATATTATATTCTATTGCATTTATTTTGTATAGTTTATTAATGGCTGTGGGGAAATGTAGTCCTCTGCAGTCGGCTCCACGTGGTGGTGCCTGGAGAGCAGTGAGGGGTTAAGTGTCTTGCACAAGGACAATCCAGAGCCAGGGATCGAACGGCCGAGCCACTTCCTCACGCAGGCCTGGGAAAAAACCATCGTGATTTTAAAAACCATTGAGATTTTAAAAACCATCGTGATTTTAAAAACCATTGAGATTTTAAAAAACCATCGTGATTTTAAAAACCATTGAGATTTTAAAAGACATTGTGTATTTTATGACACATGTATTTTGGACACTGTATAATGATGGTGTATTGGTGGGAATGTGAATAAGGGCATCGCAGTCGTTTCTACCTCATTGTGTCTTTTCAGAAGCTAGAAAAGCAGAATTCACACGAGCTGAAGTTAAAATAGTTTAGTAGTATAGTATAGTTGAGTAGTTTAGTAGTATAGTATAGTTGAGCGTTTCCAGAGCGTTTCCATCACATCCACAAAGTGATTTTCTACTTCAGCTGCTGTTTTCTACCTGGAGACGGGAAGCGTGGGCAGATACAGGCCTGCTGTGACGTCAGCCAAGCCCTGACGTCAGCCAAACCAACAGACCATCACTAATTGATGAACTGATGAATTGATGAACTGATGAATTGATGACTTGACTGGCAGTGCAGCTTCATGAAACTAAAAGCAGGTGGAGTGGTGCACCTGACTCATCACAGTTAATTATCTTTCTTTCTGAGTCAAACGAGGGCAGGTGTTCAACATGCCCCCCCCGCTGCGTCTGAAGGAATATTTCAATGTTTAAAGCCTCAAAATGCTGAGGCGCGTATGCAGATCGGCTCCATCCATTTTCTCGCGCTGTCGCCGTCTAAAGATTTTTCTCGCCGACTAATCGCCGTACATTTATGATATTCGTTTAATTATTCAAATATATTTAAGTTTAGTAGTTTAGTTTAAATATATTTTTAGTTTTTGGGGCATCAGAAAATGGTTTCAGTTCCAGGACTGAGAATCAATGTTATAATTAACATTGTTAACACTGTGCCACATTATAGATAAATACAAAACCTAATTACCAGCATTTGAAATATGAATTTAATTGATAAGCGCCGAGCGCACGAGGCGAGCCGCCTGTTAATTACAGCGGCTAAAGCAGTTCATCAAAAGCTGTAATTATTCTTCCGAATGTGTCGGAACAAGCAGCAAGGAGCACCAGCGTTTGTTTTTGTTCAAATTTGTTTCAAATTAAAAGCCCTGTAGTGTTACTTACACGGGTACACACAGCCATGGAAGTTTTACGGTTAGTTTTCACAAGGCACAGCTCCTGAACAGAGTTAATTTTTCTTTCCTTTCCTCTGACAAAAACAACTTGGTCGACTGAGACTCTTCCTGTCGACCAACGTTTGACCGACTATTCCAAGGCAGCCCGACCGCTCCCCTCTGACACTGAACCTCCGGCTGTGAATGAGCATGAAACGTACTCTCGTTTGAAAAGATTCAAAACACATTTCCTCGCAGCGGTTTCTCTCCCCGACCAGAAGTCTCCAGCACTTTATAAATCAAGCATGTGGCGGGCGGCGGGTGCGTGTGTTCCTGAGTGGGTGATCATTTGCCACGGAGCGTATGCCTCCCAACGTGGGGATGAATGTCTGTTGCTGTGGTGCTGGAAACAAAGCACCGGACTGCTTCCTGTGAACTGAGCTGTCGTGATGGAGTGTAAACACATTGAGATGCCGATCACACTTTCATCCACATTCATGCATCTGAAGATGCATGAATGTCAATGTCAAACTGAAGAATCATCAGTAATGCGTGACTAGTAGCTAATACAGGAAGTAATGAATGTATGAAGTAAGGGGCGGCATCATGAGTATAAAAATGAAATGTATCAAATTGTGTTTGCATCATTTGCACATTTATTTATTCATTTTTTTCATCGCAACTTCTGTCTCAACTTTAACTGATATGAGGTTCTGTATTGAACATTGCTAAGCAGTTCAACGCTAAGAATTAAGGACAACAAAGAAATTGAGCTTGAGGAATCCTTGGTATTCTCGAGTGGATTTACTCCACTGCTATAACTGGCCATGCGTGAATTCCTAAACCCGTTTGTTCATTTGTTTCTTCCTCACTGGAGAGATCAGCTCACAGGGCGTGTTGCAAATACCTAAAAGCTTCCAGTAACACGACGTTCTGCTGGATAAACCCGCTGCCCGGGCTCTCTAATGTGTGAGGCACACACCTTAGTCACATGTCAGTCACCCCCAGAACCTTAGTGACCTTTTCTCTCTCTTTACCTTCCAGGGCATGGAACCAAGGGGGTGTTTGAGCTGCTGGCCGGCTGGAGGAGAACGAGAGAAAACCTTCCCTTCAAGGAGCGCGTGGCGGACGCATTTGCCGACGTGATGGTGTGCTACACCATGACCAGCTCGCTCTACATCATCACCTTCGGCATGGGCGCCAGCCCGTTCACCAACATCGAGTCCGTCAAGATCTTCTGCCAGAGCATGTGCGTCGCCATCCTGGTCAACTACTTCTATGTTTTCTCCTTCTATGGCTCGTGCCTGGTGTTCGCCGGACAGCTGGAGCAGAACCGGTACCACAGCATATTCTGTTGCAAGATCCCATCGGTGGAATACCTGGACCGCCAACCCACTTGGTTTAAAACCATGATGAGCGATGGCCATGATCTGTCCACGCACCACGACAGTGTCCCCTACCAGAACCACTTCATCCAGCACTTCTTGCGGGAGCACTACACCGAGTGGATTACCAACACCTATGTCAAGCCCTTTGTGGTTATCCTGTACCTCATCTACGCTTCCTTCTCCTTCATGGGATGTTTACAAATTAGCGACGGTTCAAACATTGTAAATTTGCTGGCCAGCAACTCTCCGAGTGTTTCCTACGCTCTGACCCAGCAGAAGTACTTCAGCAACTACAGTCCCGTGATCGGGTTCTACATTTATGAGCCCATCGAGTACTGGAATGCCACGGTGCAGGAGCACCTGAAGACGCTGAGCCACGGCTTCAACAAGATATCCTGGATGGACAACTTTTTCCACTACCTGCGGGTGGTGAACGTGAGTGCCTCCACCAAGAACGACTTCATCAACATCCTCAAGGGCTCCTTCTTGCGCAGCCCGGAGTACCAGCACTTCACAGAGGACATCATCTTCTCCAAGAACCGGGAGAACGACGAGTACGACATCATCGCCTCACGCATGTACCTTGTGGCACGGACCACGGAGAAGAAGCGGGAGGAGGTGGTGGAGCTTCTGGAGAAGCTGCGACCGCTGATGCTGATCAACAGCATCAAGTTCATCGCTTTCAACCCGACTTTCGTGTATATGGACCGTTACAGTTCCTCTGTGATATCACCTATCCTTACCTCAGGCTTCAGTGTCCTCACCATCCTCATCCTCACTTTCTTCCTGGTCATCAACCCCTTGGGTAACTTCTGGCTCATCCTGACCGTCACCTCAGTGGAGTTGGGTGTGCTAGGTTTGATGACTCTCTGGAACGTTGGCATGGACAGCATTTCAATCCTGTGCCTTATTTACACCCTCAACTTTGCCATGGATCACTGTGCGCCTCACCTCTACACATTTGTGCTGGCCAATGAGCACACGAGGACGCAGTGCATTAAGCTGGCGCTAGAGGAGCATGGGGCGGCCATCTTGCAGAACGCGTCCTGCTTCGTGATTGGGATTGTGCCCCTGGTGTTTGTGCCTTCCAACCTGACCTACACACTGTTTAAATGCTCGCTCCTGACAGCGGGCTGCACCGTCCTGCACTGCTTCGTCATCCTGCCGGTCTTTCTGACATTCTTCCCACCTTCCAAAAAGAGACACAAGAAAAAGAAGCGTGCCAAGCGGAAAGAGCGGGAGAGGGAGCGGGAGAGGGAGAGAGAGAGGGAGCGGGAGGAAATAGAGTGCATCGAAGTCAGGGACAACCCTGACCACGTGACTAATGTCTGAGTAGGTTGTAAGTTGAACGATGAGTAACAGTGGGTATCCGTCAGTGATTGGTGGATCAGAGGTGGTGGCCTGTCCAGTAGCGAGGCCCCTCCGAGGGCCCAGAGAGGTCCCTACGTCATGAAGTGGGATGGGTGCTCGTGAACCACGGCCAATAGCAGCCACGCTGGCCGGAGCAGAGATCTGCCCCCCATTGGTCAGTCGTTCAGTCTGGACAGTGTAGATCATTTGCACAACCTGCAACACGCTCAAGATCCAAAAGCGGTTTCCAGCTATTTTGCTATTGAAAACCAAGCAACTATGTATCAGAAACTATAATATCTTATTCTTAACAGACACAGAAAAATTATATATAAAACCAAATAAAAGAAGCAATTTATGTTCAGCCTCTTGACTGTGAATGAATAGAATAATAACCTCTTCTGAGGAGGTTAAGTATTTCCAATCTATTTTCCACAGATATTACATTTTAATATCTCACTATGGAAGGTGGAGAAACGTTAAATTGGAGCAGGGGATGGAGGTGTATGCACCTTACTTTTCAATTCTTTGCATAACCAAATTCTATATATTTTTTCCATGTAGAGAAAATGTGCGACTGCACATTACTTGCTTCTCTGTGCTCCGACAAAATAGCTGAACAGCTGATCTGGGCAGATGGCGTACACTGTGGCTATTATGAAGAATTATCCTGCGTATTGCACCCTATGAAAGGAACAGCCGACGGTAATATAAGCAGGAAACAAATATATTCCGCTTAAAACCAGTTATCACATCTGGTCTGAGGCAGTAGAGGGTGAGCCTGCAGGGGACTGCAGCATATGATAAATGCATGAAGTAGAGATTATAAAATGGGTCTGTTTGGCGACAGCACTGGGAGAAGCAGAAAATGCCTGAATTGTAAAGTAAAAGTAGGTCTCTACACCACACCGCACCGGACTGGTCCACAGACTAGTGCGTAGGATGCAACGGAGGCTAGTCCTTTGAGGTGGAACGGTGTGCACCGTCTCTGGAGAGTGGGAATGCTAATTTGTTAAATTATAGATTGGAAGGTATGAAGCTGGTTAAAGTGTAAGCTTCAGTAGAGATGATCTGACTTGTCCCGGTGACTTGACAAACAGCAGCGTCAAACATGTCGAATACTTGCGCATCAACAATTCATCCTGTTGACAGTTTCCAGACCAAATCCCATAGATCACCGTCTACTCTGGATAAGTCAAATGATCACCAAAATTCAGTTGCAACTTTACCAATGAGTAAATCCGGGTAAATCAAGATGGCCAGAAAAACGGAGTCAGAGTGCGGTTGCACTACCTCACGCCACTGTCATTAGGACAGGAGCTGGTGTTGAACGGGAATAACTGATTTTGCTTTACCCAATATTAAAAATGATGCTTCTTACATCCTCTGCCAAGTCTCTCCTTCAGTACAGCATCGATCTCAGCAGCTCATTGCTTCCGTTTCCTCAGAGGGTAAACAGTATTATCTTGCTCAGATGAGCCTCGATAACAATATGTTGCGGCCCCGAAACAAACACACTCAAGGTCACTCAGCTTTGCAGACGCTAATCTCACACCGCCCTCCGGCGAGCGGCTCGCAGATGGTGGCGTGCGATGGGGAGGCGTCACATACCGTCCCAGGTGATGGGACCGGGGAGGGCCGGCAGCTGGCGTCTCGCAGCGACCGCCGCTTAGACGCCAAAAAGCTGTTATACACGATAAACAACGCTCATCAGAGTGTGTACACCGAACCAGACGCGGGGAAGGTTCGCTGGAAGCCTGGGATGTGACGGTAGGCCTTCCTTATTTAAAGTATTTGTGTACGACAAAAAAAGGAAAGGAAAAGACTGTCCCCGGTGACTGAGGGAAGACTTGTTCCTCGTGTAAAGTGTTAAAACTATTTGTGAACTGATTGAAGAGACCGACTCCTCCCTCTCATGCCGTTGTTATTAACCTCAATTAAAAGCCATTCCACTCTCCACACGGGCTGATTAAAGCACCGTTCACACCGTCTCATTAACAGTTCCACTGTTTTTTATGCAGTTTGTTAGTAATACTGTGTTGAAGTGTTCACAGCTCTCCCCACCGGGACAAACCTCTTCCTGCAGCAGCTGCAGGCGACAGAACAACACGGTGTAAAAGCCACATCATGTATGCACAGCGAGAAGGCGCAACCATTCTGAATTAAATGGGAAATAGATCCAAAACCAAAACAATTTACTTCCCCTGGATGGACTGTATGCATGGCACCGTATTGTATGTATGCATGTATTTGAGTCTCTTTTGGTTTTCATTTTGCTGTAGTGACCTACGTTTGTTGTTTCGATGCATATTCCGTAACATCACGTGCTGCAAAATAACAAGATGAGTCGTTTATGGTCCATGACAAAAGCCAGAGGATGATATTCTCATGTGTAATATACTGTAAATATACATTACTCTTTTATATATTTTCTAAGAAAAGGTCAAAATTATAGAACGATTTTTAATGAAATAATTTTCTTATTTAAAAAAAAGCAATAAAAAAGAAAAAGTTGAACGCGGTAGGCCAGTAATAAACAGTGGAATGTCAACATTTAAAGTACTAGATGGTTTTCCTTGGACACGGCGGTGTCCGTGTTAAAGAGGAGACCGGGGCCAAGTTTCTACCGTTTTGGATTTTTTGTTTTTTTTCTTTTGCTCTTGAGGTTCCCAACTTGTTTCTCATCACTATCTGACTGTTAGATTACAGGGAAATACTTCACAGCCTGTTTTGTACAACATATTAATTAGTCATTATTAAAGGCCACATATCCTAAAATAATCTTATGTTTTGGTATGATTTGCTGAGGTCATTACAATGCATTCCAAATGTACTATATATGTATAAAGTAGTCATTCTGCATCCATCTTCAGCATCTTTGTTTCCTTATCACCTCGCTGTTCATGAGCACGGCCCTGATTGGCTGCTTGGCTGCGGTGGGCGTGTCCTGTCACACCTCACATTGCAGTGAGCAAACTGAAGGTTTCATAAGAATGAGTTTACAGCTACGAGGGACGGGTCAGGGTGAGGACTGCTGCCTCTCTACAGACGATTTCAAAGCATTTAGTAAAACTTAACGGTGTGAAAATAATACAATAAAATAAACTCATTTTATGATTTATAATTTATTTTACTAAGAGAAGAAACAAACTGTTTGCAGGCCAAGTGTGGGTGTATAATAGAGGTGGATGTGAGTTAAATACTCTTATACTCGTACTCTTATCTCAGAGTGTTTTATTCAAGATATACTCTTAGATGCCAGAGAAGCTGTTTCTACTCCTTTACCAGAAGCACTTCATCACATTCATGACGGCTTCGTCTATTTGTGCTATTTCCAGCACAACCCTCCACATGTGGACACTGTGACACTTCCTGTGAAGTGTGTGTGTGTGTGTGTGTGTGTGTGTGTGTGTGTGTGTGTGTGTGTGTGTGTGTTTATAGGCTTTTTGCCGTTGGATCATTCCCTCTCTTCACAGTAAATATAGAACAAACAAACAAACCATGGACGGACAGACAGACAGACAGACAGACAGACAAACAGACAGACAGGCAGGCAGGCAGGCAGACAGACAGACAGACAGACAGACAGACAGACAGACAGACAGGCAGGCAGGCAGGCAGACAGACAGACAGACAGACTGTGTATTTATCCCCAGGGAGATATGTCAGTGTCTCACCAGCTCATTTGAAAACAGTAGCAATATAATAATAACACAAATACAGTCCTATACAATAACTTATGGAAATTTAGCAGAAAGATGAAGGACAGAACGCGCCCAAACCTCAGCCACGCCTCCTCATGTTTTGCTCTTCCTCCGAGTAACGTTTTATCGCTTGGACGACCGTTCCCAAACTGAATCTCTGACAGTTTCACGTACGATTCCGTGTCCAAAGTTTCCTAATTTGTTGTTAAACCTGGGAAGCGCACGATGCGAATGGCTTTGGATTCCCTTTGTTGTCGCTCTGTATTTTTTTCTTTTCTTTTGTGACGTGTGAAGCTACAAAAGACAAATCAGCAGATTTCATCAGATTTAGGCTTGAGCTTTCAATTTCAGCATTCTTAAAATCTTATTCGAGGCATTATTACTCGGCTCAAAACGCAAAAACATCTATTTGTTTATTTTCCAGGATAGATGACCTTTAAAAGGGACCTATAATGTTCCTTTTCAATAAGGTCATATCGATCTCTGAGGTTCCCAAAACATGTTTTTTTTTTTTTTTTTGCTGCCAATCCCACTCAGATTATGCATTCTAACCATTCTAACATGCCTCTAAACCCTCCTGTTCCTGTTTCAGTATGTGTGTCACTTTAAATTAAAATGCTGCTGCTCCTTTTGTGAGACTGATCTACGAAGTACGTAAACTTTCTCTGATTTCACCTCATCAGTTCATCAAAATCTGTTTCTGAACCAATTTGAGAGAGAAATAATCAATCCAGTTGCTGAATCTCCATCATATCAGATCTAAAAGGCCACATTTAAAAGTTTGTTCCCACCTTGGTTGCTGTGCTACAGGCTTGTGGGAGACATGGACACCACACTGGGTTTTTTTGTTTCATTCAGGAAATGTTGGAAAATAAAATAAAATAAATACATCTACAATAAAAACCCTGTTTTTATTGGTTTTGTTTGGAGAAATGCGCAGTGGATCTCACGCTGCAGCCTACAGTCAATCTACCACATACTTTTTTTTTTTTAGAAAGAAACACACTGCAGAATTATTTTTTTAAATACTTTTTAACTTCCCTCGTCTATACTGTAGTTTCTTCTTGGACAATTGGAATTAATTTCTCTTTCTTTTAAGAGATTTTAAGAGTCCGACACATCATGCGCAGAACTGATTCTTTAAAAAAACTTAAATATTCCATGTTCCAAGTTCATTTGAACTGCCTCCAAATTTTTTTTTTTATAAACCAATAACATCAAAATAACCTTGACTTAGTTAATTTCATGATTTAATTGTATTTTTATATTCTTCCTTATATACTGTTTTAAAACCACATCAACCCATTTTTTTGTTTTGCCACAACAAGCGATTTATGTCGAGTTGCACCGATCTTTTAAGTCACTCGAATTTTTATTTTATTTGTAATTTTTGGGGAAAATTGTGTTAATTTATAACTACATATTGACCTTTTTGGTTGTTCTAAATTTTGCAAAATAAAAAACAATCATGGTCCAAATCATACATTGGTGTACAGCCTCAAAAATAGCGATAGGATATTTTGGCCCCATGTTCCAAAATATATGACTATGACTTGAAAGGCTTCTAAATCCAAGCCATGTCTTATGTAGTCATATTGTGTTATGTAGTCAAATTTTCTTATGTAGTCGTATTGTCTTATGTAGCCATAAAGTCTTAGTTTCCATATTGTCTTATGTAGTCATATTGTCCTTTTTACTGAAATTGTGTTATGCGGTCAAATTATCTAATGTAGCCATATTGTCTTATCTTATGTAGTCAAATTGTCTTTTGTAGCCAAATTGTCTTATCGTATGTAGCCATATTGTCTTATCTTATGTAGTCAAATTGTCTTTTGTAGCCATATTGTCTTATCGTATGTAGTCAAATTGTCTTTTGTAGCCAAATTGTCTTATGTAGTCATATTGTCTTATCGTATGTAGTCATATTGTCTCATGTAGTCACATTGTTTTATGCAGTCAAATAATCTTATGTAGCCATATTGTCTATTGTAGTCATATAAGCACCGTGCACCGTGTAATTTTACAGAAAGTTTCCAAGACAATCTTGTCCAGGGACGCAGGACAATAAAGTTATGCAACTGCCACACTGTAGGGGGAGTAATCTGCAGAGCACTGCAGCCCAAGACGGACAGATGCAGACAAAAACACAGACAGACAGTTTGGGTCAGAGAGTGTTGTTCATCCTACATTATTTGCTGAGTTACTGCATCATTTTATTTAAATTCATATTGAGGGAAAGAAACATTTGATTCAGTGAGAGTATGAAGTAAAAGAAAAAAAAAGTCACAGAATCAGTGAACACTGAACAGCTCGGTCACATCAACCACATCGTTGCCTTAACAGCAGAAAAGGTGTAAAACAAACATCTTGTGTTTCTATCACATTGGTAGGAGTTTAAAAGAAGTGATTTTTTTTCCTTTTTTTGCCAATTCCTACAATTTGACTGCAAAATCAAGCATTTTTCGTCGCAACAATAACAAAAAACTGAACCGAATCCCAGAGGAAGTGGGAAATACTGACAAAGCGCTGAAAGTCACTTGGAGGACAGGGTCGGCTTGTTTTTACTCTACTTTGCATTTTTTAAAGATCTAACAATTCAGCTTCACTTACACCAGCGGGACGAGAAGCGGGAGAGAAGCGAGGGAGCGGCAGAGAGCGAAAAACCAGTCGTGGGGGAGGAAGTGATTATGGGGAGTGCAGTGAGACAGGAAGTGAGCTCGTCATTGAATATTAGAAGATTCCGGCGGTCGGGGGCAGGAGGAGGTTCCTGCTGATGAAGGGACACACCGTCTCTGAGGAACTAACACCAAAAGCACCGAAAAGACCCTCTGGATTTACCAGCCGAGGAGTTGACGTAATAGTAGGGGTGTTGGCGGTGTGTTGGCGGTGTGTGAGCTGCTTGCTGATGGTGTGTGGGCAGAGTATGGGTGGAGTGTGGGTGGAGTGTAGGCGGAGAGTTGGCAGCATGAGGAGTATGGGGTCTGTGACGTCGTGGGCAATCGCTGCAGCCCGTCTCTTCTCCCGGTGATTTCCAGCCACGCCGTGTGGGCGTCAATGGTTGGCGGTTTGGACGATGCTGCGGAAAACATCCAAGTGTCCCAGGTGGACTGGCTCTGATGCGCCCTGCTCCTAGGGCTGTGATCTCACTGTCACAGAGTCAGTCGGGGCAAACTGATTAGACTCTGTGACAGTGATGATGACTTCCGGGTTGAAGGGCGATGGCTTCGGGGTGGTTGAGTGTTGACTCAATTCATCGAGCTACACTGACTTCAATCAGTTAGGCTTGAATCTTTCATGGATCGGTTGAAAACAAAAAGAAGACAATAATGTAATGTTGCAAAAAAACACAAGGTTTTGTGATACAAATCAAAAGAAAGACGATATGGAAAGCAGTTCATCGGCTCAGCAACTAAAGCAGACTTGTTCCGTCAAAGTTCAAATTGCGCACAAACTTAAGCGAAAAAAAAATACTTAAAGAAAATAAATTAAAAACTTAAAATTAAAATAAAAAGAAAAGTTCTTAAACTGGAATGAGGTCCTTCCTGTGGATACCTAATCGATGGCTCCTTTTAAACACTAGGAAGAGGAGTTTGGGTGTCCCTCCTTCTCAAAATGGCAGAGGAAGCAACATTTTTGGGCATCTCCTTTCTTACTGGCTGCTGATAATTCCCTGACTAGTGAAGGTAATTTAACTTTATGCGCAAGAGTCACTTAACTTCAAACAACACTGTTCAAACCAATTAATGATGACGAAACATAATCTCTTGAAATATCGTTTACATACAAACAAATAAAATAAAAAGAAACACATGGTTCAGACATCAGTCATCTCTCAAAACCATTCTGTCAGTCACATAACATTCATGATTAATTAATTGTTAAGGCGATTTCTAATTACTAACTATTAAAACACAATTTCAACACTCCTAATAAATTGCATACAATCATCTTTTCTAACTGGACAATACACAATGAACATTGTAAACATGGTGGTTATCGCAATTTCTACATGTTGCCCACTAAATGGAAACCTTGCAACATGCTAATTAATAGATTTTAAATGGTATTTTGAATAAATGCAAATGGGGGAAGAAAGAAAATGTGGTTCATTGTTTGGTCCACTGATCCCCTTGGGGCCTTGAGTTGTTTAGCCTCCCATTGTTGATTTACTCATCGGATCTGATTGTTCATCTGTCAGGATGTAGACGATAGTTCAACACAAAATGCCTTGTGTTGGGGTTTTCGTGATCAAAAGGTAAGTATGTGGGTTAGGTGTGAAAAGAGGGAAAGAGAAAAGAGGTTTGTTGACACAGTCTCGGCCGGGACAACAAAACAGCCATGTGGTCCTCTCCCCGTCTGTCTTTGTTCTGTCTGGGAACACAGAAAAGTGTTACAGATCCTGTGATCTCAGTGAGGGGTTCATAACCCCCACTTTGAGTCTCTGGGGAAGAGTCCGGGGAAAGTTAACATCATGTGATTCTTTTCAATCGTGAACAACAATAAATAGATGTTGCATATGTGTTGCATATTGAACAACTGACATTTACCAATTTTCTGCACACACACACAACAGCTGTTGTCTTTGAATACACAAATCTAAAGATGGAGTCACTGTAGCTAGATTAATTAAGTCGACACTCAACCATCCTGAACTATCGCCCTTCAACCCGGAAGTCATCAGAGAGTCGAATCAGAATGTATCTTCTTTAGAGATTCTTGTGGGAAGCAAAATATCTTGCACTATTTGGAGATCAAAAGCAACATTGATGTCGTTCAGCTCGTTACTGTGTTTGTTGTGAACTTGCAGCGCTGACGTTCGACACTGACCCTCATGAGTCGAGACTATTCCACAAGTCGCTCCTCCATTTCACAAGTCCACACTTACCCATTTGTTGCTTTCTTTGGCTTGGATCTTATTGGCTATTGAAAATTACTGTTGCTATTTGAGGCTTTGACGTGCACAAACCAAAGGATTTTGGAAAGACTCCCCCCGATAAAATCAAACATGTCTGATTGAATCGTGACCCGGACGATTGGGATCATATAGACAGATTCTCTCATTCACACACACATATCAACGTTACAATTCTACAGCGCGACTACCCTTGCATACCCTGGACCACCCCAGACCACCCTTGACTACCCTGAACCACCCCAGACCACCCCTGACTACCTTGGACCACCCTAGACTACCCTGGACCTCTCCAGACCACCCCAGACAACCCCTGATTACCCCGGACCACCCCAGACCACCCCTAACTACACTGGACCACCCCAGACCACCCCTGACTGCCCCGGACCACCCCAGACCAACCCTGGCTACCCCGGACCACCCCAGACCACCCCTAACTACCCCAGATCACCCCATGCTACCCTCGACCAACCTGGACCACCCCAGACTCGTTCCAATCGTTGCCACATCGGCCTTGGAAATTAGGTCATGTGCACCTAGCTTGAGATAGCACCTTCAGCTCAATGAGCCATTCCATCACTGACTGAACTACAAAAACATGAATACTTCATATCGTAATACACCAAAACGACATGAAACTGTGTCGACTAAACTTTCACTTTTGAAGCAAATTTAGTTTGGTTTTAGCGTAAAATAACGGCAAAATGGAATCACATCTGGAATATAATTCCTTTTGAATTGACAAAAGAAGACAAGTCTCTTCCAGTGCGAAGAGAAGCGGAGAACAAAGGGAAGCTCCAAATCCCCAAAACACTCCAACAAGACACTCGCTCCTGTTCAGGATGAAAAAAACACGTTATGAATATGAAATACACACCAAGCATCAGAGGCGGAGTGAACGCATCTTATTCAGGAAATGTTTGGACATTCAGAAGCGTTTTCTTCAATGAAAACAAATAAAGTAAAGTGTCAGCGTTGTGACTCGTGTCGGGAAATGTCTATGATGTCCTTTGACATTGTTATGCTGTCTTTGCGGTGTGTGTGTGTGTGTGTGTGTGTGTGTGTCTTTCGCCGTTCTCTCTCCACATTGCAGGTTTCGGCACGAGTGCTTTTTAAACTCCAAAACCCTCGGATTAGCACACACACCCTGCGCTCCCTTGGGTCCCTGAGGGCCTCATGCACTTTGAGAAAACCCTTCTCGTCTCCGTGCACATCGCTCTGTTGTTGTTCAGCGTTTGGACTCTGAGGGACGGGGGCTGAATTGAAATCAATCATTTCATAATTACGTGATAATGATCCTTTACAATTATAATCCATATTTCACTTGTTTCGCCATCGGAGCGAATCAATGCACCAGAAAAACACTTTCTCCTTGTTGGAAGTTTCTAAACATACCGAGTGTCCTGTCAGTGTACTATGCAGTACACAGACTCTACTAGTCCACTACCCAGTAGTACGCTAGTACTACACCACTCGAGAGAGCGAGGGAAGGAGAGAGAGATTATTGCACATATCTGTATTTATAAATAGTCTATCCCATATACATAACTCTATTCCCTTTACTTCTATGTTGTACCCCCACTCTGTATTATCTTTTTGAGTTAAATTTTTTTTCTATTACATTTCATTTATATTATTTTATTCACTGTTTTACGTTTTAGGAATCAGTCAGTTTCAGTTAGTTGCTAGGTAGGAATTATGTTAGATAGTTTGATTGGTTTAGTAACCATTGTGCATAATCTCATTTCACTGCATATATGTATGAAAGTATGTATATTCATGAAAGTATGTATGTGTATGAAAGTATGTATCTGTATGAAAGTATTTAAATGGCTGAAAGTATGTATATGTATGAAAGTATGTATATGCATGAAAGTATTTATATGTATGAAAGTATGTATATGTATGAAAGTATGTATATTTGTGAAAGTATGAATGTGTATGAAAGTATGTATCTGTATGAAAGTATTTATATGTATGAAAGTATGTATATATATGTGACAAAAAAACCTCTTGAATCTTGAGATGGATTCCCACATCAAAATCCAAATGAATTAAGTTTCAGTGATGAAGTGGTAAATCTCTCGGTCTCTCCCACATGAATATTGTCAAATATTACCACTTACTTTTCCATTACTCAGAAATATGTCAAATATGTTATTAAATAAAACATGGGAAGATTTATGGTTTAACTTATTCCAACAGACAGACAGTTGATTGGAAGAGTGACTGCGCCCCCTAGAGGATTTAAACATGTTTCAAAGGACTCCACCCACGTAGAAGTAGAATTACTCATTGTTACTAGCGAGTAAAAGTAAATCTAAAGCATTGATGAGTATGCTGCGGTTAACTCAAGTATGTGCAAAAAGTACTAGTTAGTATCAGTATTAAAATATTACTTTAAGCAGCTGTATTCTTTCAGTCCAGAAATATTATTGAACTGTATCAAACATTACGTTCAAAACTCAAATGTTCATCAGTAGAATTATTCAACAGAAACATTCAAATCAATGATCCATTATGGCTGAGAAACAGCTGATGTTACCATGGTAACTTGGTGATTGTTAAATAAAGTTTAAAAAACAGTCTTTAACGTGTGAAAGTAATTGATGACATCACAGTGTGGATGGAGAACGCTGTCCATGCCTGGTTGCCCCAGCAGCTGAGAGCAGGTCCAACCTCACTCTTCCTGAGCTTTTGTCTCCATGTTTTAAATGTATTTATTTTTAATATGAACTTCCTGTGGCTGAGACGCCGCTTTGAAGAGCAATTTAAAAACAAACTCAGAAGCAGCAGCAGAGTCAGCAGCTTGCAGCGCCGCGGACGGATGGAAACTGAAAACTCAAATGAAAGCCCATGAAGCCTCTGGAAGCCTCCACGCCCAGACCCCGCACATCCACCACCAACGTCAAGGACGACTCGAGGAGGATCAGTGAAGACGGCCGAGCAAAACCAGGGATGTCTAACGAAACGGAACAAATCAAAGGACGGAGCCGAACGCGTCGTCAGGATTTTAAATCTGTGACGTCAGACGGAAAGTACACAGCAAGGTTTGAGGAGACAGGATCAAATGTAAAACACTATACACTAAATACAGTAAATGCAGTATAAACTGTATAGACAGTATATCCAGTAAATACACTATATACAGTAAGTACTGTGTGTATATACAATATACACTCTCAATGCTGTATATACTTTATATACTGCATATACAGTATATACAGTAAATACCATATTTACAATATACACACTCTTACAGTATATACTTTATATACAGTAATTACAGTATATACACAGTAATTACTGTATATACAATATACACACTCAATACAGTATATACTTTATATACAGTATACACACTCAATACAATACACTGTATACTGTATACCGGCTGCTTTCTCTCTGATAACTGCACATTCAAACATGTACAACCATCACAACAAACATGGACGACACATTCCAGACCCGCCCCTGAGATCCAGGAGCTGCTTTATCGTTCCTCACCTGGGGCTGGCAGCCCAGGTCGGTCTCACGGCAAAAACATGAGGCACACGCCACCATCGCACGCCGCCACCACACAGATGCCATGATGACAGCCTGGTCGTGGCGGTTGACGGACCCGGTCTGAGAGAGCTTTGTTGGTGCATTTCACTACATTTCCCTGAATTCCACTGGAAGCTGTGATTGTTTTCGACATCCATGTTTCCCTTCCTCTCGTCGTCACTTTCTTTCTCCAAAGTTTACCTTCTTCTGGTCCATTCATTTGTTATTTTATTTATAACTACTAAACTACTAAACTACTAAACAACGAAACAAAATGACTAAATTAAACAACTACACTAAACTGCTCAACTAAACTACTGAACTGAACTAAAGTAAAGTAAACTAAACTAAACGACTAAACTAAACAACTAAACTAAATGACTAAACTAAATGACTAAACGACTAAACTGAACTTAGGTAAACTAAACTATTACTAAACCAAACGACTAAACTACTTAACTAAGAACTTAAAACCTCAACTACAAGACTTAATGAATAAATGACTAAACTAAACGACTGAAATAAATGACTAAGCTAAACAACTAAACGACTAAACTAAATTACTTAACTAAACTACTAAACAAAATGACTAAACAACTAAACTAAACGACTAAACTTAATAACTGAACTACTAAAGTAATCGAAAGTAAACTACTTAACTGGACCAAAGTCAATTACACATAATAACTAAACTACTAAACTAAACAGCTAAACCAAACTACAAAACTAAACCACTAAACCAAACTACAAAACATAACTACTAAACTAAACTACTAAACAACTAAACTCAATGACTAAACTAAATTAATAAACTAAATGAACTGAACAACTTAACTACTTAACTGAACTCAACTACTAAACTATGTTTCTAAACTATTAAACTAAATGACTAAACAAAAGTATTAAACTAAATTACTTAATTACTTAAGTATTTACTTAATTACTAATTAGTTTAATTACTAATTAGACTACTGAACTGAACTAAAGTAAACTAAACGACTAAACTACTCAACTACTAAACTACTAAACCAAACTACTTAACGACTAAACTAAATGACTAAACTAACAACTACACTACTAAACTTAACAACTAAACCATGAAACTAAACAACTAAACTAAACAACTAAACTCCTAAACTACTAAACTAAACAACTAAACTACGAAACTAAACGACTAAAAAAAATTACTAAACTTAACTACTAAACTAAATGACTTAACAACTAAACTAAATGACTTAACGAAACAACTAAACTACTAAACTGAACTACACTACTAAACTAAATGACTAAAGTATAACAAAATAACAAAATGACTACATTAAACTTCTAAACTAAACTACTGAATTGAACTAAAGTAAACTTAACTAAATGACTAAACTAAACAACTACTAAACTAAACTACTAAACGACAAAACTAAACCATGAAACTAAACTATTAAACAAAACTCAACTATTAAACTAAACTACTAAACTATATCAAACTAAACTACTGAACTAAATTAAACAAAACTAAAATTAAACAACTAAACTACATTCAGCTAAACTAATCAAATGGAACGGCCCTGGCCCTGATGACAGTATCTGTGGTGACCTGTCTCCTTCTCCGTCTCCAGGTTCTCTGCCTGTCTGGCCCCGCCCACTTGGTGTCACCTGTGGGAACCTGAATAAACTGGGTGAACATGTCTCTCTCTGCCCAAACTAAACTAAACTAAACTCATTCAGTCTGTCGCCCGTTGGAGCCTAAATGACCTCTCTGTCTCTTCTCCTGGAGGGTGCTGCCTTTCTGGACGCCGTTTGGTTTTCTTTGGTTTTCTTTGGTTTCCTTTGGTTTTCTTTGGTTTTCTTTGGTTTCCTTTGGTTTTCTTTGGTTTCCTTTGGTTTTTGATGTTTTCGGCCTTGGTTCATGCTACAACAGGTAGAGGCTCCACGGCGTCACGCCCCTTCACCTCTGACATTACACTTCATAGTTTGCTTAAGTCCACTTGTCTTTAAATAATGATCAGTTTATTAAAGCTGTGACTGTGCAGACCTCCCTTCTTTGTTAAGCTCCGGAACGAACCGGACACAACACTAAACTAAAACCTCACCAAACTAAATCATCTACTTTCAGAGTTCATACTGAAATATTTAGCTTCATTTTTTCTAAATTAAACGTGTGACACGACCACCCACTGCACAATAGAAATATACACAGGTAGTGTGTTAACTTAATCATACTGACAATATCAGGTCAAATACATGAACTTACTTACTGCTATAATAATAAATAAATTAATAGATAAGTCACTTCTCACTTCAGGAGTCTTTCATTACCAATTAATATTTCCTAATATTGTTTATCAATCAGTTTCATTTAACAGCACATCCAATTTATTTATGTTTATTAATAACAAAAAAATTTAATAATATATAGAAATATACAAAAAATATAAAAACTATGGATTAAAAATGAAATACATATTCAACAGCCAAGTCATAATAGCAAATCACATTTTTATGATCAGCCACTAGATGGCGCAGCAAGCAAACATGTGGCTGACAGACAGCCCAGGTGTATTATTTACTGTAATCATTTGATGTTCGGCTGATGATTAAAGCTTTTTATCTCCAAACAATAATCAAAAACAAAACAAAATCACCTTGACATTTGAAGCACAACTCCTCTCCTGAGTGTCTGTGGGGATGGAGGTTTTACCTGCTGCTTGTTAAACCAACCAACAAGCAACAGGTGTACAGCCACCCTGATCACAGGGACAGCAGGACCTGGTTCATCCAGCCAGGCCTCTCTGGTGTTCCCTCCAGTAGGTCCTGGGTCCTGGGTCCTTGGTCCAGGGTCCTGGATCTAGGGTTCTGGGTCCAGGGTCCAGGGTCCTGGGTCCTGGGTCTAGGGTTCTGGGTCCAGGGTCCAGGGTCCTGGGTCCTGGATCCTTGGTCCTGGGTCCAGGATCTTGGTCCTGGGTCTGGTTTTCCTCCCACCAGTAGGGCGTCTCCCGGGGAGCGTCCCGACAGGACACTTGAACCACCCCAACAGGAACACTGTTAACATCACAATCTTAGAGTTTTCTCCCAGTTGCAGAGCCCCATGGGGATAACCATTGATCAACTAAAAAAGTTAATGGCTGTGAATGGCTTTTGTTTTTTATTTATTTGATTAATTAAGGCTGAAAATGAGTATGATGCTTAGGCTTAATGAGTCAGTGTTCCATTAAAACATTTAAGAAATATGACAAATTATTGCAGGAATTGGATATATGGTCATATGACTATCTTTCAGACTTGTGGCCCATTTTACACTTTATTAATTTATTTAAAAAAACATTTTATATCGATTTTCTTCATCTTCTCACCGCTGATATGTTATGCACCACAACGGATTCAATTAAATATGTTTTTGCTTCATTACAACCAATCTGTTTAAGGCTTCACGTCTCCCAAAGGGATTAAGGACTTACTGCAGATGAGGACGCTGCCTCTCCTGACCACAGGGGGCGTCAGCGTAAAATTCATGCAACAAAATTCCTTTTCAGCTTTGCAAAGTTTACTCAACATCTTTCCCTGACCACACGGACAACACGGACAGCAGTCGCTGGACTCGGAAAAACATCCTGAAAGTGTAAAGGTTTGACACATAACCGTTCCTCCTGGTTTTTCATCCCTGCCCTTGCTCCATGAAGGATGGTGCTGACACCAGCGAGTTGCGCCACCTGGTGACACCACATGGAAACTAAAGCTTGAAGGGATGATGAGCAGATCAAGTCAAAATCCCCAATGTCACCTTCAGCATTGCATCTGTATGTAAATGATCAATTTAATTTTGATAACACATGAATGACAGTGATAATAAATTGTTTATTCATAAAGAAGAATAGTTCACTGGCTGCTAACTATTTTTTTTATCGGTGGAAGCTTAAACTGGTGAAGTTTCTTGATGATTTTGATGTGTTGATGAAGAAGGAGTGACCGCTGACGCTGTCTTGATTAAAATAATAGCTTTATTACAAAAGAACAGCATCAGACCAGACTTGCCATGGTTCGTCCGGGAGAGAACAGAGCCGGAAGTATTCTCTGCCGGATGGAACTAGGGAGTGTGCTTTTATGCTTGTACAGAGACAACGTTGCCCATCTGATTCCAATCTATGGGTCACAGGTCACATTCCACCTCCCTTATCACCGGGGCCCCTGGCAATGGGCTCTCTCCCTTGAGACCCCTGGCACCGTCTGTTAGTAATTATCTTATACAATGGGTACTTTCTTGGGACGCCACCCATTCCAAGACACCTCATATTTCCCCCCTTTGAACCTACACAAAGTCTCGACAGAGAGAAGAGTAATTGAACTTATGACGTTAATTGGCTTAATGGAAATCACCTACTAACAAACAAAATGATTATAATATACCCTTCTGAACATGCTTAGTTGTGGCAATACAATAAATTTGTGGAGTGTGAGAGCGAAAAACCCATCTGGCAGCTTCCTTTCTTAGTTCTTTCATCAAACAATCAAGACAGGAAAATTCTCTCACGGTCCCTCTGCCCCAGGCAACCACCGATTGCATTCCAAATCAATTAACCACAAAGAAGAAGTGTTTAGAAAACTGTACAGGATGTTACATATAAATGCATACATTTAGAACATCAGAAATAAATCAAAAATTTTGCCCAAAGTCAGGCTGGTCGACCCATCCGACCTTCAAGTGAACCTTTCCCTGCCTATCACCAATGTCCCTCAAAACCCGCAAAAAAAGAAAACACCTGAGGTCCCAATATATTCACTTCACCCTGTTACAGAAAACTTCAAAGAAAACAATACTAAATCAAAGTAATATGTCTTGCCAAAAATATCTAGTGTAGAGTAAAGGATTTTCATCAATAATACAGGTTACATTGTAATAAACAAACTCCAATATTATAAAAACCCGCATAACACATATGGATGTATTGAACTGTTGCTTTTTAAGAAAGAAGAAGAAGAAACAGTGTTTATTAGTCACGCAACAGACCACACTACAACACACACACACATGCTTTGATGGTGAAATGGTTCCTCTGCTTTGAACCATCCTGGCTTGTCCTTCCTCCGGGGCCACAGCAGGAGCAGTGGGCAGCGTGTGTGGACGCGCCCGGGGACCAGGTGATAAGTGTCCATCGCTGGTCAGACCATGATGGTGCATGTTTTTGGTGGGGGTCCTTACTGACGTGAGGTGGAGGAAACCCCATGTGAGCACGGGGAGAACATGCAAACTCCACACAGAAAGGCTCCTATTTGGGAGATAACCCACCAGAGCACGGTGCCAACAGCGCCCCAGGCGGCAATCGAACCCAGGACCTTCTTGCTGTGAGGCAGCAGTGCAATGCACTGCGCCACGGTGCCACAACATCAATCTTCAATGCTATTTCACGTGACACTCTTGATCATGATGTCCTCATTCAGGGTCCGTCGTCCATTTTCATCCTCCATTTTTGGAATGTCCATGTTTGAGTGTTCAAGTCCATTCAGCTGTAGGATCTCTGGACACAGCCACCCTCAGACTGGTCCTGAAAGAAAAATTCACCAGCCAGTATCTTGCACACACATCAAATACAGTTTTGGAATTTGAAATTTTTCTTTTCCCCCCTTTGTCCATGCATTTTCCCAGTCAAAATAGTATTGAGTCTCTGACGGAATCAGATATTCAAAATGGATATTTCTCTACTAGTGTTAGCTCCCCCTCTTGTTTTTTCCTGTCAGAGACATATGTGTGTATTCTCTTATGCAGTGCAGCCATATAGTTAACGTACACTCGCATTTCATCTTCTGAAAGGGCTAAGCTTGAACCCTTTCCACTTGTGCAAACAAGGTGTTGGCATCCGCCTACCCATAGCCAACTCATGGGGGGTCATCACGGAGCCCACTTAAACGACACACCATTAATGCCAATGGAAGCGCCTCTACCCACTTCAGTCCTGTGTGCTGACAGATTTTAACAATGCGATTTTTTTCAGCACACCATTCATTTTTTCACAAACACCTTGGCTTTGCGGATGATAAACAGCTCCTAAACGTTGTTTAATTCCCAATTTTTGCAGAATTAATTTTACTGTTCTATCCACAAATTCTTTCCCATTATCTGAGGATATGCGATCTGGAAGTCCCCACCTGCTTATGACCTCAGGATACAAAAACTTGGCAACTGACTGAGCATCTTTATGCTTGGTTGAACATGCTTCAGTCCCGTGAAAATCTATCCAGGACGACTAACATGTATCTTATACCTCCTATTGGTCTTATCATGATTTTTCTCCTTTCCTCCCCCCTTGCAACATGGGCTAACCCATGTGCTTCCAGAATCATCAGATCTAGTAGGTCAGGGGTGCTACCATCAGTCCTTCATGATTTCTCCACAGACCAGTAGACTCTTGTGTGGCCCCTCGGTCCAACATTAATTGTTTATCTATGGCTGACCCAGCTTCTTGCATCGAGATCACATCTCTGAGCGTGATTTTATCTTCCAAGTCCACTTCATGGGTGACAAGTAGAACCTTGCTGCTTTGTTTGCTCCTGTAACTACTTTTGCAGCCTCATCCGCCGCTTTGTTACTTTGTGTGTCCCTTGACATGTCCATTTTGTGTGCTGCATACTTAGCTACAACTATTTCCTTTGGCTTCATCATTGCATGCAACAATTTCATTATCTGAGCATGATGCTGTATCGGAGGCCCATCGGTTTACTTAAATCCTCGATTTTTCCACACTGATCCAAATAAATGACACACATTATGTGCATATGCAGAATCTGTATATATTGTCACTCGCTTGCCTGCGGCTAATAGACAAGCTTCCGTCAGGCCCACAAGCTCAGCAAGCTGTGCAGAAGCAGGTTGTGGAATTACTTCTGCTTTCTCAACGACTAATTCAGTTCCCTGGGCTTTGACTACTGTATAACCAGCACTCGATGTGTCTCCTATTCGATAGCAGGACCCATCAGTCCAATACTCCACATCTGACACATGCAGTGGGAAAGCATTCAAGTCCGATCTGAGCTTTGCATATCTCTCTTCTTCCTGAACACAATCATGTGGTTCCCCATCTTCTGGTGTTGGCAAATTCTCAGCTGGATTTACCGTGACACACCTTACTAAGGTGACATCTTCCTGCTCTAAGAGCCTATGATAGTCTCTTAGCCTAGGCATGGTCAATGTACATTTACCAAAATTTAAAGAATTTCTAAGATTATGATGGGTAAGTATTGTCACTGGGTAACCCCTAGTTACTGATGATGCTTCATCATACATTAGATAAACTCCCACCATTGCTCTGTAACACCATGGTAGCCCCAATTCTACTTCTGAATAGGCAGTAGAATAATACAAAACAGGTTGAGGACTTGTCCCTGTTCCTGTGGGCTGACAGATAACTGCGCATGCATATTTGCCTGCAGTGGACGTAGCCACATACAGCAAAAAGTTCTTAGAATAGTCTGGCAACGCTAGCGCTGTAGCTTCTTGTAACTTCTGTTTGATCGTCTCAAATACATTTACATTACATTTACATTTAGTCATTTAGCAGACGCTTTTATCCAAAGCGACTTACAATTATTCAAACACCGACGGACGCAGCCATCAGGAGCAATTAGGGGTTAAGTGTCTTGCTCAAGGACACTACAGCATGCTAGCAGGAGGAGCCTGGGATCGAACCAGCGACCTTTGGATTACTAGACGACCAGCTCTACCTCCTGAGCTACCATCCCCTGTCCTGAGCTACCATCCCCTGTCATATGACCTTCCTGCAAATGCCATATGACCTTCCTGCATCCAGGTGAGGTAACAATGGAGTTGAGCATTCCCAGTTGCTTTTATCATGGCTCTCAAAGGCCCTGTTAAGCAGGCATAATCTTCTACCCAGGCTGAAGAATAGCCCGCAATACCAAGAAATGTCATCATCTCTCTGTCTGTTCTAGGCTTTGTTGCCGCTCGAATGGCTTCCAAATGACTCTCAAAGATGCTTCCGTGTCCATGGGTTATTGTTTGACCCAAATAAACTACTTTTTCGTGACAATATTGCAGCTTCTTCCATCATTTCTCCTATATGCTTCTGCTCAAATCCTTAAGCCACCATCAAAGTCACATGTGGCACACTTTTCTTAATGTCATGCTCTTTATTAAGATAATCATCAGTGTTTATCTTCATAGCTGTTCCTTTACTTCCTCATTCCACCACCAACAATCCTTTTCTTTCGACTGCTTCTGTTACGGGGCGCCACAGTGCATTATCTACCTACACTACCTTCTGTTCTGCGCATCTATAAACCTTCTTCTCCTCATTCTTCTTTTCCACCAACTGTATTTGGTTGAGTTTTCTGAGAGTCTCCTGGTCCTGTTCTTCCTGGTCATGCTCCTTTTTCCGATATAGCTCCACTTAATGTGCTATGTGATCCGTATAAACACCTTTGGTCATGCTTCCAAGACCAACCACTTCTGCCAATTTGCTCCTCACTTGTAGAGGCAGCCCCTTCTGTATTTTGGCTCGGAGAGTTGATTTCTCCATTTGATTCAAATTTGGATCATTACCTGTGACATTTCTCCACACTTGATGAGCCCTTGACACATAAGCTCTTGGATTTTCTTGTGGGCCCAATGACTCAATAAAGATGTTGTCCAGGTGTACGTTTGTTGGAAATGCACCTCTCAATGCTGTCCACCTCTGACCTCTGCTTCCAGCAAACAATTCTGGATCATACACCGCAGTTGCCACATATCTGTTAAGGCCTGCCGCCTGCAGGATCTCCTCATCGCTGGGACTCCTATGAGGCTAGCCAAAAGTCTCTTAATATCTCCCATGGCAGGCTATGTTCCCACCAAAACCTCTTCCAGCTTTGAGATCTATGGATGTGCTCCATCTTGAAGAGTGGGTAACTTTTCAAGTATGTTAGACATGACTGTATTCTGCCAAGGCTTGTACTCTAAATTTTGTCCTCGAATTATCACTGAACACATTTTGTTGGGTCTCTTTCCTTTTCTTGGGCGTAGTCCTTACCTCAAAGTGTCTGGCTTTTGAGGCTTTTTCTTCTGGAGTTTCTTCTCTGTTATTTGCAGTTCTTGTAATTGTTTTTCCAATGCTTATTGAACTTATGGACAGATGGAGTCACTTATGTCCTCTGTCTATACTCCTCTCAATCTCTCTTAAAACCATGCGTCTGTCATCTCCTACCACAGTACTGGCTGCTAGTGGTTGAAAACAGGAAGGACCTTCTTTCTCCGATTCTTCTTCTTTCACTCTGTTCAGTCTCATCCGTGTCGTCTGTTCCTGGAGCCATTTTCCTCACTGGTCAATCTCCTTTTTTCCCCGCTTTAGCCAACATCCGTCTGACTGCTGGGTCGTATCCTCCAATAGCTTCGTCAGAGTCACTCACAATCTCTTCTATTTCCAGACTTCTGACTCGTTGTCTGCTTCCCAAACGGTTCCTTCTCTTGGTACTGTTGAAGCTCGGATACATCTTTATGGTTGTTGTAGCCTTGTCCATCTCTATTATTTGCTCATCCTCATCTTTGAAGAGATAGTTGCTCTCCTGTGTCATCACTGGGAGCTGGGGATAAACATCAGTGAACTTCACCTCCTTCTCATAAGGCGGGGGCTTCTTTACAGATACAGATGTATGTGAGAAGGGTGCAGTAATCTTCTCCATCAATTTTTCTGTTTCCTTTTAATTTTTCTTGATTTCTTGTCTACTTTGTTCTATTTTTTATTTTGCAGCTTCAAACCATGTCTGTCCCTCCTTTTCAAACAGCATCTGCGTCGCTTTCCTTTTTTACCTTTCTTTTGATTTACTTTATATGTGGACACAAGCACCTGCATGGTTTTAGTCACATCCGGGTTAAGAGTTCCTTGAGCTGGCCACGGTTGTTCAATGTCAGGCCACTGGTTGCTCCATTTTCCTGATATTTTTGGGGGATTATTCTGTCGCACTACATCAATAGGAGTGATTACTTTTGTAATTTTTGTATCCATTTATTTTATTGTAAATCAAATTGATTTATTTAAAAAATATTTATACAGCTTTTCCGCATGTGATCAATCAAGTCAATAATACCCCATTAATTAGGCGAATGCCTTGATTAGTCAGTCCGTTGGCAAGTCTCTTACTAACTAATTGCAAACACAATATAAGAAAAAGAACTACTGTAATCCTATGTGTGAAAACAAGCAATCACGTGGGTTATAACTAAATGTACACACATATAGATAAATGCAGTTGTCTATTGAAAAGAGTTTGTGGATAAACCGTACCGGCCTTATTCAATCTGGATTCAGAATTCTTATGGGCTGTCATCCGCAAGCTTCCAGTGTCTGTGAAGAACTGCCAGGTGTCTTGTCATCTGCCCTTAGGAGGATGCAATTCAGTCACATTCCATCTTCTCTGTCTTTCCCCCAGCTCTCACTCAGCAAAGTAAAAGACTGGAAGAAAGAAACAACAAAAAGAACAACACAAGAGTTCAGTGTCTTAAGACCACTCTAAATTCTTATACATACTATAATACAATTCAGTGAGACATACTGTATATTATCAGCTTTTTTATTTATCGGGCATTTGAAAGAAAGCAATGTTTACTTTTATTCATACGAAGCATTTAAAATCGAAAGAGTATTTTAGTCAATCTAATATCACCTTTAATTAATTATTTTTATAATTAAGTAGAGAGGGGGCAGGGGGGGCATCTTCTCAGCCCCTCTTGTCAGGGGGAGTCGACTAAGTTCCACTCTCTATGAAGCACCACCCCTTGCTCCACCTCTTAAATTAAGCCAACACTTCCAGTTTGGAGTGTCCGTCAGCGAGTGAACATCCTGTCTGACTCCCCGTCGGAACAGCCCAGCCCAGTGCAGTTATGCACAGAGTCATAAATCAGAGCTGTTTTCTCTCACTCAGCAGCCGAAACACAAAACCTCTCCTCTTGCATCAAAAACCAGCTTTTCCTTCTATTTCAACAAGAATATCTGCTCTTTTAACCAGACAGGATTCACAGCAAGCACTGTCACACACACACCAAGCATAAAAAGACAAAGAAAAAACCCACACACTTAGAATTCAGAGAGATTTTCTTTTCTTTTCTGAAAGTGTACATTCATGTGTATGCAGACTGTTTCTGGTTGTCTCTATTCCTTCTCATAAGGCTCATTTTGTTATCAAATATAAAAAGTCCTGTAAAGGCCCATTCTTTTTATCAAATGTACAAATGTCCTTGAAAAAAGGCTCATATATATTTATCATCAACTTTACAAAGTCCGTAAACAGGCTCATATATGTTTATCACCAAAGGGGCAAGAAATGTTTCTCTTTATGTATTATTCAACTGCTCACCAAATGTGTATACCTATTTAATAACACATATATTCTATATATAATTTATACATATACACGAACAATACACAAATCTCTTCACACATCTTTAGCCGCGGCACCCACACACACACACAGGCACACTCACACACCAAAAGGAAAAAGACATGTCTGTCCAGCAACACGTCTGATTCTCCAAAGACTTCAACAGCGTTGAACTTGAACTAACTTTCTATTTTAACGTCGACTAATTTATAATTTTCTAATTTAATCAAAATTTTCACTTTGGCCAGACTTTTAAATTTTCACTTTGGCCAAACTTTTAACAAATTATCTTTTTAATCAGATTCTTTCAGCATGCGTGTTCAATGTGCGCTCATTCTCCTAGGCTGGTTCAGCCTGCCTTTCCCCATTTTTCTCAAATTTTATTTTTCATCTTTTAAGCCTTTAACTTGTAACTCTTTTTCATCTTACTTTAGACTTTTAACTTTTATCTCTTTTTCACTTTTCATCTTTTTCATCTTAATTCATATCATTTTATATTTAGCCAATTCCACTGGCCAGGGTTATTTCCTCTTTGTTTTTCTGACACAGATTTGACTATTACTATATTATCATACGGCCAACTTTCACTCAGCAGCTAATGTACACATGTCTTACCGTTAAAGAGATACAGGCCCTGTCTTCATTAATCTTGCATGGTTATTTAGCTACTTTTTGTTACTAGTTCTGCCATTCTACAATTACTTTTTCTTCAACTTTCTCCACATCTTTTAAGCCTTTAACTTTTACTTTTAACTTCATCTTTTATTTCTCTCGTCTCTATTCTCTATTTCAACTTAATTCTCTTTTTCTTCATTTATTATTCTCTTATTCCCCTTATTGATGTTTTTTACAACTTAATAAACTACAATTTAGACGGAAACTCACATCACACATTAACACATTATCTCCATCTCCGCACAATCTGCTCTTGTCAGTGCAGCCTATCTGCAAAAAACACTACCGCTCCAAAAACCACACACAGCTCAATTTGTCAGAGAACACTCACTCTGAGGTATTAAAGTGGTAAAATCGCTGGAGCGGGCAGCATCGGCAGGTGAGGCCCAACAGATCCTGTTCGTGATGCCAATTTGAAGTTTCTTGATGATTTTGATGGGTTGATGAAGAAGGAGTGACCGCTGACGCTGACTTGATTAAAATAATAGGTTTATGACAAAAGAACAGCATCAGACCAGACTTGCGCTGGTCCGTCCAGGAGAGAACAGAGCCGGAAGTATTCTCTGCTGGATGGAACTAGGGAGTGTGCTTTTATGCTTGTCCAGAGACAACGTTGCCCATCTGATTCCAATCTACGGATCATAGGTCACATTCCACCTCCCTAATCACCCTGGCGATGGTCTCTCTCTCTTGAGACCCCTGGCACCGTCTGTTAGTAATTATCTTATACAATGGGTACTTTCTTGGGACGCCACCCATTCCAAGACACCTCACTAGTCATACTGGTTATAAAACTAGACATGCTCGTTGTAAAACTAGACATACTAGTTATTAAACTAGACATACTGATTCTAAAACAAGACATACTAGTTATAAAAATAGACATGCTAGTTATAAAACTAGACATACTAGTTTTAAAACTAGACATACTAGTTATAAAACTAGACATACTAGTTATTACATTCGACATACAAATTAAAAAACTAGACATACTAGTTATAAAACTAGACATGCTAGTTATAAAACTATACATACTAGTTATTAAACCAGACATACAAGTTCTAAAACTAGACATACTAGTTATAAAAATAGACATGCTAGTTATAAAACTAGACATACTAGTTATTACATTCGACATACTAGTTAAAAACTAGACATACTAGTTATCAAACCAGACATGCTAGTTATTAGATTCCACATACAAGTTATAAAACTAGACATACTAGTTAAAAAACTAGACATACTAGTTATAAAACTAGACATATTAGTTGTTAAACTAGACATACTAGTTATTACATTAGACATGCTAGTTATTAAACTAGACATGCTAGTTCTCAAACTAGACATACTAGTTTTAAAGCTAGACATACTAGCTGTAAAACTAGACATACTAGTTGTTAAACTAGACATACTTGTCATAAAACTAGACGTACTAGCTATTAAACTAGACATTCTAGATATTAAACTAGACTTACTAGTTGATAAACTTGCCATGCTAGTTATTCAACTAGACATACTAGTTATAGAACTAGATATACTAGTTATTCAACTAGATATACAATATCTAAAAACTAGACATACTAGTTATAAAACTAGACATACTAGTTATTCAACTAGACATACTAGTTATTCAAAGAGACATACCAGTTGATAAAGCTAGACATACTAGTTATTAAACTAGACTTACTAGTTGTTGAACTTGGAGTACGAGTTATAAAACTAGACATACTAGTTATTAAACTAGACATACTAGTTATTCAACTAGAGATACTAGTTATTAAACAAGACATACTAGTTATTAAACTAGACATACTAGTTGTTAAACAAGACATCCTAGTTATTAAACTAGACGTACTAGCTTTGAAACTAGACGTACCAATTTTTAAACTAGACTTACCAGTTATTAAACTTGTCTAATTTAATATCTGGTAAGTCTGGTAAGTTTGTTATTAAACTAGACATACTAGTTGTTAAACGAAACACCCTAGTTTTTAAACTAGACGTTTGTTATCAAACTAGAAGTGCTAGTTATTAAACTTGTAGTAGGAGTTATAAAACTAGACATACTAGTTATTAAACTAGACGTACTTGTTATTAAACTATACGTACCAGCAATCAAACTAGACATACTAGTTATTGAAGGAATAATAAGAGTTATAAAACTACACATAATAGTTACTACTGAGGTGTCTGGAAGGTTTGAGGTGAATAGGTTACTGAGCTCCCAAAGCTGAGATATAGTGCGGTCATAATATTAACTATGTTAGTATTAGATTTATTGCCTTGATGTCATACGAAGAACGAAAACAACAATGGGTCTATTGAGAGGTCCTATGGGAGAGGAATTTTGTTGATTCCTCCAGCTCGACCAGAGGAGGAAAGGTTTACATTTAGGACAGGATATAGGCTGAGCGGGCACCTATGGATTGGAACCAGATGTGGTATGTTATCTCTGTACCGCTTTAAAAGCGAGTGCAGAGCGTCACTTGAGAGAGATTCCATCCGGCTCGGGTCTCTCCCAGGACATCCATGGCAAGTCTGGTTTGATGCTGATTTGTGTAATAAAACCATTATTTTATTCGAGTCAGTGTCAGCGGTCACTCCTTCATTCTTCAACACATCACACCCATCAAGAAACTAAACTACAAAGTGGCGTCACGAGCAGGATCTGTTGGGCCTCATCTGCCGATGCTGCCTGCTCCAGCGAACTGCCGCTCTCAGGGTGAGTGACCTCTCACAAAATTGAGCTGTTATGTGGGCTGGAGCAGTATGTTTTTGGCAGGGAGACTACACTGAGATTATGCGGGGATGGAGATGATGTGTTGATGTGTGAAGTGAGTTTCCGTCTAAATTGGGGTTAATTAAGATGTAAAAGACGTAAATAAGGGGAATAAGAGAATAATAAGTGAAGAAAAAGAGAATTAAGTTGAAATAGAGAATAGAGATGAGAGAAATAAAAGCTAAAAGTTAAAAGTTGAAATAGAGAATAGGGATGAGAGAAATGAAAAATGAAGTTAAAAGTAAAAGTTAAAGGCTTAAAAGATGTTGAGAAAGTAGAAATAAAAAGTAATTGTAGAATGGCAGAACTAGTAGCCAAAAGTTATTTAAATAACCATGCAAGATAAACGAAGACAGGGCCCGTATCTCGTTAAACAGTAAGACATGTGTACATTAAATGCTGTGTGAAAGTTGGCCGAATGAAGATATAATATAGTCAAATCTAGGTAGGAAAAAACAAGAGGAAATAACCCTGGCCAGGGGAATTGACTCAAAATAAAATTATATGAATAAAGATGAAAAAGAAGAAAGTAAAGTGAAAAAAGAGATAAAAGATAAAAGCCTAAAAGTAAGATGAAAAATATGAAAAGTGAAACAGAGATAAAAGTTAAAAGCCTAAAGTAAGATGAAAAGTGAAAAAGAGATAAAAGTTAAAAGCCTAAAGTGAGATGAAAAAGATAAAGTCAAATAAAAAGAGTTACAAGTTAAAGGCTAAAGATGAAAAATAAAGTTTGAGCTAAAGTAAGATGAAAAGGATAAAGTGAAATAAAAACAGTTACAAGTTAAAGGCTCAAAAGATGAAAAAATAAAGTTTGTAAAGAAAAGTGAGGAAAAACAGGGCAGAACCTGCTCTGGAGAACTAGTGAACATGCTTGATGAGAGAATCTGATTAAAAAGAATTTGTTAAAAGTGTGGCCAAAGTAAAATTTTAAAAGTCTGGCCAAAGTGAAAATTTTGATGAAATTAGAAAAGTATAAATGAGTCGACGTAAAACATAAAGCTAAGCGCTGTTGAAGTCTCTGGGGATTAGATGTTCTGCTGGTCAGACATATCTTTTTCTTTTTTTCTTTTTGTGTGTGTGAGTGTGAAGGTGCCACATGTGTGAAGAGCTTTGTGTAATGTTTTGTGTATGTGTATGTGATATAGAATATGTGTTATTAAATAGGTATACATATGTGGTGAGCAGTTGAATAATACATAAAGAAAAACATTTCTTGCCCCTTTAGTGATAAACATATATGAGCCTGTATACGGACTTTGTAAAGTTGATAAACATATATGAGCCTGTTTAAGGACTTTTGATAAAAATATATGAGCCTTTCTTTAAGGACTTTTGATAAATATATATGAGCCTTTTTCTCTAAGGACGTTTGATAAATATATATGAGCCTTTTGAGCTTTTAACAGCTGATTCCTCTCACAAAACCAATTGAGCTCTGCTGTAGAAATCGGAAAATCACACTACCTATTTTGGTGTCAGAACATACGCCCATTGCACTCTTGGGAAGAGATGCTATGTGCAAACTAAATTGTACAATACGGTGTACACCGGACGGCTGTCTGGTGGATGTGCCACCTGAGGTCTACCACCAATTATTTAGCGCACCAGAGACCGAGACTTCTTCAGTATATTGGATTGGAAATCTTAGTCCAGAGCTATTAGAGCCAGCCAAGCTGTGGGAGAAGTTCATTGTGGCAAATATGCCTGATGCTAAGCCCCCTGAGTATCCACATCACTGCACGTTGAAATATTTCAAGAAAACTGACCAATTGGATCCAGAAGAATGGTTGAGTAGTCAACCGAAGCATGTTCAGCTGACCTCATGCTGCATAATTGTGGGACCACAAGGAGCAGCTATGAAGATAAACATCAATGAATATCTTGAGAAAGAGTTTGACATTGTGGAAAGTGTGCCACATGTGACTTTAATGGTGGCTGAAGGATTTGAGCAGAAGCAAATAGGAGAAATGATGGCAGAAGCTGAGGAAGCCATTTTTTCACCAATAAAGGAGAATCTTGATATCTGGATAAGTGAAGAACAGAAGTTCATGAAAATCATGATTTCAGCTCAAGGACAAGGACAACCACAAGTGACACAGATGACACATGAGTCAATGTTCAGCGCTAAATTGGACTCAGACAGCATGAGAGAGGAGATGCTGCAACAAATTCCAGAATGTTTGTGGTCACGACATAGTACGGACATCGGACTTGTGAAGTCAGCCCAACCGGTGAGAGTTGAACTGAGACCAGGAACCAAACCTCCTTGGAAGAACCAATATCCACTAAAGGAGGAGGCAATCAAAGGGATTGAACCACAAATTGAAGGACTGTTAAAAGCAGGTGTAGTGGAAATATGTTTGGATCCTCAGAGCAATACACCTATATTGCCTTTAAAGAAACCAGATGAGTCCTATCGCTTGGTACATGATTTAAGAGCGATAAATGAAGTGGTGCAGGATTTTCCAGCAGATGTACCAGATCCACATACCTTGTTAGCCCAAATTCCTCCAGAGGCTACACACTTCACAGTGTTGGATTTGTGTGGAGCATTTTTCAGTGTTCCACTGAGCGAAGACAGTCAAGGATTGTTTGGATTCACGTACAAAGGACAAACCTTCAAGTACAAGAGGCTCCCTCAAGGATTCAAACATAGCCCTCACATTTTCAATAAAGTATTGCAGGATGACTTGGCTGGAATTGATCAGATCTTGAAAAGTACTGTCATTCAGTATGTGGACGACATCGTCATCTGTTCACCGGATAAGGAAACATGCCATGAGGATTCAATCAAACTGTTACAGCAATTGGCAGACAAAGGTCACAAGGCCTCTCAGAAGAAGCTACAGTATTGTCAAGAAAAAGTTGTTTATTTGGGTCAAACAATAACCCATGGACACAGAAGCATCTCTGAGAGTCATTTGGAAGCCATTCGAACGGCACCAAAGCCTAGAACAGTCAGAGAGATGATGACATTTCTTGGCATTGCGGGATATTCTTCAGCCTGGGTAGAAGATTATGCCTGCCTAACAGGGCCTTTGAGAGCCATGATAAAAGAGACTGGGAATGCTCAACTCCATTGTAACCTCACCTGGACCCAGGAAGGTCTTATGGCATTTGAAACGATCAAACAGAGGCTACAAGAAGCTCCAGCACTAGCGCTGCCAGACTACTCTAAGAACTTTTTGCTGTATGTGGCTACGTCCACTGGAGGCAAACATGCATGTGCAGTTCTTTGTCAGCCAACAGGTACAGGGACAAGTCCTCAACCTGTGTCGTATTATTCTACTGCCTATTCAGAAGTAGAATCGGGGCTACCACTGTGCTACAGAGCAATGGTGGGAGTTTATCTAATGTATGAGAAAGCATCATCAGTAACTATGGGTTACCCAGTGACAATTCTTACCCATCATAGTCTCAGAAATCTTTTGAACTTCGGTAAATGTACATTGACTATGTCTAGGCTAAGAGACTATCATAGGCTCTTAGAGCAGGAAGATGTCACCTTAGTAAGGTGCGTCACGGTAAATCCAGCTGATAATTTACCAACACCAGGGGATGGAGAGCCACATGATTGTATTCAGGAAGTAGAGAGATATGCAAAGCTCCGATCAGACTTGCAAGCTTTCCTACTGCATGTGTCAGATGTGGAGTATTGGACTGACGGGTCCTGCTATCGAATACTAGACACATTGAGTGCTGGTTATGCAGTAGTCAAAGCCCAGGGAACTGAATTTGTTGTTGAGAAAGCAGATGTAATACCACAACCTGCTTCTGCACAGCTTGCTGAGCTTGTGGGCCTGACTGAAGCTTGTCTATTGGCCGAAGGCAAGCGAGTGACAATATATACAGATTCGGCATATGCACATAATGTGTGTCATTTATTTGGATCAGTGTGGAAAAATCGAGGATTTAAGAAAACCGATGGTTCTCCGATACAGCATCATGCCCAAATAATGAAATTGTTGCATGCAATGATGAAACCAAAGGAAATAGCTGTAGCTAAGTGTGCAGCACACAAAATGGACACGTCAAGGGTCACACAAGGTAACAAAGCGGCTGATGAGGCTGCTAAAGCAGTTACAGGAGCAAACAAAGCAGGCAAGGTTCTTCTGGTCACTCATGAAGTGGACTTGGAAGATAAAATCACGCTCAGAGATGTGATCGCGATGCAAGAGGCGGCGTCAGCCATAGATAAACAATTATGGTTGGACCGAGGGGCCACACAAGATTCTACTGGTCTGTGGAGAAATCATGAAGGACTGATGGTAGCACCCCCTGACCTACTAGGTCTGATGATTCAGGAAGCACATGGGTTAGCCCATGTTGCAAGGGGGGAGGTAAGGAGAAAGATCACGAAAGAGTATGGTTTTTGGGCACCGTACTTGCTTGAGCAAATTGATTATGTCATAGGCAGATGAACAATCTGTCTTAAAAATAACGTTCGGAGGGGTGTGTTGAGTCCACCCGGTCACATTCCAACTCCGACAGGTCCTATGCGTGAGTTGGTTGTGGATTTTGTTGACATGATAAGACCAATAGGAGGTAAAAGATACATGCTAGTCGTCGTGGATAGATTTTCACGGTGGCCTGAGGCATGTCCAACCAAGCGTAAAGATGCTCAGTCGGTTGCCAAGTTCTTGTGTCGTGAGGTCATAAGCAGGTGGGGACTTCCAGATCGGATATCCTCAGATAATGGGAAAGAGTTCGTGGATAGAACAGTAAAATTAATTCTGCAAAAATTGGGAATTAAACAACGTTTAGGAGCTGTTTATCATCCACAAAGCCAAGGAGTTTGTGAAAAAATGAATGGTGTGCTGAAAAATCGCATTGTTAAAATCTGTCAGCACACAGGTCTGAATTGGGTAGAGGCGCTTCCGTTGGCATTAATGGTGTGCCGTTCAAGTGGGCTCCGTGATTTGCGCATGACACCCCATGAGTTAGCCACGGGTAGACGGATGCCAACACCATGTTTGCGCACAAGTGGAAAGGGTCCAAACTTAGCCCTTTTAGAAGATGAAATGCGAGTGTATGTTAACTACATGGCTACACTGCATAAGAAAATACACACATATGTCTCTGACAGGCAAAAACAAGAGGAGGTGCTAGAGAGACTTGATGAGCAAAAGAGGAACGCGGTGCAACCTGGAGACAAGGTATTCGTGAAAGTGTTTAGGAGGAAATGGTTTAACGAACGCCGCGAAGGACCATTCAAAGTTGTTCGCAGTACAGGAACTGCGGTTCAGGTTGAAGGTTCTCCTACATGGTACCATTTATCGCATTGTGTTAGAGCGCCAAACGAAGAGGCGCCACGATCCCTGAGCAGAAATGTTGAAAGCTCAAGAGAGCCAACAGAAGCTGCTGAAACAACAGAGGTTCATGAGGACCTCAGAGGTCAAGACCCAGAAGAAGGGATTGGCGATGATGTGGGTGTGCTTAATGTTGATGAGCACACTTTTGATGATCCCAGGGATGAATTGTCAGTCCCTGAGCAAGAAAGACACTTCAGGGACATTGATTTACAACATGTCCCAGACACAACAGAGTCTAATCCCAGAGAAAATGAATTGTCAAAGACTCCAGAGGGCTGTGACACCTCTCCAGGAAAGTGTACCAACCCAGTTGGACCCAGGAGTCCAAGACAATCTCGAAAAAGGGTTAAACCAAAACGATACGAGGACTAGAGTTGAAGTGATTTTGGGAAAGTCAGTTCAGCTGCCATGTCAGTGTACCAAAGAAAATTATGAAAAAGGGGAAGTTCAAGTCCAGTGGGAAGATAACCATGGGAAGGTAATTGACTTGTCGGGAACGTCACCGCTAAAGAAGTATGTGTTGCTAAATGATCGAAGAAGGCTGAAGATGAAGGATGACTGTAGTCTTTATCTACGTAGACCCCAGATTGAAGATCAAGGAGACTACAAGTGTTCTTATTTTGATCCTAAATTTGTGATTGTGAGAGAGGATGGAGTGCAAAGAAAGCCTGACTACAGATATAAAATTGTGACTCTTGTGGTTTTGAATGAAAGTAAAATTGTAGAGCCCACAGTTTTTGAAGAAATAGGAAAATTAATAACTGAAGTATCAACTCCCCCACCAACTGAAGAGACAAAGCAGACGTCTGCCTTGTTAGGTTTGAAATTCACCAATGTTACAGAGGAATTGCAGTTAACTACTGCTGTGCCTCAGATGATTCCAACAACTTCAATTTCAGTGAATACTGTGATTAGAACTAAATTAGGAAATACAGCTAACCTTCCATGTAAATGTAGTAAATGGAATACTGGTGGAAATATCTCCCCCAAATGGAAAAATGCGCGCGGTGAAGACATAGTGCTAGCAGTACCTGAGGTTAGCAGTGTGCCTCGCAATCAACGAAAGTTTGTGTTGATGAATGACGGGAGAGGGGTTAAAGTTAAAAATGACTGTTCACTAGTAGTACATAATGTACTATGGGAAGATCAAGGAGAATATACATGCACATATTTGGATCCAGAGTTTAAATACGTCCCAAGACAAACTTATTGGGAAGCGGGATACAGAACTCGTAAGATAATGCTGGTAGTAAAAGGTCTGGTTACTAAAGAAGTAAGCATGATTGCTAATGAAACCCAAAAACAACTAGTCACACCAAGGGTGACTGTTGGACCGAGGACATCTACTTCCTTAGCTCGGGGAATAACTAGTAGTATTAACGTATCATTGTCAGTTACCACTCTAGCCCCAACATTGGCAGAAAATGATGTTACTACTACGATGATGACAACTTCTATTTCTGTAACTCTCGGTAATCATACAAGAGAGGTTGTGAGGATGAGATCCACCACCTATAAAACACTGATGACTTCTTTGGTATCTAAAATGTCTGTAGATAAGACACTGACAACTGTCGCTACATCCCCATCATCTGAGAAGTGGATAAATATAACCCAGAAGACTATGGCGAAGTTGGAAATTAAGTTAAATAATAGCAAGGAGAGCTCTGGAATTAGAGAGCCAATTGCTGAGGAGATTGATAGTAATTCAGGAGAAAAAGCTCAGATGACAATGACAAAAGTGGTCAATGATTTTCTTGAACCAGAATGGACATCAGAAGACATGACTGATCATCTTCATGCTTTAAAGAAGCGAGAAACCCAGTGGAAAGCATATGGGTTTGATTCCTCGGCGATGCAAATAACAGACCCATGGGCTAAGAGAAATCTGTGGTTCCAACAGATAACTCACTCCGTTAGAATAACTACTAATTCCAATTGTCCGTGTGTAGTGAAAGTTCCAGCTCCGGGCACATGGCCATCAATTCTAGAGACAGTACCGGAACCTTTGACGTCTGAATGTCAAAGTAATGCATTATCGTGGCTGCTATTCAGACAACAAGCAGCCAATGATGTATGGATGGCTCTGTCGGTTAAGCTATTTAGACCTGAACGTAAGTGTTCCTGGTTGAGAGAATTGCCATATTTAAATCTTCTTGATAAGTATGAAGATATTAGAACAGCAACACCTGAAGCGATGGAAGTGGCACCTGCAAAAGGTATGGACTGCTTTTGTTCTAATGACACTCATGAAGGAGATGGTATGTTTATGGGGATATCAGAATGTGAAATCTACATGATGGAATTTGGAAAAGGTATAGAAAGAACAACTGGTGAAATTTATAGAGTGACCTTTCATGCGCCAAATAGTCGTCACAGTAAAACATTGAGCGTAAAGAATCAAACTTTACCAGGTATTGTGACTATAGGAACATTCAAAGATATTTGGTGGGTATGTGGAGATAAAGCATACTTATTTCTGCCGTATGGATGGACTGGATGTTGCTATATGGCACAGTTGAAACTTCCTTATGATGTTTTTGTCCTTCAGAAGGGACAAAAGACAGATGAGGGTGATTCTGCAAAGACTGCCAAAAGTAGGAAGAAAAGAGAGTTGGCACAATTTCACAATTTGGAGTCTTATCATTGGAGGATATCTTTAGGAGAAAAATGGGCTATAGGATTGTTTCCATGGTACGGGGTTACATTCTTAGCTGATCATATTGATAATATCACGTATACTCTACAAGGGTTTGCAAATGAGACCATAAGAGGTTTTGATTATTTGTCAAACGCACAGAGGAGTCATCGATTGACGTTGATGAAACACGACATGGCTCTTGATTATATTTTGGCCAAACAAGGTGGCCTTTGCGTGGCTTTAAATCTAACCGGAGATGACTGTTATACGTTGATTCCTGATGGCTCTGACAATATGACTAACATCATAGATGCGTTAAAACATATACGGGATGCGTTTGGGCCATCAAAAGGAGCTGGGTGGTCAGCTAATGCTTGGCTGCAAGACAAATTAGGACCATTAGGAGCTATAGTAGCTCAGGTTATGGGGGCTGCTCTTTTATCACTGTGTGTGATGTTTTGTTTTTGTACGGTGGTGTTGACCTTTGCTAAGGCCATGATATTGAGATGGGTAGGAGTTGTAATGCCGGGAGAAAGTGTTCAGATGCCACTCTTGGGTGGTAAGGACGTCGGGGAAGATGAGGAGGAAATAGTGATAAAGGAGGAGCTAACACTAGCAGAGAAATACCCATTTTGAATATCTGAGTCCATCATTTACTCAACACTATTGTTAACAAGGGAAATACATGGACAAAGGGGGGAAAGGAAAAAGTAAATCATATGTTGGAATAATGTTAAAGTATAATGCAAAAGTGAAATTATTATACTGTATTTGATGTTTGTGCAAGATACTGGCTGGTGATTCTTTCTTTCAGGACCAGTCAGAGGATGGCTGTGTCCAGAGATCCTAACTGCCTAATGGACTTGAACATTCAAACATGGACACTCGAAAATGGACGGCGGACCCTGAATGAAGACATCATGATCAGGAGTGTCGAGTGAAATATCATTAAAAGTTGATGGTGTTAAAAAGCAACAGTTTAATACATACATGTGTGTCCTGAATGTTTTTATAATATTGGAGTTTGTTTACTACAATGTAACCTGTATTATTGATGAATATCCTGTACTCTACGCTAGATATTTTTAGCAAGACATATTACTTTGATTTGCTATTGTTTTCTTTGAGTTGTCTGTAGTAGGATGAAGTGAATACATTGGGACCTCAGGTATTTTCTTTTTTTTGCGTTTTTTGAGGGACATTGGTGCTAGGCAGGGAAAGGTCCACTGGAAGGTCCGATGGGTCGACCAGCCTGACTTTGGACAAATTTTTTGATTTATTTCTGAGGCTCTTAATGTATGCATTGATATGTAACATCCTATACAGTAGTCTAAACCCTTCGTCTTTTTCTGTTAATTGATTTGGAGTACCTTAGGTGGTTGCCTGGGGCAGAGGGACCGTGAGAGAATTTTCCTGTCTTGATTGATTGATGGATGTTCTAAGAAATGAAGCTGCCAGATGGGTTTTTCGCTCTCACACTCCACAAATTTGCTGTATTGCTATGACTAAGCATGGTCAGAGGGGTATATTATAACCAATTGTGTTTGTTATTAAGTGATTTCTATTAAGCCAATTAACATCGTATGTTCAATTACTCTTCTCTCTGTCGAGACTTTGTGTAGTCTCGAAGGGTGAGGTGTCTGGAAGGTTTGAGGTGAATAGGTTACTGAGCTCCCAAAGCTGAGATATAGTGCGGTCATAATATTAACTATGTTAGTATTAGATTTATTGCCTCGATGTCATACAAAGAACGAAAACAACAATGGGTCTATTGAGAGGTCCTATGGGAGAGGAATTTTGTTGATTCTTCCAGCTCGACCAGAGGAGGAAAGGTTTACATTTAGGACAGGATATAGGCTGAGCGGGCACCTATGGATTGGAACCAGATGTGGTATGTTATCTTTGTACAGCTTTAAAAGCGAGTGCAGAGCGTCACTTGAGAGAGATTCCATCCGGCTCGGGTCTCTCCCAGGACATCCATGGCAAGTCTGGTTTGATGCTGATTTGTGTAATAAAACCATTATTTTATTCGAGTCAGTGTCAGCGGTCACTCCTTCATTCTTCAACACATCACACCCATCAAGAAACTAAACTACACTACACTAGGTGTACTAGTTATTAAACTAGACGTTCCAGCTATTAAACTTGACATACAAATTATTGAACTAGTAGTACAGGTTAAAAAGTAGACATACTAGTTATTAAACTAGACCTACTGGTTAAAAAACCATATTAGTTATTAAATTAGACCTACTTGTTGTTAAACTAGACATTAATTATTAAACTAGACATACTGGTTATAAAACTAGATGTACTAGTGATTAAACTAGACTTACTAGTAATTAAACTAGACATCCTTGTTATTAAACTAGACATATTTGTTATAAAACAAGACATACTAGTTAAACAACGAGTCATACTTGTTATAAGACTAGACACACTACTGATTCAATTAGTCATACTAGTTACAAAACTAGTCATACTAGTGATTATCTCGCCATTCTAGTTATAAAACTAGACATACAAGTTATTAAATTAGACTAGTCATACTAGTTATAAAACTAGCCAAACCAGTTATAAAACTACACATACTCATTACAAAACTAGACGTACTAGTTATAAAACTACACATACTCATTACAAAACTAGACGTACTAGTTATAAAACTACACATACTCATTACAAAACTAGAGATGCAAGCTCTAAAATAATTTGAAATCAATATTTTGTTTCAGTGTATTGTTTAATTCAGTAACAAGCAGCCAGATATCATATGAATACTGTAATACAGATGGCATGTACCTAAGCAGCTCAACTACCTTCAATCCTCCAAACCTGGATTTCAGAAGAAGTAGAAGGAGAAGAAGAAGAAGGAGAAGAAGAAGAAGAAGAAGAAGAAGAAGGAGAAGAAGAAGAAGAAGAAGAAGAAGAAGAAGAAGAAGAAGAAGAAGAAGAAGGAGAAGGAGAAGAAGGAGAAGAAGAAGAAGAAGAAGAAGGAGAAGGAGAAGAAGGAGAAGGAGAAGAAGAAGAAGAAGGAGAAGAAGAAGAAGGAGAAGGAGAAGGAGAAGAAGGAGAAGAAGAAGAAGGAGAAGGAGAAGAAGAAGAAGAAGAAGAAGAAGAAGAAGGAGAAGAAGAAGGAGAAGGAGAAGGAGAAGAAGAAGAAGAAGAAGAAGAAGAAGAAGGAGAAGAAGAAGAAGGAGAAGGAGAAGAAGGAGAAGGAGAAGGAGAAGAAGAAGAAGAAGGAGAAGAAGAAGAAGGAGAAGAAGAAGAAGAAGAAGAAGGAGAAGAAGAAGAAGAAGAAGAAGAAGAAGAAGGAGAAGAAGAAGGAGAAGAAGGAGAAGGAGAAGAAGAAGAAGAAGAAGAAGGAGAAGAAGAAGAAGGAGAAGAAGAAGGAGAAGAAGGAGAAGGAGAAGAAGAAGAATCTCTGTGTGGATGTTTCGAAGGAGAAAGAACTCACAGCCCCTAAATGGTGATAATAACTCTGTTTAAATGTTTAAAATATGGATCCACGCCTGGTTTGAATGGAGCAGAAGGAGCCTGAGCTGCTTTGTGCTTTGCTGTTAGCGTAGCTTGGTGAAGAGCAGCTGGTGGTGCCTGGGCACAGTACTGTGAAACAAGCAGATTCATCTCAGAACAAACACAGGAAAACTAACTCTGTGCAAGTTGCACATTTGACATTTGAACCGTCTGAAATGGGAAAATGTTCCATTTGAGATCCAAGACCCGGAAATGGACCAAACATGGAAAACACTGTTCCACTTTCTGATGCATGTTCTGACCCAAACCATCGGCCGTCACAAAGACGGGATCCTTTTTCCCTGAACAGAACGAGGCTCGTCAGAACATAACCTGTGACACATCATCAGGGCTGTGTCATCAGCATCCAAGAGCAGCATTTGGAAACGTTGTTAAACGTTGTTATGGCCACTGTTGAATTTTATCAGAGGAAAATATGTTTTCACTGTTTTTCCGACTGGATTCTGAAAACACTTGATTAACACCTCACCAAGAATCCTCACCATGGGGCAAGCCACCCTTAGCAAGAATCCTAATGTCATTGCCATCCTTTTTTTGCCACTCATCCTTCTCTCAAGGGACCTGATGTTTGAGGCTTTAAAGCTTAGGATAACTGTTGTGCAAATGGGTGTCATGAGGACTCCAATATTTTACAAAGACGCTGCAGCTGATGTTGGCTGGCGGATACACCCAGATCATCCTGTACGACTGTTTGTTTTTTAATGTTTCCAGATCTTTAAAATGTTATATCAATATGGGATCTGTATATCTGTACTTTTGTGATGTTACGTTTTGAAATTAAGTTTAAAAAAAAAAAGGATTAAAAGAGAACATCTTTGAAGTAGATGGTGTTCACACGGCATGCGGCGGTATCATCTGATCAGCTGAAGGTGTTGTCTGTCAAGGCGTGGATGGATGGAAGCCATGGTAAAAAAGACTGAAAGAAAGACTGTTGGAACCAGGCTAGGACATCATGGAACGTTACTTCACTCTTTCCTGCCAAGTGGCAAAGGCAGCTGGGATCACTGGTCAACCAGGCCAAAGCACCAGTAGAGCTCTCGCCGGTCGACAGGATGCGACACTCCTCTCAAACCGTTCCTGAAGCCACTGCTGGACCAGTCGGTTCTTTGGTGAAAAGTTACGTTTAAATACATCTCTGGAGACGAACCCTGATTGCGTGAGTGTTGCGAGTCCGATCAGTTCTTGATATGTATGATCCACGGAGCTAGCATCTGCACTAACTAGCACGGTGCATGCTACGTGGGGGGTGCTGATGTGTAAAACATTCATCGATCCTCCAGTATGTGTATTATACCCCTAAAAAGTCTGTTGAACTTTAGGGCTTGGGTATAAATTCCATTCTTCATGAACCATCCAGCTTCTGTTGAAAAATAATAATTGAAGAAGGCGACGGATTGACTCCCTGCCTTCCTGGGTCGGACCCACGACTGGCTGGAGGAAACTCCTTGTACCAGCCACAGGAAAAGGAAAAGGAGCCACGGCTTGTTCAAAGTACCGGGCCTGGAGCTGGAAACGGGACAGAAACACCCAAAACCCAACGGCACGAGATGAGACTGAATTGACTGAATTTGACACTAAATTGCTTGAACAAATGCTTGTCAACAGATAGTGTGGAACATGGACAATAATACAAGCCATTATTTTAGTAACTCCAGACTCATGTTGTAATGTATACAACATGTATACAGTATATAACTAATCCTTCATGCCGCTCGGTCCACCTTTAGATCATTTTCAGACGCAGAATCGAACGCCTGGTTGGGGTCCTGTGACCGAGGCTAAGTACAAATCGGTAGCTAGCGTCCCAATGTCTATTGTGCCTATTGTGTTTATTGTGTTTAATGTGTTTATTGTGTTTATTTGGTCTTTTATGTTTATTGTGCCTATTTTGTTTATTGTGTTTATTGTGTTTATTATGTTTATTGTGTGCAAGTGAGTGAAGCTGATCGTCGTCAGTAAAAATTCTCCACAAAATGTATATGATGATCAAAAACTCATGGATGAGGACGAAGGCGCTGCAGCATCGATGGGCAGTGCGTGATTGGCTAAGAGTGAGAGGCAAAAGGGGGGGGTGGGGGGGGCGGCAAGGCGAGGTCCAATCAGGAGAGGAGTTCGTCCTCATGTGTTCAGCTTCACTCCTCCACGTTGGCCTCGTCAGCCGGCGGTCGCTCCTTTAACGATCCCTTGGAAATGGTGAAAACGCTACGAAAGATAGAAAGAAAAGTACACACACATGTAATTATTACTGTCATTTTGTAAACTGCACATGAGTAAGTAATATAAGTAAATGATGCGGCGCTAGTTCTGTCAGACAACTCGACTCGGCACCACACACTTCCACGACCTTCTATGGGTTGGCCTATTTCAACAGCGGACTCCTCCTGCACCGCCTGCTCTGCTGCGCTCCCTCCACCCCCCTGCATCCACCGGTTAGGCTCCACTCTTCTATCCAACCGGGGGATTCAAACTCAGCACTCCGATGGTCCTTTCTCACTTAGTGCCTGTGTTTGCTGTTCACCTCACTGGTGGAGGACACCAAAACTACAACAAGGCCTAATAAATAAAGATCATAACATCTAAGAGCTGTCTGTCAGAAATTAGGTTCTAATGTTCAAGGCTGGATGTGCAGACACACAAGACATGTGTTAACACTTCCATATGAACTCCATTGAGGTTCCGACTCAGAGTGACTACTACATTTTTTCACCTCTTTAATCTTTTCTGCATCAGCAACGTTATCCTCCACAGCGTGTTCTTTCAAAGACCACTGAATCTGAAGGTAGAGGTACAATTTAAAAAAAAGTAGAAGTTTTTGACTAAAAAGACATCTTCAGAACAAGATAAGAACAAACTGACGTGGTCATCTGGGCTCTTGTGGAATGGATGTGAAATGCCGTTCCCCGTAATCTGGCTTTTAATTTGAAATATGTTCTTACACACTCTTACCGTAATGCCTAGTATATACATGCACTGCAAAACAACGTTGGGGCTAGTTTGACCTTGTTTTTCGGAGTGGAGGCTGGCTTGACACAGTCATCCCATGCGGTTCCTGTTCCGGTTTTCCTGTGGTTTCTTTTTTGTTTTTTTTTAAGATCTATTTTTTCCTTAGTTTCGACTTGTATGATACAAACATTTTAAACGCAGGGAGGTTCTTTGGATCAGGACAGTGGATTGTGTAGTAGAGAGAGAGGGATCTCTGGTCCACCGTGTGTCCCATGCCCCCCAACAAAACAAATAATCCAAGTTTATTTTAGATGTACAGCAGTTGAGGGGAAATAAAAGCCCTGGTCACGTTTTTGAGGAAATATGGGTGCTGTCAATAAATGACATTGAGTTTGATTTCACTGTTTTTTATTTTCTTGTTTTCATCTTTATTTAAAGCCAAGCCACTCCCAACTCCTCTCACTGTCGAGTTTGTGCTTCTTTCACCGCAGAGTTGTTATTGAGTTGATATTGAGTTGACATTGAGTTGTTATTGAGTTGTTATTGAGTTGATATTGAGTTGATATTGAGTTGTTATTGAGTTGGTGTTCTGGGACATGTTTTCCGGTGGTTCTAACGTCTTTTGTTTTCAGGTATTTTTAAGGTTATTCCCACCTTTACGGGTAAGGTTATACCACCACCTGGCACCTCTGAGAAACCAGGAAACTGTCAACAGTGGATTCCTCTTTCTTGAAGTGGAAACTCCAGTTTATTGTGAAATTTCACAGAATGACTCCCCAAGCCCGGAGCTGTGATGTTCCAGAAATGACTCGGTGATATCGATGGGACATGTCCTGGATGGCAGCGCCGCGTAGCCCAAGCCTAGGGTTCTTTGGATGGAGAACCAGGCCATTTCTGGGAACGCTGCCAAATGGAGCTGATACGAATTAGAACATTTCTGGCCGGGGCCACTCGGTTTCCCCCTAAAATAGCAGTAGCTCAAAAGGTAGAGTGGGTCGTCCAGTAATCTGAAGTTTGCTGTTTCGAAATAAACACATGATACCACAGACATAAGAACAGACAACATTTTGTTCTGTTGGGGTTTACTGCCGTTACCTGGGCTTTTTAAAGTGCCGTGGTTTCTTCAGGCTCTGATAGCAGGACGAGGTGATGCAGGAGTTCTTCAGGTTAATCACCTGGTAGATAATGGGGTTGTACATGGCGGAAGACTTGGCGAGCAGTGTGGGAATCACAGACACGGAGATGGGCACCGAGTCCGGCTCACCAAACGCAGACACCACCGACACCACGGCGTAAGGGATCCAGGCGATCAGGAAGCCTGTGCAGATCAGCATCGTCACCTAGAGGAGGGAGGGTGTAAGATCACGTCAACGAGACGTCAAGACTTCACGCTTTCCATTACAATGAGTGTGAAACATAGACCAGGTTCCAGTCGTGTTACCGGGAATTCTCCCCCTCTCCTCATTTCTACCTCCGCAGAGATATACCAAGAGTGTCTGATGTAGTTATGAGGTCCATGAACCATCTAAGGTCAATCGCAGCTTATAATTGAATTCACAAATCAACATATAAAACATGTAAATTATAAAACAAAGTAGAAGGAGGAATAGAGCTGAGGAGCTTGAACAGCGGCTGTAGTGGACTGGATCTCTTGATCTTGGTCCCAAAATGACCCAACCCTTTTTCCCGTGAAGAGCACAGAGAACGCAGAGGTTCTCTGAAGAGCTTCTGTCACCAAGATGCTCCAGTGGCCATGAAACCACACAACATACACACTGAATACAAACAAACAAACAAACAAAAGCCCAGCGCACCTTAGTGAGCTTCATCTCCAGGTTGTGGCTGTTCTTGATGCGGGCATCAAAGTGCGAAATCTCCTTGGTGGACGACTTGACCTTTAAGATAATCTGGACGTAGGAGAAGACCATGATGCAGGTGGGCAGGATGAGGCAGAAGATGAGTATAGCCATGACAAAGGTCTGGCCCGACACAGAGGCCTGGGCCAGCCACCAGTCCAGCGTGCACGAGGTGCCAAAGGGCTCGGGCGCGTAGTTGCCGAAGCCCACCAGGGGCATGGTGGCCCAGAAGCCGGCGTAGAGCCACACGAAGACCAAGGAGAGGAAGGCGTGCTGCCGCTTCAGCCACGTGCCTGATGGGGGAAGAGGAGGAACAAACATTTATATCAGTGGCCATCAAATGGGGTATGAAACCCACACACACACTTAACCAACCACTCTGCTGCTGTAGCTTCTCACTGGGCTTCAATGCAACCCAATAAGGCAAACAAGACTCAAGAAAACATCCTTTTTTTATAATCAGGAAACTCTTCTCACCCTAAAATTGTACAGCCCTACATGTCTTGGTGTATTTTCACATGTTATTATGACATGATATTATCAATTTTTTTTTTACTGTTTGTAGTCTCTGATTTTTAATCTCTTACTTCCTGTTTTATCTCTTACTTTCTGTTTCAAGTTTCTAACTTCCTTGTTCTACTCGCCTACATCTTGTTTAAAGTCTAGTACTTCCTGTTTCCCGTCTCTTACATCCTGGTTCTGCACTCACTTACATCTTGTTTGTAGTCTATTACTTCCTGTTTCTAGTCTCTCACGTCCTGTTTCTACTCGCTTACATCTTGTTTCTAGTCTCTTACTTCCATTTCTAGTCTTTTATGTTAGCACAGATGTCCCAAAAAGGGCTGATTTGTGGATGTGCAAGAGTCAATAAAACCCTTTAATATCACTTATAAAGACTCTTATTATAATATGAGTTTCCTATTTTTAAAAAGTAGATTTAATGTTTTTTACTCTAAATTGTTTGCCCCATTGGATTGCATTAAAGCACAATGAGAAGCTGCAGCAGAGTGGTAGGTTTCTCAATAGTAAAGTGTTGAGCAGGAACAGTGATGGGAACCAGCACTTTAATATAATATAATATATTTTAACTGTTTCAGAACACAAGTTAAACTTGTACTGGAACTGGGGGTTTGGACCAGGACCAGGTCCACGCTGGACCAGGACCACCCACCATATCGGAGGTGGCAGATCTTCAGGTAGCGGTCCAGGCTGACGATGGTCATGGTGATGAGGCTTCCGCAGCCGAAGAAGAACCCGGCCCAGCCGTAGAACCGGCAACCCTCCCATCCGAAGAGCCAGCGGTGGGAGAAGCTGGACACCACGAAGAAGGGCTTCCCCGTCACTGGACCAGGAAGAGGGGGAGAGGTGTGAGAAAAGATGAGAAGGGAAGAAGAGGGTGAGAACAGGAAGACCACCGAACCCAAGGGCGCGGTGGAGGGAAGTCTTGCGTAGACAATGTGAAGTCTGCAGTTTAGCGCAGACACAACCATCTGATCTGTGGCTGTCTGGACCCCTGGGCCTCGCTTGCTGGGAAGCAGGGCACTCAGTTTACGTGACGCTCGGCCCGGAGCCCAGAGGCATTCTGGAACAAGGGAGCAGTCAGGGGAGAGTGGTTCTGAAAAGTATAAGGAATGTTTTGAGTGGTGTGAGACGTTCAGCCATTTCAGTGACGGACCACAACTTAGATCTGCTGCTCTGAGAATTCAAATTGAAATCAAAGAAATCCTGAGAAAAAGGAGCGATGCATTCTACTTAGTGATTTAAGAATTCCCAGTCCTCTGCCACAAAAATAATTTAAATGAAATAAAATAAAAGTTAAATAAGACTCAAAAAGATAATAGAGAGTGGGGGTACAAAAAAATTGAAGGAAATAGAGTTATGTTTATGTGATAGACTATTTGTATATACAGATATGTGCAGTAAAGTGCAAGTGAATAAAGTGAGTATGGAGATATACAGTACAGTATACAACAGTACGACACACCAATGCAGTAACACCCAACAGAACAGAAATACAGCGCAGTACGCAGTAACCCAGAACAGTGATACAGTATTCAGTACAGTATGCTACATACAGTACAGTAAGGCAGTGGGGCCTATGTGAGTGTCTCACTGCTTTTTGTTAGGACCCCTGGTGAGTTCAGCGTTGACAGTTCTTATGTCTTGATGTAGAAACTCTGTCTCAGTCTCTGTTCTCGCTGTGTGGCTGAGGAGGCTCTTGCTCGACAGCAGCTGGGACAGTCTGTTGTGGTGGTGGTGAGGATCCTTCATGATCCTGCAGCTCTGCTACTACACCTCCTGGTGTATAAGTCCTGCAGGGAGGGGAGGGTAGCTCCAGTGGTACGTTCAGCCGAACGCACCACCCTCTGCAGGGCCCGTCTGTCCTGAGCAGTACAGTTCCCAAAGCAGGCAGTGATGTTGCCTGTCAGGATGCTCTCCACCAGAGGACTTGAGGATCCTCACTGAGACCCGGAATTTTCTTTAGCTGCCTGAGGTGGTAAAGACGCTGCCTCGCCTTTCTCAGCAGAGTGTCTGTTTGTTAAGTCCATGTTAAATCCTCTGTGATGTGGACTCCCAGGTACTTGAAGCTGCTCACCCTGTCGACAGAAATCCCATTAATAACCAACGGCGTGTGTGTCCTCGGTTGTAATCCTCGCCTTAAGTCCACAATCAGCTCCTTAGTTTTGCTGACATTCAGGAGGAGGCTGTTGTCCTGCCAGAGTGACAGGTCAGCCACCTCCTCGCGGTAGGCCTTCTCATCGCAGTCGGTGATCAGGCCACCACCACGACGGTGTCGTCAGAAAACTTGATGATGGTGTTGGAGCTGGACCTGGCCACACAGTCATGTGTGTGCAGGGAGCACAGTAGTGGGCTGAGGATGCAGCCCTGGGGGTCAGTCCTAGCTCCTTTAGCTTGACAGCCAGTCTGGTGGGGACTATGGTATTGAAAGCTGAACTATAGTCGACGAACAGCAATCTTACATAGGCCCCTTCCGGCCGTCTAGGTGCGTGAGGATGGTATGTTGTACCTGGGAGACCGCATCGTCCGTGGAACTGTTCTGCTAGTACGCAAACTGCAGCGGGTCCAAGGTGCGGGGGAGGGAGGCACAGATGTAATCCTTAATCAGCCTCTTGGAGCACTTCATGACCACCGAGGTGTGGGCCACCGGACGGTAGTCATTCAGGCAGGCAGGAGAGGCGAACTTCAGAACAGGAATGATGATGGACCTCTTGAAGCAGGACGGGACCACCGACTCGGCCAGGGAGTCTTTGAATATCCTAGTGAACACCGGGGCTAGCTGGTTAGCATAGGACTTCAGTACTCGCCCAGATATGCCATCTGGGCCCGCAGCTTTCCTGGTGTTCACCCTCATCAGAACTGTATCAAATGAAATGATCTGATTATGAGTGACGGTCATTTTATCCGATTGCTTGAAGTGAATAAACACAAAGGAATCCTTCTCTTTTCCCCCCTTTTCATTTCAATCTATCCTGCATCATTCCTGGGTTAACAACAGGCCTTTCCTTGTCATTTATAATGTTAATGAAAAATCAAGAAGTAGAGATGTTTTTATTTCTCCTTTTAAGTGTAATTTCCAATTAAGGCAGTGAAGTGTTGGACGTGTTGTCGCCCCTCACTGGGGATGGGGAAAAATTTTGATGATTGAGTGAATAATTGTGTGTGACAAAAGGGGAAACTACATGAAAAAGGAGAAGTGGATCTCTCTGTCCAATCAACAATGGCAGCAATTACATTTGACATTTAAAGACACATAAAATATGTGTCACACTCACAGAATCACACCCAGAGTGGATGTGAACCCATAATCACGACACAAAAACAAACAGATAAGCAATCAAAATCCACAAGGTTTATTTTAAAACAAAGGGCAGGGGTAAAAACCAGGAGATCAGTCAAAGAAGGAAAACTTATCTGGTAGAGAATTAGGCAGAGAATCATGGTCCAGAGAATCAGGCAGAGAATCAGTACCATTGAAAGAGGTAGGGGTGCAAACTGTGCAAAGGACAATCTTAGGGTTCACTTTAATGCAAACTGCGGAGAGAGATCAAGATCATCCTTCCATATTCCGTATGATGTCAAGACAGAAACGTTTTGATAAAATAAGGTTATAAATTAACCCGGACTAGACTGAGCCGACATCACTACCATAAACAATGTTTTAAAGAAACAACAAGAAATGTAACTTCTCCATGAAAACATAATCTCTGTGTTGTTATGGATTATGAGAAGAGGGAAGACGCCTTCAATCATATCACCAAACTGGCTAATGGATGGATGGATGGATGGATGGATGGATGGATGGATGGATGGATGGATGGATGGATGGCAGCGGGAGGCGACGGAGCAGGGGTGCTCCCAGAAAACAACGATTCCCAGGATGCAAATTGTTGTCAATTTTAAAAGTCAAAAACCCCTCAAACAGATTTAGGATTATTGGAAATAAATGGACTTGTATTAGTAGCTTTTGATTTTATTTTTATTTTGTAAGCAAGTTGTTCGGCTTGTTTTTTTATAAAACTTTATTTCAATACTTTTAACATTTCATGTTTTGCTTTTATTTGCAATTTGTTCATTTTTTATGTTTGAATTGTATTGAAATTTAGAGTCCTCTTTCTACTCATAATTGCCTCTTATTCTGTATCATCTGCAATGATAAAAAATCAATAAAGAAAATATATTCAAGAAAAACAAATACCTGTCTTTATACAGAGACAATAAATGAACTATAAAAAAAATCACTGCACCGGAGACGTATTCATTAATACATTTTAAAAAGTTTGATATGGTACATATTAAAATCTCTATTTCCTTTTTCTAAGCATAAGTTTGTGAAATTTGTGATTATTGATTTCCTTCCACAGCTGTGATATTATTCTGATATTACTGTGATATTAGTGTATGTTAGTGTTATATTACTGTAATATTACCATTATATTATTGTAAAATTACTATGCTCTTACTATTTTATTACTGTGATATTACCGGGATAGTATTGTGATATTTTAGTGATATTACTGTAATATTACTATGATATTACTGTAATATTACTGTGATATTCGATTATTTAACTTCTTGATTAATCGTCTCTAAACTCTGTCCCAATTTTTATACCAGTTCCCTTGTCTGGTCCAAATCACAGCAACATTCAAAGATCTGACAAGAACACGAATTATGAATATTCTGAAGTGTATTGTTTTGGAACCAAACATAATAAATAAGATCCTAGTTTCATTGTTACCTCTCGGATTACAGCAGAGACACTGACTCACCTCTAACAATAAAACATATTGATCAGATTGATCGATGAACTCAAACTGGGGACACGGGACGTGGAGAAGGTTCAGAATCACCGTCTTGCGGAGACATTACAGGTCAGTGCTTTAATGTCTCCGTGCTCACATGGGGTTTCCTCCACCTCACGTCAGTAAGGACCCCCACCAAAAACATGCACCCATCATGGTCTGACCAGCGATGGACACTTATCACCTGGTCCCCGGGCGCGTCCACGTACGCTGCCCACTGCTCCTGGCTGTGGCCCCGGAGGAAGGACAAGCCAGGATGGGTCAATGCAGAGGAACCATTTCACCGGCACCATCAAAGCATGTGTGTGCAAGGGTGTGTTGCGTGACGAATAAAGACTCTTTCTTTCTTTCTTCTAACAGACAGAGGCAGAAAGGTCAGTTTTCAGTACAAACCACCTGAAAATATAAAGAAATGTGAATTCTAATGATGAACAGCATGCCTGAGGTGTATGTAAGCAGAATGTATTCCATGCGGATCTGTGCACTGGATCCTGATTGGTCAATATTGGAAACTATTAAATAATGACCATTGCCATGGAAACCACTTCACCGAGTTCCATGTCCCTTGTATGGCTCCGCCTGCATTCTCATTCTGAGACTAGTGAGTGCCACCATCTGGCAATGCTGCGTGGAAGCTACAGTGGAAGACTGGAAGAGATGAATGAAGACATCAAGACCAAAGTCCCAAACGTCCAATTCAGCGTCACATTTCACAATGAAGGTTAATGTAAAAAGTTGATTCATATGGAGGTGTATAGTTTGCAGGTGGGTATTTTACTGAGTGGAAGCTCAGAAACCAGACATACTAGTTATAAAACTAGACATACTAGTTATAAAACAAGACATACTCGTTATACAACTAGACATACTCGTTATAAAACTAGACATAGAAGTGATAAAACTAGACATACAAGTTATCAAACTAGACATACTAGTTATTAAATTAGACATACTAGTTATTAAACTAGACTTGCTAGTTATAAAACCAGACATACTAGTTATAAAACGAGACATTCTAGTTATACAACTAGACATACTAGATCTTCAACTAGACATACTAGTTATAAAACTAGACATACTAGTTATAAAACAAGACATACTCGTTATACAACTAGACATACTCGTTATAAAACTAGACATACTAGTTATAAAACTAGACATACAAGTTATCAAACTAGACATACTAGTTATTAAACTAGACATGCTAGTTATTAAACTAGACATACTAGTTATAAAACTAGACATACTAGGAATTAAACTAGACATACTAGTTATAAAACTAGACATACTAGTTATTAAACTAGACATACTAGGAATTAAACTAGACATACTAGTTATAAAACTCGACATACTAGATCTTCAACTAGACAAACTAGTTATACAACTAGACATACTAGTTAGAAAACTAGACGTACTAGTTATAAAACTAGACATACTAGATCTTCAACAAGACATACTAGTTAAAAAACTAGACATACTAGTTATAAAACTAGACATACAAGTTATCAAACTAGACATACTAGTTATACAACTTGACATACAAGTTATAAAACTAGACATACTAGTTAAACAACTAGACATACTAGTTATAAAACTAGACATACTAGTTATTACATCATTTCAAATGCACATTTCCTCTCATTCCATAAGTAACCGTGTAATAAGCCTGACGCTGGTTATCATTACTAACCCTAACCCCCTGGGGGATGCAGTTGGGGGGTTATCTGGTGATAAGGAGTAGTACCAAGACAGTACCTGAAATGCCGAAGTCGAAGATGGCCAGGTTGACGGTCATGAGCTCCGGCGGCTTTAACTTGCTCTTGCGCCTGAAGGACATGACGATGACGTAGCCGTTCCCCACGGCTGACAATACTCCTGCAGGAGACACATCAACTCAACCATATGTTCTGGAAACATTTCACAGCTAAAACAAACAAAACCTATTCCCAAGGTACTTAGTGTTTACGAAAGCCCTACAACATACGGCCACTGCATTGATTCTGTTTTATTGGCTATTTTCATTGAATATTTGGATATCGTTTACATATGTTTTAGTCTGGTTTTTTTTCAAACTGTTGAGCATTTTTGTGCCAGTTGTCTGCACAGCAACGTACAATATTTACCACAACAAATTCCTTGTCCTTAAAAATGTACTTGGCCCAATAAACCGATTGGAAGCCTTCACTGGAGTATCGTGAACTCTGTTCGATGAGGCTGAACTAAGTCATTTGTTCACCCTGTGGAACATTTCAAACTTCGACGGATCTCTTGGAGGACAGTTTGCAGAGGTTTTGACCCGACGATGAGAAATTGAGAAATCTTCACTTTTTCATACCAGTCATCGTGTGGGCGTGAAATGCTTCCATTTGGGTAAAACCATTCGTTTCTTGTTTCTTGAGCTTCATGATGAGGTTCTGCCCCCGACTGCCCCCTATTTAACATCCTTCACATCCTCTGTATAGTTGGACGTATAGTAAACACCTCTGCTCGCTTGCTGCTCACCATGGCAACCAACAAGCTCCTTATGGCAGCGATCGGTTTGTCTTCAGGTGCTTTGCTCCTCACAATAGAAGAGCCTCAGATAATGACTCTCTCTTATTGGGTTTATTTACCCACATTCAGCGCCTGGGACGGCCACATTGCCATGGAATCCACTCAGTGGGCTCCAAAGACTCATACGGCTGCCATTTTGTAAGTGGCCATGTGATGTAACTTGCCAAAATGTAATTAATTTGGCCCTTGTTATTATTTAATAACACCACATTTTGTAATAAACATCTTGAACCCGATGTGTAATAAGTTTTGTTAAGGTATGTTATTACCCACTACATAATATATAAACCTATAACATCATGTAATAACCTAAATAATAACATTTTTCACAATACAATAACATATTACATAATTACCAAACCTATAAAATGATGTAATAAATGGTTCCTTATCTAATAACCTAAATAATAACCTATTACAAAATGTAATAACCTAAATAATAACATTTTTCATAATAAAATAACATATTACATAATTACCAAACCTATTAAATGATGTAATAAATGTTTCCTTATCGAATAACCGAAATAATAACCTATTACAAAATGTAATAACCTAAATAGTAAGATATTAATGTAATAACCTAAATAACCTATTACAAAATGTAATAATCAAAATAATAACCTATTCCATAAGCCCATAGTGTAATAATTTGAATAGCCTTTAACATTTTGAAATAACCTATTGGTCAGTGGTTTTTACAACAATCAATATATGTCACTATTTAAAATATATAAAAATTATTGAGTTTGATGCAAATTTTAAATTCGGCCATGATGATTTTTTTTGGTCATTGACATAATGTGAAAAACAGTAATGTGACATCTACATTTTGGATTTTGACTGTAACAACACCAAATTTGGTAAACGGCAGCGGGACTGAGAAACACATTTCTACTGTAAATGAGCAAGATCGGTCCAATAGCATGGCCACCATTAACAAAAAAAACCTATTGTACAAATGCATAAAATAAGCTGTATCTCATTAACCGTTTGTCCGCTCATCATAAATCTTAGTAGTTATCTTCAGCCCCTGTTTGGAACTAGCTCTTTACCTACCACAAATATGTATCCTTTCTTTACAAAGAAAAGATCTCCAGAACGGTTCTTCAGGGCTAGGATATCAACTTGACAAGATAAAACGCTGTGGCAGTTCCGCCACATGCCACTCAAGTGGCCTTTTCAGGGCCCTCCAACACAGACGATGGAGTGGAAACATCACCGCTTTATTGTGGAGAGTGGACAAGGTGGAACAAGCCCGGAGCAAAAAGACCTCATGTCATGACAAGGGCTCCTCCCCTGTGTGTGTGTGTGGGGATGGGGGTTTTACCTGTTGCTCGTTAGACAAATCAACCAAGAAGCACATTATACTCTACTCTATACACTCTGATCCTGGGCCCCGATTACCCAGACCCAGGACAAGTGCGGCTGCTCAAACCACACCATCCACACACCACAAATGCTATTCGGGGAATAGGCAAAATAATTGTTGACGAAGATTAAACAAGGTTTCTTTGATTCATTTCTTGCACTGCACTGTAACGTTTATGCATTCTATGTATTCTTTTTTAAACATTATGCATTCTATGTCATATTACAATGTGTTTCTTTGCACTTTGTCTTAATGGTTCTGATGTTTTATGTAAAGCACTTTGAATTGCCTTGTTGAAATGTACTTTATAAATAAGCTTGCCTTGCCTTTTGTGAAAACCCAGTGGACAGAATTGCACCTAATTTCGTGCACATTGCTCACGCTCTGTGGGTCAAGTATAATTACATTATACATATATAATAATACAAAAATATATTATACAAAAATCTGAAGTGCCATATTGATTGGTGCATGTGAGCGTGTGCAACGTTTTTTTTTGGTTGATTGCGACAATGATTTTGGACCGATCTTTCTTATTTATAATAGAAATATGTATCTCAGTCCTGCAGTGCTGTTTACCAAAATTGGTGTTGGTGGATACATTCAAAATCAAAAAAGTAGATGAAGTCACATTAAGTAGAAATCACATTTCTCTTTTTCTTATACCGTATGTAAGTTGACCGTCCTGTCATTCTGCTGATTGTTTACTTTTTATTTAGATTTCATGACTTTCACCCAAAGCCTGTGTTTTCATTTTAATCTTTTGAGCAACAAAGTACTGACAGCCATCAGAGAGAAACCCCTGATGACCTAAGATCCTCCAGCGTCACAGTGAAAAAGTATTTGCACATTTTGCATAAACTCCAAAATATGTGGCGGACGGATGGACGCATGTGCACTACTGGACAAATCCACATCACACATTTGATGTTTTTATTTGCATCCCAGAAGTAAGAACATATATTATTAATGTTTTATATTAATAATATGTATTATTTTCTGTATATTAATATGATATCATATATTATTTAAGTAATTATTTAAGTCATTTCCCCCTGGGATTAAGTCATTTCCCCCTGGGATTATTAAAGTATTTCTGATTCTGATTCTGATTCTGATTATTCATAAGTAGTAATATGTAGTATAAAAAAACATTACATACTGTATATATGTATATTGGTTAAATATATTGTATACGTTTATATCAAATATTGTGTAATAATATCTTAATATGTTGAAAAAATGATGTACTAAAATAAATGTAAATTCTGCCAATTTAAATAACTCCGAGGATCTGGTGTGTGTGTGTGTGTGTGTGTGTGTATGTGTGTGTGTGTGTGTGTGTGTGTGTGTGTGGTTTGTGTGTGTGTGTGTGTGTGTGTGTGTGTGTGTGTGTGTGTGTGTGTGTGTGTGTGTGTGTGTGTGGTTTGTGTGTGTGTGTATGTGTGTGATTTCCAGAATAAATGCATGCTAATATGATTGCATGTGTAAACTAGCACTGTGTAATCAGGTGTTTGTGTGGCAATCCAAACAAGGGAATCGTGTCCAAGTTTGAGAAAACAAATATCAGCATCCATGCATGTGTGTGTGTGTGTGTGTGTGTGTGTGTGTGTGTGTGTGTGTGTGTGTTTAGAATAAAAAGAATGTTATGGCGATAATCCCATTTCACGCAAATAAGATGAGAGTCTGTTGTGGAGCAGACCGACTGACAGATAGACGGGCAGGCAGACCAATAGATAGATAGATAGATAGATAGATAGATAGATAGATAGATAGATAGATAGATAGATAGATAGATAGATAGATAGATAGATAGATAGATAGATAGATAGATAGATCGATAGATAGATAGATAGATAGGCAGGCAGGCAGGCAGGCAGGCAGGCAGGCAGGCAGGCAGACAGACAGATAGATAGATAGATAGATAGACAGACAGACAGACAGACAGACAGACAGACAGACAGACAGACAGACAGACAGACAGACAGACAGACAGACAGACGTTCTTGAGTTTTGCTTCCGAAGTCGTCTGTTGCGTCAGTGGATGTACTTTGAGCAGCTTTTGCCTGAATTGCTCCAGGCTGTGAGGTCACATCTGATGTTCCGCTCTGGGTTTTTAAAACAAAGGAGGAACAGAGCATCAGCTGATCTACGACGCTGCTGAAGCCGGACTCACCAAGCCCTCGTTCTGAGCCAACAAATCTTTTCAAGGACTCAGGAGTCTGGAGTCACTGCGGCAAAAGAGTCTGTTTTATCCGGGACTGGGCCACTGCAGTCAGACAAACAGGCCGAACTGAGTGTGAGACCAGTGGGAATCAGGGGTTACCCAGATAATCCCAATTCACCAAGACCCGACCGCGGATTCAAAAGTGAACGACTCTGTTTATGAATGTCAAAAAAACTGTCGACCCTTGGATGACTATTTGTCAGAAAATCGCAAAGACGACGTTTGTCAATAAAGTGAATTATGAAGGAGCTGTTGTCAGGGTTGTGATTCTTGTGTCCCATCCCTCAAGTGAGAGACTTGAGAGAAGCAGAAAAGATGATTTATTTGTGATTGCTGATTAATATCATATAAAAAAAAGAGCTCAGCATGATGACAAAGCTGTCATCCTGTCCAAACTGGAGGAGGAGCTGGGGTTTTGCCCATGCCAGGGTTGGAAGGCACCACCTCTGTCCAGTCGGTCCCAGGTCGGTGGTAGATGTGGTCAATACGGCAGCGGAAGGTAAAGACACCTTTACACCACCCACCGTCGACCCTCCGGTCTTCGCTGGCTCTACTGGGTCAAAGAACACCACCCGACCTGAAGTCCGCCCGCCACGTCTTGAGCTGGGGCCCCATCACGCTGAGAGACAGCGGAGCTGCACTTCAGGTCGGAGGTGGGCAGGTTGGAAGGTGAGACTGACGAGGACATTCGACCAGGGGAAGGGAGATTAGTCCTCCCTCTTGATTGACCAGAACAACGCCGCCTGCAACTCTTTCTCCTGAAAACAGCACTTTTGACATTGCCAAACACTTGACAGTAGGAGAAGAAGGAGAGCTTGCTGCCTCCTTCTGTGCATTCGTACAAATTGCTCATGTGCTTCAATGGCCACCGATGTGTGGCCACCGACCTCCTCTGCTACTGCTATGTAGGGTAGTGGGACAAGCACAGCAAGTGGTCTCCACTCTTCTGCTGAAGACAGCTTGCAGTATGACACCATCATGTAAGCCATCTAAAACACAAATGAGCTGGTGCCTGAGGCCTCATGACACCAACACCTTAGAAACGCTAGGAAGGCCTCGCATCCGACCTTTGTGGAGTTTGCTGGAGACAAAAATAGGTCCTTTGACAGGTGGTGTGACTTGACAGGTGGTGTGACTTCATGGTAGTGTGACGACGGTTGTGTGACTTGACAGGTGGTGTGACTTGACAGGTGGTGTGACTTGACGGTGGTGTGACTCGACAGGTGGTGTGACTTGACAGGTGGTGTGACTTGAAGGTGGTGTGACTCGACAGGTGGTGTGACTTGACAGGTGGTGTGACTTGACGGTGGTGTGACTCGACAGGTGGTGTGACTTGACAGGTGGTGTGACTTGACGGTGGTGTGACTCGACAGGTGGTGTGACTTGACGGTGGTGTGACTTGACAGGTGGTGTGATTTCCTTCCATTAGCGTCTTAGCAACAGGGAGCTAAGCTCTGAACCATGGACACGGAGCAGGACGTGAAGGACACGTTGACGTCGTCTCCAGCTCCAGAGCAGAGAAGGTAACGAGCTGCGACGCACATGTACTGTAATTAATTGCAAAATTTTGCACATTGTTTTAAATTTCCCCTTTAATTAAGATGGAGTGTTACATAACAATCAGGCGATGATGTCTCTAACCCACACTATGACACGGAGGACGACAGGAGAGCAACCTATTTCGCGTGGAAGGTGGAGGAACTGACCGATGATGCAGATGTAGACGGCGGCCACGATGTCGGCCTCCTTGGAGAGACGCGAGGCGAAGGGATCCCCGCCGAGCAGGTAGTGAGGCACGTAGCGCGAGGTCGCCAGCGTCTCGTTCTCCATGGCAGCGTCTACAGGAGCTTCACCCAGGTTCTGAGGAGAAGGAGGAGGTGGAGGAGGGGGATGGGAGGAGAAGGAGGAGGAGGAGGA
>NC_137189.1:50912556-50962556 GCF_960531495.2 Zeus faber | reverse complement strand
CTGACGACTGGCAGCAGCAGCACCCAGGGTGTCGGGTGGAGGACGGGGGGAGAAGCAGCCGTAGCAACCACTGCGGGTAACCGTCTGCAGCTAACTCCTCCGCCCAGCAGCCAGGCCGCCCCCCAAGCAGCCCCCGCGACAGCCAAGTCTGGCCAAGCCTTCACCAGCCAGCGCAGCGGTTGGTCCTCCATCCAGTTGCATTGTGGGAGCTGGATGAAGCTGGTGTGGGGGAAACTTTGAAGGTGATTATCTCAGAATCACAGTTGGCCACACCCTTGTCATCAACAAGTCACAGCTTATAAAATATAAAATATAATATAAAAATACCTTGTTTGGAAGCTCTGAGTCTCCGCTTTCAAATGATGCGGGAAAAAAAAGTTAAAAGCCGCCAAATGACCCTAAAGTATGCGGTGGGTCACAAATATCAATTATTTTTTTTAAACTAAAAGTCTTTCCAATTACCACTTTAACGTTAAATTAGAGTTGGGACAAGCAGCACAGGCAGAAACAAGAAAAATATTCAAAGTGACTGATCTGTGAAATGTCTTCATGCCAGCATGTCTACGTGCTGCTCGCTGGGGCCCCGTTAAGAGCTTATCAGCTGAGCAGCTCATCACAAGACCACGCTGAGAACCATCCGGGGTGGAACCCCCGTCACGCTCCGTGGAACAAACAGGAAACTTCTGATAAATGGTCGGGGTCGGTCAAAAAGGCACGAGGGGGTTTCCCCGTGACACAAGATAACATGGCACAGATGCACTCCAAACCCAGGAAAACATCCATCCACCCATCCATCCGTCCATCCGTCCATCCACCCATCCATCCATGCGTCCATGCACCCATCCATCCATCCATCCATCCATCCATCCATCCGTCCATCCATCTGTCCATCAGGCCCTGGCTTAGCCAACCTGACTGGTTGCTTTGATTCCTGGGTTTAGAAATCTACAATGACCTCTGTGGAGCCCAGTGCAACAAATGATGATAAATTGGGCGAAGAGGAGGAGCAGGGGAGGAGAGAGGAAGGAGAGAAAGAGGAGGAGAGGAGGAGGGGAGGAAAGAGGAGGGAGAGAGGAAGGAGAGAGGAAGGAGAGGGGGAGAAGAGAAAAGTAAATCAATTCCAATCACTTTTCTCTGAAGCAGATTTAATTTTCTCCACCAAAGTGAGTCACACAAACGGGTTTGAATAGATTTACTACTTGACTTCTCATTACTACTACTCTACTACTACGTTGGACAGGTGGAGGACTTGGGCTTTACCGACGGTCTTCAGCTGGTTCAGGTCATATCTACAAGATGGGAACTATTTTGTCTCCATTAGCAACTATGTATCTTTACTGACTAACCGACCGACTCACCGACCGACTGACTGACTGACTGACTGACTGACTGACTGACTGACTGACTGACCGACTGACCGACCGACTGACTGACTGCATCCACTCTGAGTACCGTCTGGAGGCTCTGGGTGGAAAAGGTAAAAAGTCAAGTTGTAAACAGACATGTGTCTGTCTGTCTGCATGTCTGTCTTCAGGCTTCATGGATCCAGTGAAGCTGCTTGTCCACTGTTGAAGCCCTTTCGACGCTGAACTTCAAGCATTGTTTGACGGAGCAGCCACATGATCCAGTTTGGGAACATTATGTAATCTCTTGAACTTAGAACACAATAATTTACATATGATACAATTTTCTCTGTTAGAGATGTTTAACATTTCAGAAAATCAAGGAAAAGCGGCAGTGAAGCAGCTTAAGTTAGTTATTATTAAAGTTATTATGTTGAAAATATGGACTCAGAGGTCGTCAGTAATGACATTTATTTACTAGTCCATAAAATGTCGCTAATGTAATTAGTAATTTAATAAATCCATCGTTTTTGCCTTTAATACACGACAGCAAATTAAATTAGGTTGAATCCTCATGATAAGACGTCAAATCCCTTGTCGTCCTGTGTTTGGATGTAAACATCCTGTTACTGTTCCTCCCGCTTTTTCCAGCTGTTGAGCTTTTGACATGTTTTTTCGCTGCTGGCTGTTTGAGCGTTGTGACATCACAAGCTGTCAAACTGTCACTTTGAGTCATCTGCTCAACAAAGAATGCTCAGAACATTCAGACTGAATATGTAGAGTTCAGACCTCACAGTGGATGGATGGATGGATGGATGCAGGGATGGATAGATGGATGGATGCAGGGAGAACATGATATCCCGGAGCTCTCCAGGTTTATTATAATATAATAATATCATAATACACTCTATAATAATCCACCTTCATCCTCATTCAAATTGATAACTAATCTTTCTACGACTTGATTTGACCTTGAGTCAACCTTAATCCAACCTTGAGCTTTGTGTTGATTTCAAAGTGACCTCTACATTTTGGATGGTGATCTGGTCACTGTTGTCATGACTGTGTTCAATATGAAGGTCGGTAAAAACACTGAAGTTGTATGGTTAATACCACAATAATAACTCATCTTAAAGAGCCTCATTATCAAAACACAAAGTGATGTTCTTTGACCCTTACAGCTGCTTTGCTGTTCTATACTTTCATCAGATTATACTTTATTATTATTCTCATACTTATTATTTATGTATGCACATGCATGGGATTCAGATTCATGTTTTCAAATACAGTATTTTCTGCAGTGCTCAGCCTTCATTCATCCTGTTATACACTGTTATATACTGTTTAATACTGTTATACACAGTTATACACTGTTATACACTGTTATACTCTTATACATTTATATATTCTGATACACTGTTATACACTGTTATACTCTTATACATTTATATATTCTGATACACTGTTATACACTGTTTAATACTGTTATTCACTATTATACACTGGTATACACTGTTTATACTCTTATACACTGTTTTTCACTGTTATATACTCTGATACACTGTTGTACACTGTTTAATTCTGTTTTACACTGTTATACACTGTCATACAGTGTTATATGCTTTTGTATACTGTTATATACTGTTATACACTGTTGTATGCTGTTAAATACTGTTATACACTGTTACACACTGTTAAACACCGTTATACACGTTTATATACTGTCGTTTACTGTTATACACTGTTGTATACTTCAACTTCACAACCTTATACAATAGAACAGATCTTTCTCAGGACAATCGCCTCCACCCAAACCATGAAGGATCTGCACACTGCACACCTCCAATGCAGACACCACCCGACGTTCAGTGAGTTCCCCACATGCATCCACCCTTCTCACCCCCTCCATCACCTACTCCTGCAGCCCACTCAAATCTACTGAATCGCCTTCCACTATAAGCTATACAACCACTCCTGTTAGGTCCAGTACTACACCTAACAAATAACGGTCAAAGCTGTAGCTACTTCAAATGGAATGAGGGCTCCCCTCCATCGTCCAACCAGGCCTCCTCATTTAAAAATAGACAAGGTCTGGGTCTAATTCATCTCAATATTAAAAGTCTGCTTCAAGATCAAAAATTGGATCATCTCAAGATTCTGGTTCGTCAAACGGACCCTGATACACTGGAGCTGACTGAGGGAAAATAGCAGTGGTTCTGAGGTTTCTTTAAATTAATGTTATTTGTTCAGAATAGACAGAAATGCAAAAGGAGGTGGGGCGGCCATTTTTATGAAATCATGTCTTTCAGTTCAACTTCTTCACAACGTCACTTTACGGAAACATTTCGAATTTCTTGCTCTGAAGGCCCGTACATAGACTGTAAGTATTGGCCGTGACCAGAATGCTCCTAGATGGTTCCAAAACAACCTCTCTGATAGACAGCAGTGTGTGAAATCGTGTAATGTTTAATCTGCATTTCTATCCATAACAAAAGGTGTCCCTCAAGGTTCGATTTTAGGACCGGTCCAATTTACAACTCATATCAATGTGATTATCCAGTCTTTGAATACCTGTCATGTCCATCTGTACCGGGGATGCAACGGTACACAGTGTGTTATGGAACCGTTCGCTACGCCCTCTATGGTTCAATACACACACGTCAACTGTGGTATTACGGTATCACAGTAGAAGTCCACTGGACACGTTGGTGCAGCGCACGGGCGCCATGTGGCGTGCAGTCAGTGCTGCTTCCTATTGAATCCACTGTTGCAGCTCCACTGTTGCAGCTCCACATCAGCCAAAGCCGCCAAGCATTTCTCTATTTTTGCGCTAGAGGTTGATTTTTTTTAACTGATCGCAGCTACAGTCATATTTCATAGAAACAGGAGATAAAACTACGTAGAAATGTTTTAGTAAAGAGTGCAATCAATCAAAGTGTCCAGGAAAATAACACTTGGGATGGCCGTGTCCCTCTTTATTACGGAAGGACTCTTCAGACACTCTCTTCAACGTGGTCCACGAATGATCCGGTTTTCTTTGTTACAAATGAAGGAGCAGAGTCTCGCTTGGTGAGGAGCACTTGTTTTTTTGTCGAGCTTAATGGTTTTATGTTGTGTTGTTTGTTTAAGTTGCCGTCTCCTGCCGCTGGCAAATGTTTCCCCTCCATGTAGAGATATCCTAAGCTCCTCTCTCGCTGGGAGGTGCCCTGTCTGAAAAGGAGCGCACCCACTGTCACGTCAGGTTCACAAAGTAAGGCACCACACATTGATCTGACTGAGCTTTAATTTTACTATTATTATTTATGTGTGAAAAATACTGTTCATACCTGTTCTACACTAAAATAAATGACTATTTTATTTTTTATTTTTTTTTATTGTGAAAGGTTTTTAAATATTATACAAATATAGAAATAAATATTATTGAAAATAAATATTTGAAATATCTACTATCCTGGACACCTCCCCTCCAAACAGATGAAATTATGCAAATTATAAAAATCTACCAATGACCTTTAACCCTGTCTTCCCCCCACAATCATACACACAGAGCATTACACTAATAATTTATAACAGACTACTATAAAACACTTTTTACACCTTTTAACTTTTTACATTGTTTTTTATATTTTTCTTGAATATAAAGATATGGAAACTGTACCGTTACCGGGGCCCCAAAACCATCATAATCTGGACGCAGATGACACTATCTCATATTGTCGGATTGACTCCATACAAAAGGTTATTGACAATCTGCAACTTTCTTTTAATATTCTTCAAAAGGCACTTATCAAACTCAAATTTGTGTTAAATAATGAAAAAATGAAATATATACTGTTCAGCAGAGCTCAGAAAATTAATTATAGCAAACTTTATATTAGCACTTACTACTCGGTACAGCTATTAAAAGAGTCCCACACTAGAAATATTTAGGCGTCTGGATTGATGATCAAGTTCATATTGATAAACTGTCTTAAAGCTGGTCCATGTTGGCTTGTCCATGTTTAGTAAAAATTAATTGTTGAAACTGTGTGACTTTGTCTTGGATCATGGTGTTATAGAGCCATGCTGCTGTTACCCCCCTTGAGCCCTTGGACGCCGTATGCCCCTGCCGATGCCTAAAGTCCCATTGTTCTTCCTATGAAAAAGTTGTCTGGCCCTCTCTCTCTGCCAGACGCGATCAACACTGCTATATGTTCATTTAGAAAGCGCTCCCGAAAAAATGACCAAGTTGCACGACTTCACTATTACACCTGGATGCAGGAGGTTATGGGAGATGCTCTCAGGACTGGATGACCCCGAACTCGGAGACACCGCTTATGAATGTTGTGCTCCCGACTCGTGGAATAACCTACAATGCACTTTAAATATTGATTCCCTGATTCCACTTGGACATTTTAGAAATGTGCTTACAAATCTCATTGGTGATGAATGTAATTGTTTTAACTCTTTAAACCAATGTTGACGTGTGTGTTCTCATTGTCTTTATTTTGTTATTTGTTATTTGTCACTGTGTCTCTGCATCGTTGAAGCTGAGGGTTCACCTCTCAACAGGCGTTTTCGCACAGCAGGAACTTTTTCATAGTTCAAAGATTTTTTGGAGGAACCGACCCATTTTTTTGTGTCCACACTGCAGGAACTAGGAATGAACGTCGGAGCAAACGTGTAAATGACTTCTTGTACATCTAATATGAGTGAAGATTCAGCAACTGGATTGCCTATTTCTCGCCTCAAATTTGTTCAGAAACAGATTTTGGTGGACTGAAAAGATGAAATCAGTGAAAATTACGGATCATATACAACATGGAACTTGCGCTGAAACCCCATTGGCTGACATCACTTCAGCGCCTCAATGCAGTGAGAACACAACCAGAAAAAAAGCCTTTTGACGGTATTTGGACCTCCCCAGTTTCTGGTTCCCCGGAGGGAGTCCTCACAGTTGTTTGGTGTATGTAAGTAAGTGTATCCTAAAATAATGATAAATAAAAAATAAAATGAAAAAAATAATGATATAAACTGTTATATACCACACATGTGACCAAGTCACTCTCATCCAAGTCTCAAGCAAGTCCCAAGTCACTTTTCCTCTGGAAAGTCAGGTCAAGTCCCAACTCAAGACATTTTCTTTGCCACGATGCTTCAGTCTTAGCTGCAGTATCTTCTCTTTATAAAGGGAACGACTAGGTTTTAGAACCTGTCTCATAATGTTATTATTGGCCCATCTATCTAACCTGTTCAAGAACTATGACAATGAGTTGAATTTGTATTATTAGTATTGATATTCAGTGAAATAAATGGAATCAAACTAAAAAAAATAACTTTATAAAAGTTTATTTATTTCTTAATTTCTTCTCAATCAAAAAAAAATTGCCTCCCCATCCCTTTAAAACAGTGATAATACCGACAGCCAGACGACAACATCAAACTTTGTTACTCCGCCCCGTCCGTCTGCCTGCGTGTTGATTGAATGAAAATGACTGAATTAAATTTTTGAATCCGAAAATGATAATTCTTGGTGCCATGATAATGCGATGTGATTATACTGTGTGTGTATATGTGTGTGTGTGTGTATGTGTGTGTGTGTGTGTGTATGTGTGTGTGTGTGAATGTGTGTGTGTGTGTAACCAGCGGGAGGGGAACGATGCTTCTCGTTTAAAATGGCGTCATGTAGGGAGGAGCTTGACTGACAGGGCCGTCACCCAATCAGGACAATGCTCAGTGTGCGCTCACAGTTGTAATGTGAACAGTAACAACGTTGAACATTTTAATATTTATTATTAAATATTAGGGCTGTGCTATATGACGATATATCTCTTAAGATGATAGAAAAAATAGTATCATCTATATATATTTCAAGAGCAGAACTGCTTTAGGGTAATATGTGATGTCGTTTGGAGTCACCATGCTTTACGTTATCTGCACGTGGGTGCCAATGTAAACAAACATGGAGGGGTGTGGCGCATTGCAGACCAATCATGACGCACGGTGCTGAACACGTAAGAGAAAAAAACACCGTCCCTTTGTTCCAAATTTCTAAAAACCAACTTGTGTTTGATCAGGAAATCTCCCACAACAGCACCATTCACGTTTACTACAACATCTGTCTGTCTGCTACCGAGCTGCCGCCACATGAGGTGAGGGGGACCCAGCACAAACAAAGAACCTTTTTGTTTGCCCATCACGTTTTAGCTCAAGGTTTCAGTGAACATGAACACCAACAAGTCATTGGAGTCATCGTGTCTCAGGTCAAGTCACGAGTCTTTAACTTAACTTATTTTTAACCAAGTCTAAGTCAGGTCTAAAGTCATTTATTTTCTGTTAAGACAAGTTGCAAATCATCAAAACAGTGAGTCCACTTGAGTCTAAGTTACAATTACTCCAGTCCACATCTCTGTTGTATACACTGTTATACACTCTTACTGTTGTTGTATTGTAATGGAAAATAACTGAACTAACCCCATATCTGCTTCACTAACAAGGAGAACATCTTGTACTGCTGATTTCAGAGAAACTGTTGAAACCTCCTTGTGACCGAAAGGAGAAGATGCCTTTCACTCCTGACTCATCCCACATCACCAGACGGTCTAGATAGAAACTCAGCCTAGCTGTTGATGTGACCCAGGCAACGTTCCTGCCAAAGCAATGGCCCATGTGATAGTTTAGTGTAGTTTATAAAAACCCTCGAGCAACTTGGCTCAGGAGAGACGCTCTTTGCTATTCTGTGTGATCTGTGAAGAGCTCCCTGCTGATTCATCTTCTATGCAATAAACTTAGACTAAGTGACAGTTGTTGTCATTTCTGTTTAACCTGAACTATCTCACCCCATGCATTGACAACCACCTGAGGGGCTGGAATTTCCACGACAATTCTTGGCATCACGAACAGGATCTCTAATTCCAGATATCTGACCCGATCTCCTTTACAGGTTGACCCATAGAGCCGTGGTGTGGGACCAAGGAACCCTAAACTCACTCGTGATGTAATCAAAATGGGAGAAGAAGCAGGCGCCTGAGTCAAGCCGATCAGACAGAATCAAGACACAAGATCCACAAACAAACTACGTAAAGGTGAGATTAAAACAATTGAGACACAGACGATGGGGGGTTGTTAACACCAGTTTATAGTAGAGAGAGGCTCGGTGGGATTAGCCAGGAGCACATTGAACATGTCATGACACAGGCTCCTCTCCTGAGTGAGTGTGGGGATGGGGTTTTAAACCTACTGCTCGTTAGCCCAACCAATGATCATCAACCAATGGCTGCTCAAACCATCCCATCCACACATCACAGACGTATTTAAGTTTTCGGTGCCCGGGACACGAAACGGCTAAAACGTTGATCAACATCGATTGTCCCAGGGACAAGTTCAACTTCCCCCTATCAGGGTCCAAAATGTAATTATTTAGGTAGCAAAGGTTTCGGTGTCTGGGACACGAAACAGCAAGTTTAATAAATACAGGGAAGCGCTGTAAGTGTTAAACAGTAAACGGACAGTATGGGAAAGTCTGGTTTGAAATTAAAGGACCCCTCCAAATGGATGAGTCCAGCTCATGCAAGAAACAACGCCCTGATTGGAGGCTTTTTGGTACGTGGGAGAAAGAAGCGATAACAAGAAAGAAGAAACGTGGTAATAAATCTCTGTATCCTCCATTGATGACCACACCACCGTCCCCGGCCCCTCCTACAACACCTATGTCAAAAACCTGCCCTGATCAGAAGCCATACAGCCCAGAGATACCAGAAGACTTACCCGAATGAACCGGGCATCCCAAACACCATCCGGATGCCCGTGGTTTCCTGGTCCCGCCGGCCAAGCTGTGGCCGTCATGAACGTTAGATACACTACACAAGTACGCCTCACTTAACGATCGAGTTCCGTTCCTAGGTCCAGGTCGCCAAGCAAATTGGTCGATAAGCCAGGACCTGTGTTATTTCACAGTAAGGGGGCGTGGCTGGTATATATAGTGTTATTTCACAGTAAGGGGGCGTGGCTGGTATATATAGTATTATTTCACAGTAAGGGGGCATTGCGGTGGCGATTGAAAACGCTAGTGTAGTGAATACTGACAGACTGGGTGAACGAGACTGAGAATGGTGATGAGATGTATACAGTGTTTATAGTATAAATACTGTATACAGTGTAAATAGTATATATAGTGTATATACTATACAGTATATACATAGTGTATACAGTGTATATAGTATATATAGTGCATATAGTATATATATAAAATTTAGTGTATATAGTATATATAGTGTATATAATGTATATAGTATATATAATATATACAGTGTATATAGTATAAATAGTGTATATAGTGTATATAGTATAGATTGTCGATATACTATATATAGTGTATAACTATAGTGTATATATATAGTATATAATAACTATAATACACTATTAGATACATTACTATAATACACTGTTATATACACTATAATACACTGGTAGATACATTACTATAATACACTGTTATATACATTATAATACACTATAATACACTGTTGGATACACTATAATACACTGTTATATACACTAGAATACACTGTTGTATACATTAGTGTATACACTGTGATATACACTATAAAACACTGTTATATACACTATAATACACTGGTAAATACACTATAATACATTGTTATATACAATAATAATACACTGGTAAATACACTATAATACATTGTTATATACACTATAATACATTGTTATATACACTATAATACATCGTTAGATACATTACTATAATACACTGTTGTATACAGTATAATACACTGTTAGATACACTATAATACACTGTAATATACACTATAATACACTGTAAATATACACTTTAATACACTATAATACACTGTTACATACACTATAATACACTGTTAGATACATAACTTTAATACACTATTATATACACTATAATACACTGTAATATACACTATAATACACTGTTATATACATTATAATACACTGTTATATACACCATAATACACTGGTATATACACTATAATACACTGTTATACACACTATAATACACTATTATACACTGGTATATACACTATAATACATTATAATACACTATTATATACACTATAATACACTGGTATATACACTATCATACACTGGTGTATACACTATAATGCACTATAATACACTGTTATATACACTATAATACACTGTTATATACATTATAATACACTGTTAGATACACTATAATACACTGTTAAATACACTATAATACACTGTTATATTCACTATAATACACTGTTAGATACACTATAATACACTGTTAAATACATTATAGTACACTGTTATATTCACTATAATACACTGTTGGATACACTATAATACACTGTTAAATACATTATAGTACACTGTTATATTCACTATAATACACTGTTAAATACATTATAGTACACTGTTATATTCACTATAATACACTGTTGGATACACTATAATACACTGTTAAATACATTATAGTACACTGTTATATTCACTATAATACACTGTTGGATACACTATTATACACTGGTATATACACCCCTGGTATATTGCATGTTGTGTATGAAAGATGATATAAAAAGTATGTATTAATATTAATATTATTGGTAATAATCAGAGGCATTGAAACCACAAGAAAGCTGCATTACTTGCTCCTCAAAGACAACATTTAACTACTTTAGGATATTTCGACAACACAACCTCTTCTGTGTCGATATCAACTTCTACAGATGAGCATAAACTGCTGATGACGTCAGAACTAAATACTCCTCATTGATTCGACTCCACCTGGATTGAATGTATTTCTCTGTGTTGAGGAGCTTTTTAAACATCTATTTATTTCCAACTCCACCCAAACCAAATGTTCTGTGAAGGATCTGGACGAAATGAAAATCAAACTGTTGCTCCATCAGTTGGACTCACCTTCAGCTCCGACCTCCACCCATCCTGGAGACTTGAGCTTCAGTAGTCGATGGAGTGAAGAACCCCAGAAGAACCACAGGAACCAGAGGAACCAGAAGAACCAGAGGAACCAGAGGAACCAGAGGAACCAGAAGAACCAGAAGAACCAGAGGAACCAGAGGAACCAGAGGAACCAGAGGAACCAGAACACCGAACACCCTCCGCAGACTCCTGGAGACCCGCAGAGCGCTCCCCGTTTTGACGTCAACACGTCGGAACCAGAAGAACCGGGAGAAGCTGCAAAGCCCGAGAAGCGGGAGACGCGGGTCCAGGGGAGAGCTGCTCCCAGCGGGGGGCTTGTGGAGGATCCCGGGGACCAGCGCAGCTCTTTGCTCCGCAGGGGGCGCAGGGGGCGCAGGGGGCGCAGGGGGCGCAGGGGGCGCAGGGGGCGCAGGGGGTGACGGCCACGGAGCTGCAGCCGCGTCACCGCTCCCTCCCTCCGCCGCTGCACAGACTCCGACCAGGGAGGAGACTGAGCAGCGGCGCGGAACATAGATGACTTCAGTTCTTTTATTATTCTTCATGTTGTTGTTGTTGTTGTTGTTGTTGTTGTTGTTGTTGTTGTTTTAGTTTTTTTTTTAGCTTATTTATTGATTTATTTCAACATCTATTTTATCTTTAGATCTTTAATTCAGTTACAGTTGTGACGTCAGATGCTTGTTTATTGTCATGCATCTGTTATATTCGCTGCTTTGTCTATTTCCGATAAATAAATAATTTCAAATATAACATTTATTAATAGTCACCTTTCTTTGGAGTTCAAAAAAGCGACAAACGCGTTCGGAGACCCGACAGACTGGTCGGAGGTTCCTCCCGTTGAAAGATCTTGTGATGTGTGACGCACTGTCACCGATGAGTCACGTAGTGTGAAACCACAAGACTGCAAGATTCCTGACCGCAAGACAGAAAGTTGTGTAGTGTGAACAGTACAATGATCTGACGACTTTGAAAATCGCGTGTTGTGTCCACGGCATAAGTAACATTAAATGTGAGAGTAGTCAAAAACAAAACGTAGGGGGTCCCAACAATGGGCCTAATTATTTTCTATTTATTTTCTACATGTTGATTTTATTTAACTATCAAAATGTATTATCATTTTCATAATAACGTAATGAAAATATATAGTAGTCAAAGCATTTATGGCATTTTGACGCAATTCTCTCTGCCTCTGCATATTTAAAATGTGAACATGAGCTTATCCATACGATATAGAAAATACAAGTCCTTCATTTATCTCAGAGAAAAAGTGGATAATGTACGGAACAGACTTGGCATAAATGGAATTGTGGCAGTTTCTCCTACCACAAGGCATCCAAGTGGCACGTTCAGGGACCTGCAGAACAGAGACACAGAAGACGGGGGGTTGTAAACAGCAGTTTATTGTAGAGAGCTGGCCAGTTGGAATTAACCCGGGAGCAGATTGACATGTGTCATGACAGGGCTCCTCCTCTGAGTGAGTGTGGCGTTGGGGGTTTTACCTGTTGCTCGTTAGACCAACCAACGAGCAACAGGTATGCAGCCACTCTGACCCCCATCAGCAAGAGCCAGGTCAGGTGTGGCTGCTCAAACCACACCAATCCCACACCACATACCCCGACACCAAACTGTGGCCGAACCCCCCCAACACTCAGGGAACAATAATGAAAAAAAAATGCTTAAAAAAGACTCTGACACGGGGTTCCTATACCTAAATCAAACAAATGTACAAAAAAATTATCCGGTCCCCTTCCAGAGGACCTGGTTCCCCGGTGCTCTTCCCCCAGGGTGAAGACAGACTTCCCCCTCCTCCCTTCCTGGGCAAGGGGCAAGTTTATTGTAGAGAGTTGGCCAGTTGGAATTAGCCAGGGGCAGATAAAACATGTCATGACAGGGCTCCTTTTCTGAGTGTGTGTGGGATTGGGGGATTTACCTACCACTCTTAAGACCAACCAATGAGCAACAGGTATGCAGCCACTCTGACCCCCATCACCTAGATCCAGGTCAGGTGTGGCTGCTCAAACCACACCAACCCCACAGGAATATAATATTCATAAGTATGTTTTAATGTGTGTATGATCCCATGAAAGTAAGAATCGTTGTATTTCCGTTACCTTAGAATGAGACATTTAAATCTACATAGGGAGCGAGTACGCTTCATGGAGGGTGCCATATTGCACCGCCATGTTTCTACGGTACCCCAGAACCTGGTTTCACGGCCACCGTCTCGTCCACGGAGGCCACCATGTTGCACTCCCATGGGGAGGGCTATTTGGTTGGTTGGGATCTGTAACCTCACCACTGGATAGCACTAACTTCTACATGCTGCACCTTTAAACAGTCCTCATATCACAGAAAAAGAACAAATAAATACAGCAATAAAAAAAACTCCACCACACTTGTTCTTGTGTGACGTTAGGGACATGGCTCGACATCATTACGTCATCATTGATCAGACGCTTTTGTCCAAAGTGACTTACAATTATTCCAAAACCAACAGATGTAGCCATCAGGAGCAATTAGGGATTAAGTGTCTTGCTCAAGGACACTACAGCATGCTAGCAGGAGATCAAACCAGCAACCTTTAGATTTTCTACCCCATGAGCCACTGCCTACTATGGCCACAATCGCTCTACAGAACGCACAGCGCTGGTCCTATACCCATCTGCAGCGTTTCACATTTCATGGCTGTATGCAGATAACGATAGCAAAAGAAAATGCTAACTGCTGGTTGGTTTGCCGTCATGTTAGCTAACCAACTCATGGTCAACATTCCGCTGACCAGAGATCAGCTCTCACAGCTTCAGTCCTACCGTTACTTCAAGTCAAGTCAAGTCACACTTTATTTATAAAGCGTATTTCATACTAGGGCAACACAATGCGCTTTACAAAGGAATACAAAAAAGAAAGAGAGAACGTAGTTGTCAGCCGGTCATTACAAAAGAATGCCCCTGAAACAACAGCAACAACAAAAGCAACAACAAAGACAACAAAAACAACAATAAAAGCAGCAACAACAGCCACAGAAACAACAACGGCAGCAGCAACATCGACACCAGCAGCACCAACAAGTACTGTACATTTACATTTACATTTAGTCATTTAGCAGACGCTTTTATCCAAAGCGACTTACAAGGGAGAACAACATTCAGCTACATTGCGACAGAGATTAGTGTAACAACAACATTGGTGTAACAATAAATACTGCAAGGTGGTGCTAAGTAATTGTAGGTTAGGACAGGAGGTATTCACTGAAGAGCTGGGTCTTCAAGTGCTACTTAAAGACAGAGAGGGAGGTCCCCGCTCTGGTCATTTTTGGCAGCTCGTTCCACCAACGTGGAACTACAAATGAGAATAGCCTGGATTGCCGTGGCTGTATGGCCGGCAGAGCCAGGCGACGCTCATTTGACGAGCGCAGCATCCGGGGGGCAACATGTGCTCTTACAAGAGCATTTAAGTAGGCGGGAGCATTCCCAGCAATCACTCTGTAGGCCAGCATCAGAGACTTGAACTTGATGCGGGCGGCTACAGGTAACCAGTGGAGCTCGATGAGCAGCAGAGTGACATGTGCCCTCTTTGGCTGGTTGAACACCAGTCGCGCCGCCGCATTCTGTATCATCTGAAGTGGCTTCACCGCACAGGCCGGCAAGCCTGTTAAGAGGGCGTTGCAGTAGTCGAGACGGGACATCACCAAGGTTTGTACCAGCAGTTGAGTGGCATATTGGGTCAGGTACGGCCTGACTTTTCGGATGTTGAGTAGTGCGAAGCGGCAGGACCGGGAGACGGCGGCAACATGGTCCGAGAATGTCAGTTGGTCATCAATAATGACACCAAGATTCCTTGCAGCCTTGGTAGGAACAAGAGATAGAGAGTCGATTTTAATATCAATGTTGTGATAAATACCTTGTTTGGCCGGGAAGACCAGCAGTTCCGTTTTCGTCAGATTGAGTTGAAGATGATAATCCTTCATCCATGTGGATATGTCAGCGAGACAATCCGAGATCCGCGTCGAGACAGTAGGGCCATCGGGCGGGAAGGACAGATAGAGTTGAGTATCATCCGCATAGCAGTGATATGAAAAGCCATGTGAGCGGATGATCGGGCCCAGTGAGGTGGTGTATATGGCAAAGAGGAGGGGTCCTAGCACCGAGCCTTGGGGCACCCCTGTGGTGAGGTTGTGAGGCACAGACAGCTGGCCTCGCCATGTCACACTGAACGAGCGCCCAGTAAGGTAAGATTCGAACCAGGAAAGTGCACTGCCCGTTATGCCCACGCTTGAGAGTATGGACAGGAGTATGCAATGATTGACAGTGTCAAAAGCAGCTGATAAGTCTAGCAGAATGACAACCGAGGATTTGGCAGCAGCTCTAGCAGTTTTTAAGGCCTCTGTCACAGACAACAGGGCTGTTTCGGTGGAGTGACCACTTTTGAAGCCAGATTGAAGTGTATCAAGAAGGTTGTTTCGAGACAGTAGGGACCCTAGAGACCGCCCTCTCTAAGGTTTTGGAAAGGAATGGGAGGAGAGAGACCGGCCGATAGTTTTCTACTTGATTGGGATCGAGTGAGGGTTTTTTGAGCAGTGGTGCGACCCGAGCCGCTTTGAAAGCGGAAGGGAAAGTGCCGGAAGTTAGGGAAGAATTAATCACATGTGTGATTGCCGGGGTGATAGTCGGTGATATGGCTTGAAGGAGGTTAGATGGGATCGGATCTAGCGGACAGGTAGTAGGACGGCTACATGTTAGTAGTTTAGATACCTCACTTTCAGCGAGGGGGGTGAAACCAGGGAACGATGAGCCTAGGGCTGGAGAAGACAGGTTGTGAGTAAGTTGTTTAGTGAATTGGCTGCTGATGGCTGCCACTTTGTTAGTAAAAAAGGAGGCAAGGCAGTCAGCAGTGAGGTTAGTAGCTGGGGGAGATGGTGGAGGGTAAAGCAGAGACTTGAAGGTGGCGAATAACTTACGTGTGTCTGTGGCACCGTTGATCCTATCGTTGAAGAAGGCCTTCTTGGCAGCAGTGATGCTGGAAGAGAAGGAGGACAGCAGTGTCTGGTAGCTAGCAAGAGCCTCAATTGTTTTGGATTTGTGCCATTTCCTCTCGGCTGCTCTGAGGTCAGTGCGCGTTGTCCGGAGGGTGTCAGTCAGCCAAGGGTGCGACTGGGTTGAACGTGCAGGTCTGGTGGATAGTGGACACAGGCTCTCCAGACATGAGCTCAAGGTGGAGCAGAAACAGTCAGTGGCATCATTAACCTGCAGAGAGGAGAAAGTGCCGTGGGGTGGAAGAGAAGAGGAGAGCACAGAGGAGAAGTGGGTGGGAGACAAGTTGCGGAGATTGCTGCGGATAGTAACCATGGGTGGGGAGGTGGGGGGTTGTTTTGGTAGCTGGACATTGAAGTGGATGAAGAAGTGGTCAGAGAGATGAAGAGGAGTGACCCATAGGTTGTCGGTGGTACAGCTCCGAGCAAGAATGAGATCAAGCTTTTTGCCAGCCTTGTGAGTCGGTGGAGTCGGGATCTGTCTTAGGTCGAACGAGCGAACCAAAGACAGGAAGTCAGCCGAGCTCGCACTGTCCAAGTGGATGTTCATGTCTCCAAGGACGAGCATGGGACACTCATGCTCAGGAATTGATGACAGCAGGGTGTCAAGCTCATGTAGGAAGTCACCTAGTTGTCCTGGTGGACGGTAGATGACGACCACATAGGCTTTCACCGGAGCAGTCACCAAGATGGCGTGATATTCAAAGGAGACAAGGTTGTTTAAAGGCAGCAGTGGATTAAATTTCCATGTGTTGGAAATTAGCAGGCCAGTCCCACCACCACGGCCAGATGGTCTGGATGTGTGGGAGAATGAGTAGTTAGTGGAGAGTGCAGCCGGGGTTGCGCTATCTTCCGGTTTAATCCATGTCTCAGTGAGAGCAAGGAGCTCCAAGGAGAGGTGGTTGGCATGACCAGAAATGAAGTCTGCCTTGTTAACTGCAGATCGACAATTCCACAAGCCAACAGAGAAGGAGGTCTTTGCAGAAGATGTTTGCTGCAGGGACCTGAGGTTACCCGGATTGCATCGGCGTATGGTATAACGAGGCTTTCTGGGTGACCTTGAAGTTGTAGGGATGCGGTAGTAGCACATTTTGTATGGAGTGAGAGAAAGAAGGCAGGTTTGCCTTGTTCGGTGTCCTTGCTTCGGTTGACGTGCAGAGGTAGACGTGCGTCTTCACACGAGAGCGACTACAAATGGGCCAACGCTTGAAGCTAACGCTTCAAGGGCAGGACCATAAATAGGTGATAGAATACAGCTGCTCGTGTGATTAGGGTTGCACCTGGCTAAGAGCACGCCCACATAAGAGAGGGCTTACCTGAATAGGGGGTGTGTCTGGAACACAAGCTTGTTGGCAGATCAGCAAATAGCAGTGAAATGTACAGAGTCAATCCAGTAGTCCAAGTTGCAATATTACAATACGAGCAGTGATACACTACACAGCAACCTCAGCACTAGAGCTGGACTCAGAGTTAGTTTGTAGTGCAGGGTATTTATCCCTGTCCAGCGGAAGGAGGACACGCCCAGAAAGTTAGACAAAGGGTTTACTGATTAGAGGGAGTTGCTTGGCTCACACCCTTGCTGATGGCTGAGCAGTTAGCAGCAGATATGCCGGTACTACCCTGAAACCAGCTAGGACAAAGTAAGTGCCAAATAAGACTGAACCAGCAATAATAACAAGAAAAACAACAGCAAGGGACAACAACAAACGACAACACTAAAACAGATTTAGTCAGTAATGCACTTCTATTTGACGTGCAGAGGTAGACGTGCGTCTTTACACAGAGCGTCTTCACACGAGAGCGACTACAAATGGGCCAACGCTTGAAGCTAACGCTTCAAGGGCAGGACCATAAATAGGTGATAGAATACAGCTGCTCGTGTGATTAGGGTTGCACCTGGCTAAGAGCACGCCCACATAAGAGAGGACTTACCTGAATAGCGGGTGTGTCTGGAACACAAGCTTGTTGGCAGATCAGCAAATAGCCCAACACTAGTGGTTGGAAATGGCAAACCGTCCCTTAATCAGCAGATCTGCTGTCATCACTGATTGGCCAGCGTTTGTCCCGCCTTCTTGTGTCAATGGACTTCACCAACTACCTATCAAATCTGGGGTGGCCACAGGTGTGGCCGATGAGATTTGCGGGGCGGCCGTGGCCATGCTCTAAAATCCACATGGTTCTGGGAGGGAAGCCCTTCCCAGCTTGCGGCGTAAAACAGGGACTGGAAGAGGGGCGGCATACTTTTCATACATTTGCATGTTATTGTTCTGGTTCCGCTTGTCAGGTTGTTTCGAGACTACACTCGAGCCCTTTTCCATGTAACGCGTGCTAATAGAGCCCCGCCCCCAGAGCCCCGCCCCCAGATAACACTACACTATATTACACTTTATTAAACTAGATTTTTATTCCACTATATGTTTTACACCCGACTGACTGGTTCTACTTCCAGCTGACTGGGCATAGAATGGTGGGATGGAAAACAAAAGAAAGAAAGAAAGAAAGAAAGAAAGAACAAAAGAAAGTAGGAAAGCTCTGCTGACAATGAAGATGATGAGGATGATAAAGATGAAGAAAAAATGAACCGATTCCAAATAAAGGTTTTTGTTTTCTCTGCGTCTTTTGGATTAAATCCCAAACAGGTACAAATTAAAACCAACGTTGCAATGGATGCATCACTGGTGCATTGTGGGAAAAGACCTGAAGCTCGGGGCTGAAACAGGAATAAATATCCATGAAATCTGATCCCAAATCAAAGCCAGTGAATTATTTTGTTCATTCGGACAAACTCAATATGGTCAATTTTTTAACAATTTTTTTTAACAATAAAGTAATATATATATATATATATATTCAATATTTTATTATAAATCTGTTTTCAAAGGGGACCTATTAGATTCCTTTTCAACAAGTTAATATAGGTCCCTAAGATCCCAAAACATACCCTAACCCTAACCGGTTTATAAAAACATACTCTAACCCTAACCATTTATTAAAATATACTCTAACCCTAACCCATTTATAAAAACATACCCTAACCCATTTAAAAAAACATACCCCAACCCTAACAAATTTTTAAAAATATACCCTAACCCTAACCCATTTATTAAAACATACTCTAACCCTAACCCATTTATTAAAATATACTCTAACCCTAACCCATTTAAAAAAACATACCCCAACCCTAACAAATTTTTAAAAATATACCCTAACCCATTTATTAAAACATACTCTAACCCTAACCCATTTATTAAAACATACCCTAACCCTAACCCACGTATTAAAACATACCTTAACCCTAACCCTAACCCAAAGCTGCAGCATCACCACACTCTTCTGAGTTTTTATCAACCACCTGGCTTCTTATCGTCGCAGCGTAAAGATTCCCAATGTCAGATGTTCCATACGTTACCAGTTGCAATTTGACAGTAATATATTTTTTTGGTGCTCATTTTGGGGAAATTATGAAATGATGAACACGTCAGATAATTGTTTTATTTAAAAGTTGGCCAAAAAATTTGGACAAAACAACAAAACAAAATATCAGAGTATTTATAAAGATCATGACAGGTCATATCTCCACAGTACAAAAACAAGGCAAACTTCACAAAGTCCGTTTACAACGTCAACAAAGTTAAACAGATTATAGATTTTGGTGTTTTGTAAAACGCAGCGCAAGCTACAGTTTTCAGAGGTTCTATGAAACGCAGCATCGGCTGGGGTTGTCTATCCACACAGCTACAGGGCGCCGGGCGAGAGACGACGCTTGGACTTGTATGACATCATGATGATGTCACAAAGCGCCCCGCTCCTCAAACCATCAAAGTGCCTGCATGTTCTTCAACTTCCGGTAAATCCGCAACAGTTTTTCACTCACATCTGCTCCAAATGTACATCCATGTTGATCAAACTTGAACCGCAAGATGTCTGACCCGTCCCGGTTCCAGGGAGACCTCAGCGTTCTCTCTGTGCCACAGTTTGTCCTGTTCCAGATACTTTTAGCCCCAAAAAAGCCTAAAATATTCATAATAATAAGAATCAGAGCAAAAGTGTTGCAGCCCAACACGGTGGGCACCTAACGGGGATAAACTGGGACGGGAAGAAAAGTACTTTAAATATATTCTTGTTTTATCTTATTTGCCCTCAGGCTGTTTGTTGCAGGGACATGTGTCCCAGTTCAATGAAAATAAAACTCAAATGTGTTAATTATATTTACAACAGTTTGTCTAGTTTTTCTGACTGTCTGATGTATTTCATTCCAAGTGTAAATCTCCTGCAGGGGTAACTAAAGCTTTCTAGTCCATCATGTTTATTGATGGATCTGATCAATAACGTAATTTAATCTGATTTGGTGAAATTCATCTAAAGACACTTTAGGCTGTTTATTGATCAGCAGATTCAAAAACAAAACGTGTAAAGAAACGTTTAACACACACGCACACACACAGCAGCAGAAGGTGTGGACATTATTGATGGGATGTGATAAACACCTCGGAGGTGAAGCTCCACACGTTCTTTTCCTGGACATCACAACAAAACAAAGATGCTCAGTAATGGAAAACTGACAATTAGTGACAAACATATACATACTTTCATAAATATACATACTTTCATAAATATACATACTTTCATACATATATGCAGTGAAATGAGATGATGCACATGCAACGTAAAGCAGTTAGTGAATAGAATAATATAAATACAATTTAATAAAAATAAAATAAGACTCAAAAAGATAATACAGAGTGGGGGTACAACATAGAAGTAAAGGGAATAGTACGTATCTCATTGGGTATCTCGTCACATATATCATCAGGTATCTCATCATCTTGTCACTATCGCTTCACGTATCTCATCAGGTATGTCATCATGCACATCATCACGTATGTCATTACGTATCTCGTTGTGTATCTCATAACGGATGTCATCACAAATGTCATCAGGTATCTTGTGTATCTCATCACATATCTCATCATCTTATCACTATCTCTTCACGTATTTCATCAGGTATCCCGGTGGCACAACTCATACTCAGTACATACACCACACAATAGGCCTCAGGCTTGTGGGACGGGTGGGGTGCGAGTTACGTGGGTGGGGATGTAGCAGGTGGCTGCGATCTGCCTGTCACACTCCTGCCCCAACGTGCTTCTCGTCCGTCCCGAAATTTTAATCCCACTCATATTAGCTCAGAACACATACTCGCACACCTACTCTGAACAACACTCCACCAGACCAGGGTCTGCGGGGCAGGAGGGTGCGAGTGATTCGGGTTTGACTTGCCTGAAGGACTCGTTCCCCCAATTTTCACTGCAAGTGCCAACAGCACACATTTAGCACTGGGGTTTTCCAGGGTGTCGCCGGTCGTTGGTGGGTCGGTGTGCGGCCGTGGTTGGCCGAGGGGCGGCCGGGTGGACCCCCTGCTGAGTGGGCTGGAGTCCTGACGGCTTGTGCCTGGTGGCTGAAAGTGTGCTGTGATCTGGCGGGGCTGCAGAGAGCGTTGCTGGGTGCCTTCCGGGGCCCCTGGGAGGGCTGCTTGCTGTGTGGGGTGTGCGGGGCGGCTGTCGGCCTTTTGCTCCTGCTGCGCCGCTTGTCTGCGGCGGGCGCCCTGGGTGCTGGGGGTGGCCTGCCCTGGGAGCCCGGGATCCGGGCCCGCGTTCCATGCCTGGCACTCGCGGCCTGGGCTCTGTGCCGGCGGCTGTGTCTTGTGCCTGCACCTGGGGTTTGGTTGTATGTGTGCGCCCCTGGGGTGTGGGGTCTCCTCCTGCTCCCTGGGACTGGGTCATGCTCCGATGGGGCTGGCCATAGAGGTTGCTCCACGGCCCTCTGCCTTCTCTGGGGGCACCGGGGGTCTTGTGTGGCCGCAGGGCAGGGGGTGTCTACAAAGCTGCGGAGTTCGGGAAGGGGCTTCGGGGCCCTTTCCACTGCTTTGTGGCGCCATGAGATAATTCCAACCTTCTACACCAGAACCACTTGAGATAAGTCATGTACACTCACCGGTGGACACCTCACACACAAACACACACACACACAGCCCAGCTCCCTCCTGGTTGCTTTCCTCTCCTTTTCTCCCTCATTTTCTGCCATAACTCTGACAGGAAGAGGCCAAGTGACCAGTAGTAGTTCCAGTTTTCCTGGAGCTAATTCACTGTTTTTCACTACATGTTGTCGTCCAATGTTTATGTTTTAGTGTAAATGTTGTTTGTTTCTATGTTTATTTTTCTCACCCGTGGTGATTCTCCCTCTTGCAGTAGTGATCAGTTGTTTATAGACCCAAACATGCTAAATAGTTCTTCAAAGATGGTGGTTGGTGGTGGTTCTCCATAACCAAAAGCTGTGCTCTGCTCATTCCACCGCTCGTCACAGGACAGAGTTATTGCAGCAGTTGTTTATGATTAAAGAATAAATAAAGAGTTGAATTGCAGGTTGACAAGTTGAGCTCCACTTGCAACTAACTCTGTCCTAGATGCAATGAAACAAATACTCTGTTGTATGTGCAGCACGCTGACAGTACATGGGTAAATAAATAAAAGAAAGGTATCTCATTAGGTATCTCCTAGCTGACTCATCACCTATGTCATCAGGTATCTCATCACTTATATCATCGTGTATCTCATCACGTATCTCATTGTGTATCTCATCAGGTATCTCTTCACGTATGTCATCAGAACTCACCAGGTATCTCTTCAGCTATCTCATCAGGTATCTATTCAGGTATCTCTTCACGAATCTCATCAGGTATCTATTCAGGTATCTCTTCACCTATGTCATTGCGCATCTCATCGTCCATCTCATCACGTATCACCACAAGAGATTGTAAAAAATAGATATAGAACTCTCACATAAGCCTAGCCTGGCGGGGCGATATTAAGTCATAAAACGTGGACGTCAGACGCCACAGAAGAACATGAGCAGCGTGTTGAGCTTCTGCATAATATTCGGACACAACACTGTACGGACACCGGACGACGCCCTAGTGGAGACATGGAGAACTACACCATGTCGCTGGTCCTGTAGGTTCCTGACGCAGGGGTCAGGGTTAGGGTCAGGGTGGGGGTCAGGGTTAGGGTTAGGGTTAGGGGTGAAGTCAGCGTTTTTAAGAAGCTCCGTTTTACTTCCTCCACATGAATACACAAAAAACTGAGCTTTGACAAACCTCTACCCTGGAAGGAAAGGAAAGCTCAGTTTCTGGTTCCTAAAACTTATTTTTTGATGTGCAAAATTCTGAAGCAGCCAAAAAAAAATATTTACTCCATGTTTTCCTGGGCGTTTAGCAGAAGTGGAGACCGGAGTTAAGGGATGGAATGCTTGGAATGCAACACCAGCATTGTTGTTTTCCTTAAATGACTCATCCGTGGGTTCTCTGCGCCGACGCCCTGGGCACAGACGGGGACGATAAACACCGTGAAATAAGAATTCAACGAGAATCTGGTGGAATAATGAAGCAACTGAACTGCAGGAAACGTGTTTCACGCTAAACTGCCATTACAGGCCAAGGCCACAAACCTTTTCAAAACTCATTTTGATGATTTTGATGCGATAAAAACAAACCGGAGGCTTTTTCACGGACGTTACAGGGAAAGACAGAAAGAACATGACGTCTTCCCTCTGTGCCATGGAAACGTTTCCACCTCATCTCAGGCTTTAAGGTGGATTCTGCTCAAATACAATGTGAACCTTGTCCTGTAAAAGCACTGTTAAGTTTGACAAACTGCAACAAATTAATTCACATGCCACTTTAATTGCACATATCTGTACATACATAGGCATATTCCTTCTATCTATTCCATTTTATTTCATTTTATTTTTATTGTATTTTATTCTATATATTTTTATCTTATTCTATAAGTATTCAACTTACTGTATTACGTTTTAGGAGTCAGTTAGTCGGTCTATTAGAAAGGAATTCTTTACTTTTATTTCTTTTTTTTCCGAGGACAAGGACCCGGTGATAACCCGTGTGTAATCACCGGGTGCGTTGCATTACATTTCACTGCATATATGTATGGGAGTATGTATATGTATGTGACAAATAAAAAATCTTGAATCTTGAGAACTTTATAAATGGACTTGTCGTGACTCCTATCCCCACTTTTCGTTTCACTCCACAGTTGAGAGTCTGTCTCTAAAATGAATGAAGTCTTAAATTCACTTTTACAAAAGGGCCTTGAAGGTCATTAATAAGTCTAATTAGTCTAAAACGCAAAGTAACTGTTTTCCATTTCCACCAGCCATTTTGTTGTAATGTCCTAAAAACTCAAATGTCCAGGTTGAGGTTTATTTCAGAATTAAATGTATACGTTTGAAAGTTTTCAGGGAGAGCGAGAAAGAGAGAGACAGACAGAGAGAGAGACAGCAAGAGAGACAGACAGAGAGAGAGGGGGGGGTCAGAGACAGAGGGAAGGAGAAAGATTTTTTAGATAAAAATTAAAACCATTTATCTACATATTTTCCAAGGATATCTCCAACCATACGTATGCATTCAAAAAAAAACAACAATTAAACATCAAACACAACAAAGAAACAAAAAAGTAAATTAAAAATATGAAAAATTTAATAAATAAACAAATACAAATTGAAATTAAAATTAAAAATAAATACAAAACAACAACAAATGAAAACAGCAAACACATAAACATAGATACATGATTACAAGTGTTTACAACATGATTACAAGTGTTACTTCAAAATGGAGCTAAAGAAGATTTCCCTCCACTACAGAACACATGACACCGGAGCAGCACCACTGTTGTGTCAACTCATCCAGGCGGCTCCACCCAGACACCCCCCAAACCCCATCCAGGCCCTCACTAGAGCTGCTCCAGGGTCAGATCTGCTCTTCACCATCATCATCCTACTCTTGTAGATCGACAGCTTTTCTCTCCCCTGTAAGAAGTTCATCAGTTTCCATTTTAGTTGTTTTGTAACCTACACCAAAAATAAAAGCCACGTTGAAGCATTTCTCACTAAAGACAACAAACAGTTCTTTTAGAACGACAAATAAACATTTTAGTCCCTGACGTTCAATGTAACAGTGAAACATGGTTTGCGTTGCTTCACAGAAAGGACGTTGTTTTGTTTTGAGACAGTTGGTTAAAAACGTTGACAAAAGAGTCGACTCCAAGAGACGTGTGATGTCCTCCACTGGAGATCAGCTGCTCTCTGGGATAAAGAGCTTTGTACAAGACTCCCCACAGGGTGCCACGCCTTCACGCCTGTCGTGTCAAAACCTCCTGTTATCTCTTTAAAAGCTTGTAAAACAGAACTAAAACCAAGTTGTGGAAAAGGATCGTTTTTGTAGGAAGTTCTGTTCCATTGCCATCGCTCCTCAGCATCACCAGCTCCTCCTCTCAATGTCTTTTACTCCACCTGTTTAGAATGCCTTTTACTCCACCTGTTTACAACGTCTTTAACTCCACCTGTTTAGAATGTCTCTTGTGTTGCCGTGTGGATCGGAGGTTTAGCAGCTGAGCTGCTGCCTGGGTGTGGTGGAGTCCTGGTGCTGCTACATCCGTTATGTGACATAGCCTGATGTTCCCGATGGAAACCAGCTTCCTGGAAAGTCCTTGTGGGTGGTTGTCCTCCACCTCCAACCTGGCTCCGTGGATCAGAGGCTCCTCCAGTTACCAGTGCAGTGAAGATGCAGGTTCCAACCTTTTCCATTTAAAAAGAGACCATGTTTTAAAAGAGGTAAAAAGGAGGTAAAATGATTATTTTAAAAGACCTAAAATCTGTTAAGAAGAGATTAAAATCCAGCCCAAGTCCTCCTATCCTTAAAATGAAGCTTGTTATCTGCCTCCACGCTATATCACTAGTGCCGGTGACGTAGCGCTGAATGAATTGCAGCCGAAAAGGTTTCAATCCTGCTGTTGAAGCGGATCAGCCCCGATCCTCCTTCCTCTTTGGTAAAAACAAGACACCCTGAGGTTCCCAGTGGAGTTTGTCCCAAAACAAATGAAGCCTTAGACTGAATGTTCCTGATCAGAGCTGCCTCCACACTGGCTGTGCCACAGCACAGAGGCACCAGGTCGTTGATGTTCTTCTTTCGTATATCATCAGATGGCCAACTCAGTGTCATATAGCCACGCCCTCGTCTCCAGTCCTAGGTCAAAAAGGCCAGCTTCTGAGGGTGGGCTGTATAGGGGGCAGCTGGTGATTATGTGCTCGGCAGTCTGTTCAGGTTCGCCACACTCGCATGACGCACTGTCGGATTGGCCCCACTTCTTTAGAGAGGACTTGAAGCGCCCGACGCCAGTACGCAGGCGGTTCAGCGAGGTCCATAGGTGGCGTGGCATGTCTTCTCCTTTTCACCTCCTCCTGGGTCCCGGATGTATCGTTGGATGCGGGAGGGCGCAGCTGACTCCCACGATTGTCTCCAGGATGCTGCCAGCCAGGCGTCCTTGGACAAGTCGTCAGGGATCGACTGTAGCATCTCTTGTGCTGCCTTGTTGTAGGGATGGCGAGACTTGAGCCTGCATGGTGGTGCCGGTGTTGTTGTGGCTTTGTGTAGGATGTGCCAGTCGTTCTTCTGGGCTTTCCTTGCCAGGGCGAGGGTAGCTGCTTCCCGTCGGAGACTGGGTGGGGCGATACCAGCTAGGACTGGCAGGTAGGACACAGGGGTGGGTTTCAGACAACCAGTTACTATCCGGAGGGCGCTGTTGATGACAGAATCCACCTTGTTCGCATGTGGACTTCTGCTCCAGGCAGGGGCACAGTATTCCGCTACGGGTAGGACCAGGGCTTGCGTGGATATGCGTAGGGTCTGGGGGGAAGCTCCCCAAGTCGAGCCTGCAAGGCGGCGGATGAGCGAGACCCTTGCGGTTGTCTTGGCCTTCACTTCATCCAGGTGCTGCTTGTAGGACAGCGTCCGGTCCAAGCATACGCCGAGGTACTTGGGGGCTTGCTGGAACTCCAGGCGGATGTTGCCAACATGCACGTCCAGTTCCCTTCTTGCCTCCCGGTTGTAGAGGTGGTAAGCTGCAGACACTGTTTTGCCCATGCTGAGCTGAAGGTGCCACTTCTGGAGGTAGTCTGCCAGGATGCCCATGTCTCGGTTGAGGCCTTCTTCCAAAGTGTTCCATGTTGGGCATCGAAGCATGATGGCCAGGTCGTCCGCATAGCCGTACTTCTTGGATGTTGTGTCTGGCAGGTCGTGAATATAGATGTTAAATAACATTGGTGAGAGGACAGAGCCTTGCGGGACACCGTTCTTCAGCCTTCTGAGCCTGCTGGTCTGGCCATCGCTGGTTTGTAGGATGAAACTATGGTTAGATAGCATCTCCATAATAAATCTCACCATGTGCCGGTCCGGGATTGTTCTCAATAGTTTCAGGTGTAGTCCACGGTGCCACACGGTGTCATAAGCGGCTGTCAGGTCCAGGAATACTACTCCAGCTTTCTCATTATCTTGGAAGCTGTCCTCGATGTCCTGGGTGAGTAGCGTTACCTGGTCCACCGTTGACCTGCCTCTGCGGAAGCCGGCTTGTTCCGGTGGGAGTTGAGGGTCCACCACTGGCTCAATGCGGCTGTGGATCAGCCTCTCCAGAATCTTGTACGGGACACAGAGCAGGGATATGGGCCTGTAGGACTTCGGGTCTTCGGCGGGTTTGTTCGGCTTTGGCAAGGCTATGATGGAAGCACGGCGCCAGGTCTTCGGGAGCTTGGACCTCCGGAAGCATGATGAGAAGAATGTGCGTAGCCATTGAGATGTTCTTTCACTTTGGTGCATAACAAACTCTGGGTGGATATTGTCTCGACCTGGTGATTTGCCCAGCTTCAGTTTTTTTTTTTAATTGCTGCTTTTAGCTCGGCTGCTGTGAAGTCTCCTGAGAGATTAGCATCAGCGCTGGCTGCTCTGGAGAGGGATGATACCTCACACGATGTCAGTCGTGCGAAGTTTTTGTCCGCATCAGGGAAGCGACCATTTTTCAGGAGCTGGGAAGCAATAGCATCTGCAGTCACTGGACACCTACGAGGTGTTGTTTTTCTCCCTGAGAGCAAGTTGATGGTCTGCCACGCCTTCCGGCTGGAGTGGGTGAAGTCGATGGATTCCGCTACTTCCGTCCACCTAGCCCTTCGGGTGTCATCCAGCTTCTGCAGTAGGGTTGTTGCTGTTGCGTCCATTTCTTCCCTGGTGATCGCCTGCTGGTGTTGGCACAACAGGCAGCTGCACTCCTCATCCCAGCCCGGGATATAGTTTTTATTGTAGCCAAGTGGGATGTTGTGCTTTGCTGCCCTTAGGAGGACTTCACAGTAGGCACTGTATGCAGCATCCACGTCTTCTGCTTCTGGGTCCATGAGACCAGCAGTTCTTCTTTCTGTTTCCACCGTTCCACTGTTTCTGTTGATGTTGAAAACCTTCCTCTAGAAGACATCTTGGGTAGCAGCCACTTCCACTCGACCAAGCTCCCTCCGCTTTTCCTGTCACTCCTTCCCAGTTTCTCTTCATTGTCTGTTGGTTTCCATGGTAAATATTTAAAACCTGAGACCTGAGACCTCCTGGTAGTAATGGAAGTCCAGTGGGCCGGCTCCTAACAGCTAACGCATCGCTTTTCTCCCAATTAACCTTTGGAGCTGAAATGGTTCAAAATCTTTTACTATTCTTACCAGTTTTACAATGTCCTCTGTTTTGTTTGTGAGGACAATGATATCGTCAGCATAGGCCGATAAAACATATTTCATGCTAAAACCTGGTAAAAGCAGCCCTTCTAAAACATTTTGGATCTTTTGTAACATGGGTTCAATGGAGAGTGAATACAACATGGCAGTTAATGAGCAAGCCTGTGGGATCCCCCTGTGCACATTCAAAGGTCGACTCAGACCCTCATGGATCTTCATTACACTCTCATTGATACAAAACCTTTATCTTGGCAGTGAGACCTGGGATCAGACCAAAGTTTTCCACAAGTATTGATGCTCAACCCTATCAAACGCCTTTTGTTGGTCCAAGGAAATGAGACCAGTAGCTAAACCCAAAGAACTAGAGCCGTCCAGGATGTCCCGAATCTGTGAGATATTGTCTAGGATGGAGCGAGCAGGCAGGTAGTACGTCTGGTCCTGATCAATGACCTCTGCCTTGACCTTCCTCAGTCTGTTTGCCAGAACCTTGGACAGGAGCTTGTAGTCCCTGCAGAGCGAGATACTGGGCGCCAGTTAGTCATGTCTTGGAGGTTGCCTTGAGGACCTTCATATGTCCTGGATCTCCTGTGGACACTCATAAAGCTGCAGTTCCACTACCTCACTTCAACTTCCAGAACATTATCATCACTCAGTAGGGTGGTATTAAAATGCCAAGAAGCACTTTTGGGCCTCACTTTTAAGATTGAAACATCACACAACACTAAGGAGTGGTCAGTAAAAGCGACAGGCATCATTATACACATTTCAAATTAAAATGTGTTAGTGTCTTAGTCTCCAAAGCCCCAGAAATAGCTTCAGTTCTGTTGCATCTGTGTGTGAAACCTATGGATTAGTTCAAGTCCTAGTCCAAGTCTGAGGACGAGCAGTGAGGACGGGGGGGGAGGACTCCAGTCCCTCCAAAATGCAGCAGAGTACAAGTATAAAGTTGCAGAAAATGGAAATACTCAAGTAAAGTACGAGTACCTCAAAATTGTTCTTGAGTACAGTACTTAGGAAAATGTCCTTAGTTACTGTCCACCACTGCCTTCTTTTACCAAGATCAGTGTTTCCTCAAACCCGACGCTTCGCCTGGTTAGTTCGATTTTGATTTAAAAATAGTAGATAAATGTTAAACCGTCAAGTTTACTATTCCCGTTAGTTTACATGGGGAAATACAGTTCTCTTACCGAGACGCTGAACAGCTTGAACGCCGAACGATCCTTTCCTTTAAAGCGAGTGTCCAGGTGAAGATCATTCCTTCATATTGCATGTAGAGTTAAACCTTTAAATTGTACAACTTTTACACACACCTTGAGACATTATTGTGTATATTATTGTGTATACCAACGAAGAAGTAAAGCTGATGTCACTTCCGTAAACAAGACGAGGAGCCTTCGGTTTCACTTGTCTTTTAAACTTTAAACTCTGTATTGTTATGGATGAGGAGAAGCGGGTGAAGGAAGATCTAAATAATATTACAGACTTTAATCTGACCAGTCTGATAGATCCAAGTCAGTTTAAGCAGCACGTACTGGACTTCATTTTTCGCGATGATAGTCGGTTCTCCGACAACGATGCTGACAATGACAGCAACACTGAATCTGAGTCTGTTATCCCGAACTTGGAGAACATTTCAAACCGCAGATTTCAACCTGCATGTGACGATGAAACTGAATATTTTCAAGAACCACAGGAGGAGACTGACGGTACGCCGGTTGTTACAACAGAGTAAGTTGATGATGTGATGAAGTTCGTTGAGGTTGGTGATGAAGATTATGAACAGGTAACAATGGACAAGATTCTCAAGTTTACTTGCAAATGCAGCCAGGGGTGAAAAGAAAATGAAAAAGAGGCCCCAAATAGGCTCTCAGGGTGTAGCTGGGGTAGAGTTTGTTGTTAGCCTACATAATAACTCCAAGAATTTTGAAGATATTTGGCATACCCACATTTATATATGAAATAACACAGAGGCTGATTTACAGAGACTCATATTATTGATAGACTCTACATTTTGTTGTGTTGTCCACACTTTTAAACTCCTAAATAATTCCACTTTTATAACACATGCATATTCTTACTGATAAATAAAAGGGTTTTTTTTCAAAACAAAGATGTGTGTCGATGAGCATGTTCAACATTCCCTCAAAACATAAGAACCATGCAGAGATTCCCCCTTCAGCACAGTGTCAAGTCCCCATTCAGCAGGATGTCAAGTGGCCATGTGGCATTTTTGGTCCTCCAATCCATTTGCATTGTGGGAGCTAGCTGAATGTAGTCAAGTGTGGAGAAAACTTTGAGGGTGATAATCTCAGAAACACAGTTTGCCACGGTCTTGGCATTAACAAGTCATAGCTTTAAAAATATTAGTTTGATTTGCACAAGTGACACCTTGTTTTGATGCTCTGATTCTTCATTTTCAAATTATGTGGTCAAAAGGTACCAAATGCAGTGGGTCACATCTGCGGTTATGGTTTCATGCAGCCAGCTCCTCTTTACCAGGACTCATGTCCTCTGGAAATAAATCATTGGCGATTTCTGTTAACACATGGAAGAAAATGTTTATTGACAACAAACAGAATATTATTAGCACAAAAGAAATCATAAATATCAAATGTATTTTCCTCACACATTTCCATCACTATCTACACTGTTCAAGTGATAAAAAGTCCCCATTTACCTGTGACATCCTGCAACCCAAAGTGTCCATTGCAGCTGCCAGGAACAGTGTGGCTGTGCCTTTACACACAATTCCTTTATAGCCATTGTTGGCAGCATGTGTGTTTTGCATCGCTGCACCTGTGAAACATAAATGGGTAGTTTAATGTCCAGTTGTGTTTCCCTGTGTCTCTCTCTCTCTCACACACACACACACACACACACACACACTTGTTAGGGTGTTGGGTGGGTTTTAAGCACAGGGACAATTTGTGTGCAGTGTGTCCTGGAGGTAAAGGGCCTTGCTATAGGACCCAACCATGGCATAGAGGGTCAAAGCCCTTCAACCGGAACCAACAACCCTCTTGTCGGTGGCCTCAATCTCATCATAAAGTCACAACTACCCGTAAACATGTTAGTCATTACATTGAATAGAAAACATACCGTGCAGGCATATATTTCTAAATACCTCCCCCAGCAAGAACAAGAGCCAAAACAAACAACTGTGAAAACATTGTAAACATTTGAATAATGGTTGTCATCACAGAACATGCAAACACTGTATTTAAAAGGTTGTAAAGACAGGCAACTTCAAAAGGCTCAGCACAGTGTTGGGACAATGCTTCAACAACAGAAATGATTGTATCTTTTCCTTATATTGCAGATGGCAAATAAATTGTACCTCAACTTGCTCATGTTTGCAAGAAGTGTCCCATGATCTTTTGCAGACACCTACTCATAGAAAATCTGATGATAGATCGAAATCGACATCAAAACTATGTGATAAATAATGGAAAGACATGATTTAATTCACAGTCACTGGAATATTTTTCCATAAATGGAGAGTTGAATAAGCAATTAAAAATGTGTGTACTGGATCATAATTAAGATTCTAGTCGTATAGTTAAAAAAAAAGATAGAATATCTTCTCTTTTAGAGGTTTCTGATGTCATGCCAGTCCTCAAACTTTAAAACCATGGCTCCCAGTCGGTCTTCCTTGGTGGCACCATCCGTGAAGGCCCAATGGACCTCCGACTAATACGTTTGACAAATCCAGCCCAAGTCCTCCTATCCTTAAAATGAAGCTTGTTATCTGCCTCCACGCTATATCACTAGTGCCGGTGACGTAGCGCTGAATGAATTGCAGCCGAAAAGGTTTCAATCCTGCTGTTGAAGCGGATCAGCCCCGATCCTCCTTCCTCTTTGGTAAAAACAAGACACCCTGAGGTTCCCAGTGGAGTTTGTCCCAAAACAAATGAAGCCTTAGACTGAATGTTCCTGATCAGAGCTGCCTCCACACTGGCTGTGCCACAGCACAGAGGCACCAGGTCGTTGATGTTCTTCTTTCGTATATCATCAGATGGCCAACTCAGTGTCATATAGCCACGCCCTCGTCTCCAGTCCTAGGTCAAAAAGGCCAGCTTCTGAGGGTGGGCTGTATAGGGGGCAGCTGGTGATTATGTGCTCGGCAGTCTGTTCAGGTTCGCCACACTCGCATGACGCACTGTCGGATTGGCCCCACTTCTTTAGAGAGGACTTGAAGCGCCCGACGCCAGTACGCAGGCGGTTCAGCGAGGTCCATAGGTGGCGTGGCATGTCTTCTCCTTTTCACCTCCTCCTGGGTCCCGGATGTATCGTTGGATGCGGGAGGGCGCAGCTGACTCCCACGATTGTCTCCAGGATGCTGCCAGCCAGGCGTCCTTGGACAAGTCGTCAGGGATCGACTGTAGCATCTCTTGTGCTGCCTTGTTGTAGGGATGGCGAGACTTGAGCCTGCATGGTGGTGCCGGTGTTGTTGTGGCTTTGTGTAGGATGTGCCAGTCGTTCTTCTGGGCTTTCCTTGCCAGGGCGAGGGTAGCTGCTTCCCGTCGGAGACTGGGTGGGGCGATACCAGCTAGGACTGGCAGGTAGGACACAGGGGTGGGTTTCAGACAACCAGTTACTATCCGGAGGGCGCTGTTGATGACAGAATCCACCTTGTTCGCATGTGGACTTCTGCTCCAGGCAGGGGCACAGTATTCCGCTACGGGTAGGACCAGGGCTTGCGTGGATATGCGTAGGGTCTGGGGGGAAGCTCCCCAAGTCGAGCCTGCAAGGCGGCGGATGAGCGAGACCCTTGCGGTTGTCTTGGCCTTCACTTCATCCAGGTGCTGCTTGTAGGACAGCGTCCGGTCCAAGCATACGCCGAGGTACTTGGGGGCTTGCTGGAACTCCAGGCGGATGTTGCCAACATGCACGTCCAGTTCCCTTCTTGCCTCCCGGTTGTAGAGGTGGTAAGCTGCAGACACTGTTTTGCCCATGCTGAGCTGAAGGTGCCACTTCTGGAGGTAGTCTGCCAGGATGCCCATGTCTCGGTTGAGGCCTTCTTCCAAAGTGTTCCATGTTGGGCATCGAAGCATGATGGCCAGGTCGTCCGCATAGCCGTACTTCTTGGATGTTGTGTCTGGCAGGTCGTGAATATAGATGTTAAATAACATTGGTGAGAGGACAGAGCCTTGCGGGACACCGTTCTTCAGCCTTCTGAGCCTGCTGGTCTGGCCATCGCTGGTTTGTAGGATGAAACTATGGTTAGATAGCATCTCCATAATAAATCTCACCATGTGCCGGTCCGGGATTGTTCTCAATAGTTTCAGGTGTAGTCCACGGTGCCACACGGTGTCATAAGCGGCTGTCAGGTCCAGGAATACTACTCCAGCTTTCTCATTATCTTGGAAGCTGTCCTCGATGTCCTGGGTGAGTAGCGTTACCTGGTCCACCGTTGACCTGCCTCTGCGGAAGCCGGCTTGTTCCGGTGGGAGTTGAGGGTCCACCACTGGCTCAATGCGGCTGTGGATCAGCCTCTCCAGAATCTTGTACGGGACACAGAGCAGGGATATGGGCCTGTAGGACTTCGGGTCTTCGGCGGGTTTGTTCGGCTTTGGCAAGGCTATGATGGAAGCACGGCGCCAGGTCTTCGGGAGCTTGGACCTCCGGAAGCATGATGAGAAGAATGTGCGTAGCCATTGAGATGTTCTTTCACTTTGGTGCATAACAAACTCTGGGTGGATATTGTCTCGACCTGGTGATTTGCCCAGCTTCAGTTTTTTTTTTTAATTGCTGCTTTTAGCTCGGCTGCTGTGAAGTCTCCTGAGAGATTAGCATCAGCGCTGGCTGCTCTGGAGAGGGATGATACCTCACACGATGTCAGTCGTGCGAAGTTTTTGTCCGCATCAGGGAAGCGACCATTTTTCAGGAGCTGGGAAGCAATAGCATCTGCAGTCACTGGACACCTACGAGGTGTTGTTTTTCTCCCTGAGAGCAAGTTGATGGTCTGCCACGCCTTCCGGCTGGAGTGGGTGAAGTCGATGGATTCCGCTACTTCCGTCCACCTAGCCCTTCGGGTGTCATCCAGCTTCTGCAGTAGGGTTGTTGCTGTTGCGTCCATTTCTTCCCTGGTGATCGCCTGCTGGTGTTGGCACAACAGGCAGCTGCACTCCTCATCCCAGCCCGGGATATAGTTTTTATTGTAGCCAAGTGGGATGTTGTGCTTTGCTGCCCTTAGGAGGACTTCACAGTAGGCACTGTATGCAGCATCCACGTCTTCTGCTTCTGGGTCCATGAGACCAGCAGTTCTTCTTTCTGTTTCCACCGTTCCACTGTTTCTGTTGATGTTGAAAACCTTCCTCTAGAAGACATCTTGGGTAGCAGCCACTTCCACTCGACCAAGCTCCCTCCGCTTTTCCTGTCACTCCTTCCCAGTTTCTCTTCATTGTCTGTTGGTTTCCATGGTAAATATTTAAAACCTGAGACCTGAGACCTCCTGGTAGTAATGGAAGTCCAGTGGGCCGGCTCCTAACAGCTAACGCATCGCTTTTCTCCCAATTAACCTTTGGAGCTGAAATGGTTCAAAATCTTTTACTATTCTTACCAGTTTTACAATGTCCTCTGTTTTGTTTGTGAGGACAATGATATCGTCAGCATAGGCCGATAAAACATATTTCATGCTAAAACCTGGTAAAAGCAGCCCTTCTAAAACATTTTGGATCTTTTGTAACATGGGTTCAATGGAGAGTGAATACAACATGGCAGTTAATGAGCAAGCCTGTGGGATCCCCCTGTGCACATTCAAAGGTCGACTCAGACCCTCATGGATCTTCATTACACTCTCATTGATACAAAACCTTTATCTTGGCAGTGAGACCTGGGATCAGACCAAAGTTTTCCACAAGTATTGATGCTCAACCCTATCAAACGCCTTTTGTTGGTCCAAGGAAATGAGACCAGTAGCTAAACCCAAAGAACTAGAGCCGTCCAGGATGTCCCGAATCTGTGAGATATTGTCTAGGATGGAGCGAGCAGGCAGGTAGTACGTCTGGTCCTGATCAATGACCTCTGCCTTGACCTTCCTCAGTCTGTTTGCCAGAACCTTGGACAGGAGCTTGTAGTCCCTGCAGAGCGAGATACTGGGCGCCAGTTAGTCATGTCTTGGAGGTTGCCTTGAGGACCTTCATATGTCCTGGATCTCCTGTGGACACTCATAAAGCTGCAGTTCCACTACCTCACTTCAACTTCCAGAACATTATCATCACTCAGTAGGGTGGTATTAAAATGCCAAGAAGCACTTTTGGGCCTCACTTTTAAGATTGAAACATCACACAACACTAAGGAGTGGTCAGTAAAAGCGACAGGCATCATTATACACATTTCAAATTAAAATGTGTTAGTGTCTTAGTCTCCAAAGCCCCAGAAATAGCTTCAGTTCTGTTGCATCTGTGTGTGAAACCTATGGATTAGTTCAAGTCCTAGTCCAAGTCTGAGGACGAGCAGTGAGGACGGGGGGGGAGGACTCCAGTCCCTCCAAAATGCAGCAGAGTACAAGTATAAAGTTGCAGAAAATGGAAATACTCAAGTAAAGTACGAGTACCTCAAAATTGTTCTTGAGTACAGTACTTAGGAAAATGTCCTTAGTTACTGTCCACCACTGCCTTCTTTTACCAAGATCAGTGTTTCCTCAAACCCGACGCTTCGCCTGGTTAGTTCGATTTTGATTTAAAAATAGTAGATAAATGTTAAACCGTCAAGTTTACTATTCCCGTTAGTTTACATGGGGAAATACAGTTCTCTTACCGAGACGCTGAACAGCTTGAACGCCGAACGATCCTTTCCTTTAAAGCGAGTGTCCAGGTGAAGATCATTCCTTCATATTGCATGTAGAGTTAAACCTTTAAATTGTACAACTTTTACACACACCTTGAGACATTATTGTGTATATTATTGTGTATACCAACGAAGAAGTAAAGCTGATGTCACTTCCGTAAACAAGACGAGGAGCCTTCGGTTTCACTTGTCTTTTAAACTTTAAACTCTGTATTGTTATGGATGAGGAGAAGCGGGTGAAGGAAGATCTAAATAATATTACAGACTTTAATCTGACCAGTCTGATAGATCCAAGTCAGTTTAAGCAGCACGTACTGGACTTCATTTTTCGCGATGATAGTCGGTTCTCCGACAACGATGCTGACAATGACAGCAACACTGAATCTGAGTCTGTTATCCCGAACTTGGAGAACATTTCAAACCGCAGATTTCAACCTGCATGTGACGATGAAACTGAATATTTTCAAGAACCACAGGAGGAGACTGACGGTACGCCGGTTGTTACAACAGAGTAAGTTGATGATGTGATGAAGTTCGTTGAGGTTGGTGATGAAGATTATGAACAGGTAACAATGGACAAGATTCTCAAGTTTACTTGCAAATGCAGCCAGGGGTGAAAAGAAAATGAAAAAGAGGCCCCAAATAGGCTCTCAGGGTGTAGCTGGGGTAGAGTTTGTTGTTAGCCTACATAATAACTCCAAGAATTTTGAAGATATTTGGCATACCCACATTTATATATGAAATAACACAGAGGCTGATTTACAGAGACTCATATTATTGATAGACTCTACATTTTGTTGTGTTGTCCACACTTTTAAACTCCTAAATAATTCCACTTTTATAACACATGCATATTCTTACTGATAAATAAAAGGGTTTTTTTTCAAAACAAAGATGTGTGTCGATGAGCATGTTCAACATTCCCTCAAAACATAAGAACCATGCAGAGATTCCCCCTTCAGCACAGTGTCAAGTCCCCATTCAGCAGGATGTCAAGTGGCCATGTGGCATTTTTGGTCCTCCAATCCATTTGCATTGTGGGAGCTAGCTGAATGTAGTCAAGTGTGGAGAAAACTTTGAGGGTGATAATCTCAGAAACACAGTTTGCCACGGTCTTGGCATTAACAAGTCATAGCTTTAAAAATATTAGTTTGATTTGCACAAGTGACACCTTGTTTTGATGCTCTGATTCTTCATTTTCAAATTATGTGGTCAAAAGGTACCAAATGCAGTGGGTCACATCTGCGGTTATGGTTTCTTGCAGCCAGCTCCTCTTTACCAGGACTCATGTCCTCTGGAAATAAATCATTGGCGATTTCTGTTAACACATGGAAGAAAATGTTTATTGACAACAAACAGAATATTATTAGCACAAAAGAAATCATAAATATCAAATGTATTTTCCTCACACATTTCCATCACTATCTACACTGTTCAAGTGATAAAAAGTCCCCATTTACCTGTGACATCCTGCAACCCAAAGTGTCCATTGCAGCTGCCAGGAACAGTGTGGCTGTGCCTTTACACACAATTCCTTTATAGCCATTGTTGGCAGCATGTGTGTTTTGCATCGCTGCACCTGTGAAACATAAATGGGTAGTTTAATGTCCAGTTGTGTTTCCCTGTGTCTCTCTCTCTCTCACACACACACACACACACACACACACACTTGTTAGGGTGTTGGGTGGGTTTTAAGCACAGGGACAATTTGTGTGCAGTGTGTCCTGGAGGTAAAGGGCCTTGCTATAGGACCCAACCATGGCATAGAGGGTCAAAGCCCTTCAACCGGAACCAACAACCCTCTTGTCGGTGGCCTCAATCTCATCATAAAGTCACAACTACCCGTAAACATGTTAGTCATTACATTGAATAGAAAACATACCGTGCAGGCATATATTTCTAAATACCTCCCCCAGCAAGAACAAGAGCCAAAACAAACAACTGTGAAAACATTGTAAACATTTGAATAATGGTTGTCATCACAGAACATGCAAACACTGTATTTAAAAGGTTGTAAAGACAGGCAACTTCAAAAGGCTCAGCACAGTGTTGGGACAATGCTTCAACAACAGAAATGATTGTATCTTTTCCTTATATTGCAGATGGCAAATAAATTGTACCTCAACTTGCTCATGTTTGCAAGAAGTGTCCCATGATCTTTTGCAGACACCTACTCATAGAAAATCTGATGATAGATCGAAATCGACATCAAAACTATGTGATAAATAATGGAAAGACATGATTTAATTCACAGTCACTGGAATATTTTTCCATAAATGGAGAGTTGAATAAGCAATTAAAAATGTGTGTACTGGATCATAATTAAGATTCTAGTCGTATAGTTAAAAAAAAAGATAGAATATCTTCTCTTTTAGAGGTTTCTGATGTCATGCCAGTCCTCAAACTTTAAAACCATGGCTCCCAGTCGGTCTTCCTTGGTGGCACCATCCGTGAAGGCCCAATGGACCTCCGACTAATACGTTTGACACTCCACCTGGACCCTTTGGCACATACATACATAGAATACATAGCAAAAAGTTGGGTTAAAAGCTTCATCTGAGCACTTTCCCTGCAAGGTAATGTGACCGCGGAGCCTTATTAGATACTTACAAATAGCAAATGGCACTCACTCATGGCAAAGTACATCCACCAAGTCTACAGTTTTGTTTTCATCTTTTAAAAGTAGTGCCAGGGGTTACTGTGAAGCAACAAAATGTTGGATTACAATGACATAATTTTTGAGTTAAAACCATGCTATACACAGATGTTTGTAGTATATCAGAATGCTTACATCAGTGGAGCACTGCATCATTTCGTCTGAGTATTAATACGGCATGTGATGCATCACAACCTTAGAAAAAGGCTTGAAAAACAAGGTACTGGGTGAAGATTTGCTCCCAAGGACAATGAACTCCATAAACATATGCACTTGTGTCTCTCGGTAGCTCTCTCCATCAAGGGGAGAGAGCTACAGAGATCATACTGAAGGATGGTTCGGTCTTGGACAGCAATGTGGTAGATCCAGTGTATTGACTGATGTGTGTGTGTGTGTCGTATATATATATATATATATATATATATATATATATATATATATACACACACACACACACACACATATATGTTACACACAGTACATACAGTATATGATATCACCTGACACCTCACCTGAAAAGTGAAGCTCCACCATGCTTTTCCATACATTGTCGAGGTGCCTTTCAGAATCACTGAGTCTGTCTCCTCCTCTTGTTGACCAGCAGTATCAATGTGGCCATCTGCTTCTGAGATCAGAAACACTTTGTGGTGCAACACTACACCTTTAACAGTTAAAGAGTCTCCCTGCATGTGTGTGCCAACTCTCTTTCCATAATGCATGACTGGGAGTGGTTGTAATGGCCATTTTGCTCAGCCTTTGAAAGGCTGACTCCTTTGCCCTGCCATACTGTAGTACACTGTTAAGATAATAACCAAAGGCTGACAGGCGGGGTTCTCTTCATCTCACAGAGTCGCAGCACAAGTTCAAGGACGATAAATGGTTGGTGGTAGTTAAAAAAAAGATGTATAACCAGAATGACGAAAGACGGTTGAGGTCTGACTCTAAGCTGGAAAATGAAAAAGACTTCAGATCCTGAGGCGATGACCTCCACAGCATGAAACCCTGGTAAGGGTTGCAGAGGGTTTTGCATTCATGATTAATTGGCTCAAGAACTGTATTTCTTGCGCAAGGTCCTTGTGCCTCATTATCAAGTTGGCAGCTGTTTTCCAATTCTTCTTATTGATGTTGTTCACTATCCCTGCATCATCTGGATGGCAGACATTAACAACCGTTTTGTTTGATGGTGAATGGGTGATAAGTAGGATAAAGGTTTCATCAAGGTGTTGGCGTTTCACGGTGACACTTCTCAATGTGAAGGATTGTGATGGACTATTTTGTACATTGACATTGTGTTGAAATACAGACTGTTAAATATGGTGTGGTGAATTTAACTTATTAAGATTCCCAGTTGCTATTGGAAGACAGCCTCTAGCCTATACTTCCAGTGCATGAAGGAGGCATGTCACTACCCTACCAACCCCCATAAAAGTCACACCAAAGGAGTCTCACTTCCCAACCTCGATCTCTGCTCAGGCATGACAGGTCACAGTAAGGTACTCTTTGCTTAGGCAACGGGGAGCCATGTTACTACACTGCCCCACCTCCCACATCGACCTGATGTATAGGTGGGGGCTGCTACAAATCTATGCAACAAATTGTTTTATTACATCATGATACTTACAGTAAAACACTATTCACACAACAAAATCAGGTGCAGGAGCCTTTGGCCCTTAGTTTTCTCAAGCTGGCATATCGGGAAATATTGATAGGCTAGCAAATGAACTTAAGTGCCTGGTAGCTGCAGAATTAATGCTAATTAGACAATTGGCATTCAAGCCTGTTATTTTCAAAGTCTACATTATGTCAAATTTAAGAATCTGGAGTTGAACCGTTTAACACCACAACCAGCTTACCTCTAATACTTGGCCGTGCAGACATGGATATTGTGCTCTGACTTGGAGTTGGCGGATTTGGGCTAAACTTCTCCAGAGCCCTCGGCGTCTTTGAAGGAGTAGGCTCCCGATTCTATTTATCTGCTGCTGTTGATGCCGACGCATCTTTATTCCAATCGGCTTGTTGTTCTTCCTCTTCCCGTCTTCTAAAAACTAGTAAATCCCGTTCCATTCTGGAAAGCGGCTTGGTACACTCTTGACAAGTTTGTTTAGATTTTTCGGGACTTTCTGTCAAAGTCAATCCTTGATCAACAAGTCGATCAAAAAGGGTTTTGGACTTTCCTGTTTTTCTAAAATTGTGTGACAAACGGCGATTGAAAAATAACACGTGTTTGAATTCTTAAGGCAAAAACAGCAACACTTGTTCACAGACACATCGGTGCTCCACCTTCAGAGCTCTTCTCTGCACACTGTAGTCTTTTACATCAGTGCTCAGTGCTACATGACAAGTTTCTTTGCTCTGATTGGTTGTGGGAACTACAACCAATCAGAGCTTCACCTAGAAAACAGTGTCTTTCTCTTCACACCTTCATCCAGAAAAAGTGTCTCTTTCCACCCCTTCTTTGAGAAGGATGTCTCTCTCACCACACCTTCATCTAGAAGGATGTGATTTCATCTGCCTTGTCAGGTGTGTCTGGCAATGTGACAGTGCCACAAACTGCCCAGGGCTATTGTTGGACACAGGTCAGGGTGCCTGAGACCTTCATCTCTGGCTGAGTTTCCACTGGTGCAATGGTTGTGGGATTTAGTGGACGTTGCGGCACCTGTTTCTCTGCAACATTTTGCCAATTTGTTTTTCAATGTGCCGTTTTCTCCCTCGACAGCTCCTCCACTGGCTGGATGATGGGCACAGTGTAATTTCATGTAAATTCCCAAATACTCACCTTCTGCTTTCAGAGCAGCACTTGCAAAGTGTGCACCATTGTCACTGCTTCGTTGTATCCCCCATCTGGGAATAATCTCTCTTACCAACACTGTGGCCACGGCTCCTGCATCTGCTTTTTAAGTGGGAAAGACTTCAACCCATCTCTTTCTTCTCTTCATTCAATGTCAGGTCAAAGGTCCATTTGCAAGTGATGAAACGATTCATTTGGTGGTGGGTGTGAGCTGATTGGCATCTGCTGTACTCTGCCAACATTATGTGTAGCACAGACTAAACATTTTTAATTTGAGAAACCTTTAGTGAACCAATATCTGTTAATTTCTGACATTCCCCCCCTTTTTAACACGTGGTCTCTACCATGTGCATAGAAGGGAAACAAATATTAAGGTAAGCAACGGCAACATGAAACAACATTAAATCGTCACAGCCGTGCCACTACCCTCTGACTTTTCGGCACAAGCGGCTGAACTCAAAGCCCTCACAGAGGCATGTAAACATGCAGCAGGGAAGACAGCGAACATTTACACAGACAGTTGTTACGCTTTTGGTGTTCACCATTTTTGCACGCTTTGGAAACCGACTTCCTTACAAATTCCTTATATCGACGGGGTGGACATCGCAAACTTGTGGCTGAATTACTGGAAGCTGTTCAGTTACCAAGACAGATTGCTGTATGCAAATTTGATGCTCACACAAACAATGCGGAGCCTGTTGGAGTGGATGTTACTTGGTGAAATTGCAAATACATATTGTTATCATGTTGAGGAGAGCGGGGCGGCTCATTAAATAAGCAAACGAGATTTGGCCAAAATTCGTATCACTGGCACATTTCTTGAGATAAGAAATGGGGATTAGGCCTATTCCCGTGGTATGGTGTACCCTTGCTAGCGGACCACATGAACAATATCACATACATTATATCACATACACTCCCATCGTTTGCTAATGAAACTATTAAAGGTGTTAAGTTGCGGGCAGCAAATGACAAGTCTCAGACTCACTGCTCAAACATGAAATGGACCTGGCAATTATGGCTAAGACTGGTGGACTATGAGTCACTCTAAATCTGACAGGTGATGCACGAATGACTCTCATTCCCAACGACTCTGAGGACATAAGCGCGATAGCTGCATTAGAGACAATAAGAGATGGATTTGAACATTTACATTTACATTTACATTTAGTCATTTAGCAGACGCTTTTATCCAAAGCGACTTACAGTTATTCAAACACCGACGGACGCAGCCATCAGGAGCAATGAGGGGTTAAGTGTCTTGCTCAAGGACACTACAGCGTGCTAGCAGGAGGAGCCTGGGATCGAACCAGCAACGTTTAGATTACTAGACGACCAGCTCTACCTCCTGAGCTACCGTCCCGATCAACCATGGGACTCTACAGGACACCGTTTCAATGCTTGGTCACATGACAAACTGGGCCCTTGGGGTGCGATGTTAGTTCAAGTGCTAATACCAGTGCTGCTTGTATTTGGAATTGTGCTTTGTTTCTGTACCTTGACCTGTATGAGAGTGTTCATGTTCAGATGGATGGGGGCTATGATATGATGGCAGATACATCAGTATGTGCAATTGAACATAAAGGATCCTGATGACTTACGGGTTCTGCTTTATCATCACAATCTGATTAGAAAGCTATTAATGTGTATTTTTCCTGAAATGTGAGCATAGAATTCTCAGATGGGGGAATTGTGGTGGAAATGCATGAGACTCACATGCAGTTGCCGGCTACATTGAAATGCAGGCGCATGCAGAGACGCTCAGAGGGACAGACTGTTTCCACTACGTACAGTGTTTTCTTTCGTTCCATAAGGAAACGGAGCAGCACAGCGGAGCGCCCGTGATCTGCTCTCCGCTGCACGCACATCACACACCTCTATGCCCATTCATGCTTAAAAAAACAAACAAAAAACCCCACCCCTGTTTAAAAAAAAAAAGGTCACCATGGGTCAAAGGGGCAGGTGCTGCACCTGCCTGTTTAAATGTCAGACGTGGAAACTCACTCAGCTGTAACGTGCTGCATGAAGGCGGAGTCATCCTGCACAGTGAGACATCCTCGCATCGGAGTCCTAAATAATACAAGTTGTCACCAGACATCCATCCTATCATCCATCCATCCAGACTGTGCTCTTTGTTCTGACACTAAACCTCCTTTTCCATGTCATGGAAACGTGTGTGTTTCCATGACATGGTAGCAGCTCAGCTGGACTTTGTTTTGGTGCCAGGTACCTGGTTGTATTTGGTTGTACTTGGTTGAACTTGGTTTTCCGTTTTCACTGGCTCCTGATTCCGCCTCCACGTACAGGAGCCTGTGTGATCCTTTTGATCAGATTCAGTCTCTGGATCCGATCCCAGATCAATATTTTTATTGTTTTCGATCTGATTCAGTCTCTTTTAGTCAGGTAGTTAACAGGGAAGCTAGGATCCAAACAGTCCTTACTGGACGCACTTAAATAAAATTTAACTATTGATCATTTTGCTGGGGATACCCTGCAAGGACCTCTTTGGGGGTCCGCGGACCCCACATTGAGAACCACCGCATTAAAACTAAAGGCATGCTGGCCCTGCGGAGCCAACTGGTGACCCACAACCTCTGAAGTCTTTACTCTCGATTCGGAGGAGGCTGCGGTTAAGCCTGGATTGTACAATCATTCATGAGAAGTAATTAAAAAAAAAAAAAAAGAAAACAACATTGTCAAGGCATCGCAGCAGGTCCAGTCCATGTCCCGTCAACAGTTTGAGAAAATTCCAAGAACCAGGGATATTTTGGGAGGACGGACGCATGTGACCGCGTTGAGCTGGTTTTTGATCTTGGGGACGAAAGGGAAAGAAGAAAACCTCAGGCCGGTTCCGACAGAACAAAGACGTCATTTATTCAGTTTGGAAACAATCTCAGCCCATGCAAAGTAGGAGACAGGAAGACAGAAAACATCTCATGTAAACAAACCACTGAGGAGATGAAGAGCACGCTCCTGACTGGTCGGCCTCACGTGAAGGACAGGTGGATGGGCGCTGCTTTATTCCATTAAAAGGTGTCGCGCCGTCTCCACTGAGCTGAGCTCCGTGGACTGAAGAGCAGGAAGTGAGTTCAAATGAGGCCGAGAAGACGAAAAGCCCTAAACAGAGAATCCCGAGAGGAAGCGCCTGTCACCCAACGCTGATCAGAGGTTGCGTTAAATTCTCATCGATGAACGAAGAAACTGGAATAAATCCCATGGAGACGTTTTCAGGGACCGGAGGCTGTGGAACCGAGGGTTCTGGGTCGGAAGGAGGCTCCGAGCGCTCCCTGAGGAATCGGCAGGAACTTGCAGGAACCTGCAGGGACCAACAGGAACCTGCAGGGACCTTCAGGGACCTGCGTCAGAATCTCCTCAACTGATGGAGCAGGGAGACAGACGCTTGATGGAGTCATTTCATGAGGAGCGAGAGGAAGAAGAAACAAAGCAGCAGCAGCATCAGCACCAGATGACATTACTGATTCAGGATGAATTGATTGATTATTGATTGGTCTCGTTTTGCTCTCTCCTCGTCTCTCTCTCCTCGTCTCTCTCTCCTCGTCTCACCCCATCTCTGACTTCAATGATTGGAATGTCTGGATATTTCATAGATTTTCTTCTTTACAGCTTCAGCTTCGATCAATGAGTTTGACAAAAACAGAAAAAAAGGATCAAGAACAGAGAGTTTGGGCATAAAGCATGTGACTGCTCCTGTCAGTGTAGACTTCTTTAAAATATAGATATATTCATATATATATATATCTATATATCTATATATATATATATATAATTTGCGGGCAGCTTCTGCAGATTGTTTCAGGCACAGTAGTGTTACCCTGGAGGAACGTGTTCATTTCCTTTTTGATAAAATCAACTTGCATCAGGTGGAGGGAGGTGAGGCCGTGGCGCTGCCAGCGGAGGACTGTTTGCTGATGTTTGTGGGGGAAGAGCAACAGTTTGTGTTTTTGTTTTTTTCTAATTAAGGCCTCGTTTTGTGTTGGCAGAAAACATTTTGACAAGAAAAAAAAAATATATATATAGCTTCAAAAACATGGGGAACGTTACATCATCTAGCAAGAAAAAATATGTGCAAAAGAAGTAAATCTTACAAAATGGAGAAAGGTTGTTTCTGTAGATCACTTATAAAAAAAAAAAAAAAAAAAAAGGTTGAGACATGGGGGCATGTCCGTCCATAAGCCACGCCCCCTCTCCGTACATCTGTCTGCTCATTGGTCCGTCGATCCGTCCCTGGTCCTCGCCCCCTCTCCCCCCGGGTGGCGCCGACGCTCGATGCTGATTGGAGCAGAGGCCTCACGTCGTCTGGACGGCGCGTTTCAGCTTCTCCAGCTCCATCTGCACACACACACACACACACACACACACACACACACACACACACACACACACACACACACACACACACACACACACACACACACGTTTCCATGACTTTGTTTTGGTGCCAGGTACTTGGTTTTACTTGGTTTTACTTGGTTGTACTTGGTTTTACTTGGTTGTACTTGGTTGTACTTGGTTTTCCACTGCAGATAAAGCCCCTCAATGTTAGTTGGTTGCCATGGTAACGCCGCACCATGTTCAAGGTGCCACAGGAACAGTGGAGGACGTGAAGGAAGCTGTTCTTCAGTCTCAGCTGCTTCCATTTAATGGAGGAAACGTTCATGGCTTCATGCAGGACGACGTAGTGATGGTTCCAGTCTCCTAGTGTCCTAGTGTCCTGGTCTCCTAGTGTCCTGGTCTCCTAGTGTCCTGGTCTCCTAGTGTCCTCGTGTCCTAGTGTCCTAGGCTCCTAGTGTCCTAGTGCCCTAGTCTCTGACCATCCGTCACCTTTCCACATCACCTCAGGAACCTCCAGGGAGGTGGTGCTGACATAAGGACCAGGTGCCAGGTGCCAGCTACACCTTTTGCCCGATGGAAAACCAACAAGGTGGAGCGGAGCCGGCAGCGCGCGGTGGAGAAGCAGCTTTTAGGATTTAATCATTAAGTCAACAAGCGAGACATCAACTATTTGATTGATAAACAAAATAAAATATTTACTGACTATAAAATGAAAGTGGAAAAAGCTGCTTGACATCATACTTCATCCTTCCTGTTTCCTGTTTCCTGTGTCATGTTTCCTGTTTTCTGTTTCCTGTTTCCTGTGTCATGTTTCCTGTTTCCTGTGAACCGTTCACACTTCACCCAAATGAATCATTTACACAACATCAGCAAGCTTCTCTGATTCCACTTCGCATTTCTCTGCAAAAACGAATAAAAGATCAGGGGAGAAGTCCATCCAGTCTAATCACAACTCCACCTCCTCCACCGCCTCCCTCCTCTACCTCTTCCACTCCACCACCGCCTCCTCCCTCCATCACCACCCCAAACAAAGCCAAAGACTATTTCTACGTCAAAGAACAGATTCCCAGAAGAGTGGAGCCTCCACCACCAGGAGGAGGAGGTGATATTCAATATTACATTTACATTTAGTCATTGATCAGACGCTTTTATCCAAAGCGACTTACAATTGTTCAAACACCGACGGACGCAGCCATCAGGAGCAATTAGGGGTTAAGTGTCTTGCTCAAGGACACTACAGCATGCTAGCAGGAGGAGCCTGGGATCCAACCAGCAACCTTTAGATGACTAGACCACCAGCTCTACCTCCTGAGCTACCATCCCCCCCAATATGACCACGCCCTGATTTCCAAATGGAAACAAAAGCAAAAAGTCATGGATGGTGATTGTGATGTGGGTGGATGTGAGCCTGTGGGTGGTGCCCCCCCCCCCCCAGAAGAAGATGGAGATGCAGCCTTTTCTAACCACTGAACAAGCTGCTTAACAACATGAAAGGAGGACTCGTTTAAGTGTTTTATTATATTATATTTAATGTTTGGTTATTTTAAATGTAATATTTGTATTATATTTAATATTTTATTATATTATATTTAATGTTTGATTATATTAAATGTAATATTTGTATTATATTTAATATTTGCATTATATTTAATATTTGTATTATATTTAATGTTTTATTATATTATATTTAATGTTTGATTATATTAAATGTAATATTTGTATTATATTTAATATTTGCATTATATTTAATATTTGGATTATATTTAATGTTTTATTATATTATATTTAATGTTTGATTATATTAAATGTAATATTTGTATTATATTTTAGATTTGCATTATATTTTATATTTGTATTATATTTAATGTATTATATTATATTTAATATTTGCATTATATTTAATGTTTGTATTATATTTAATGTATTATATTATATTTAATATTTGCATTATATTTAATGTTTTATTATATTTAATATTTGTATTATATTTAATGTTTTATTATTTTATATTTAATGTTTGATTATATTGAATGTAATATTTGCATTATATTTTATATTTGCATTATATTTAATATTTGTATTATATTTAATGTTATATTAATTATATTTAATGTTTGATTATATTAAATGTAATATTTGTATTATATTTTATATTTGCATTATATTTTATATTTGTATTATATTTAATGTATTATATTATATTTAATATTTGCATTATATTTCATGTTTTATTATATTATATTTAATGTTTGTATTATATTTAATGTATTATATTATATTTAATATTTGCATTATATTTAATGTTTTATTATATTATATTTAATATTTGCATTATATTTAATGTTGTATCATATTATATTTAATGTTTGTATTATATATTATGTTGTATTATTTTTATATAACATTTTATATTTATATTATATTTGGATGTTTTATTATATTATATTTGGATGTTTTATTATATTTGGATGTTTTATCAAATTATATTTGGATGTTTTATTATATTATATTTGGATGTTTTATTATATTTGGATGTTTTATCAAATTATATTTGGATGTTTTATTAAATTATATTTGGATGTTTTATTATATTATATTTGGATGTTTTATTATATTTGGATGTTTTATCAAATTATATTTGGATGTTTTATTAAATTATATTTGGATGTTTTATTATATTTGGATGTTTTATTAAATTATATTTGGATGTTTTATTAAATTATATTTGGATGTTTTATTATTGTACTTCGTCTTTATGTTACACTTGTAGAGGGTTTGGACATTTAATAATGGACTGTGGTTGTGTGCGTGTGTTTGTTTTGGTGTGTGTGTGTTTCGGTGTGTGTGTGTGGGTGGGTGTGTTTTGGTGTGTGTGTGTGTTTTAGTGTGTGTTTTGGTGTGTGTGTGTGTGTGTGTGTTTTGGTGTGTGTGTTTTGGTGTGTTTTGGTGTGTGTGTGTGTCTGTTTTGGTGTGTGTGTGTGTGTGTCTGTTTTGGTGTGTGTGTGTGTGTGTTTTGGTGTGTGTGTGTGTGTGTGTGTGAGTGGGTGTGTTTTGGTGTGTTTGTTTTAGTGTGTGTGTGTGTTTTAGTGTGTGTGTGTGTGTGTGTGTTTCGGTGTGTGTGTGTGGGTGTGTGTGTTTTGGTGTGTGTGTGTGTTTTGGTGTGTGTGTGTGTGTGTGTTTTAGTGTGTGTGTGTGTTTTAGTGTGTGTTTTGGTGTGTGTGTGTGTTTTGGTGTGTGTGTGTGTGTTTCGGTGTGTGTGTGTGTGTGTGTTTTGGTGTGTGTGTTTTGGTGTGTGTGTGTGTGTGTTTTGGTGTGTTTTGGTGTGTGTGTGTGTGTGTGTGTGTGTGTGTGTGTGTGTGTGTGTGTGTGTGGGTGTGTTTTGGTGTGTGTGTGTGTTTTGGTGTGTGTGTGTTTTGGTGTGTTTGTTTTGGTGTGTTTGTTTTGGTGTGTGTGTTTTGGTGTGTGTGTGTGTGTGTGTTTTGGTGTGTTTGT
>NC_137189.1:50805056-50907556 GCF_960531495.2 Zeus faber | reverse complement strand
GGAAAAAGTTGGTAAAAAACTTTTTCAAAATCACTGTGCATGCACAACATGGCAGCTGACCAGGTCAGGTGACAGCCCTGCAGTCTACTGATTGGTTGCAGGCAATCGGGACCTCACCAAGATGGCAGTGCACAGATACAGCGCCTCCGCTGGCTCAGGGCTCTCTCCTTTTGGGTGCCATTTCTGTTTATGTCAGTTAGCCAATGTTGAGTTTAGTCTGTTAAGAGTTAAGTTAAGCCTTGAATAGACCTGTCCCTGACTACACCTTATCTTAGTCGTCAGTTCAAGCCATGAGTTAACACTCATTTCAGAGGTCACACACGTTTATGACATTCATTTAATTATTTAAATATACTGTATATTTTTGGGGCATCAGAAAATGGTTTGAGTTCCAGGGTCGAGAAATAAAGTTATAACTAACACTGTGCTACATTACAGATAAATACAAAACCTAATAACCAGCCTTAAAAATATGAATTTACTTTCTAAGCGCTGCGTGCACCAAGCAAGCCGCCTGTTAATTACACCGGTCAAAGATTACATTGGTTCAACTCATTAGGCCCAGTTATTATCTGTTAATGACATTTAAATTACATATTGACATAGTTTGCACTGAAATGTGGATGGAAGATGGTTTTCCCAGTGTTGACATCCCCTCGTTAGGGACGAGGGCTGAACGACTAATCAAATTCAAACCCACATGGCAATTTAACACAACGCTATTTTTGAATGGCAAAGCCTGTGATTAGCGCTACAGGTGGTTGAGCGATTGATTAAACCCCCTGCGCTGCCCCCCTGGTGAGACCCGACAAGGCATCAATTCATGCAACGATTCATCTCATTTCATGATAACACGTGGGCCTGGCCGACAGGAAAGAGCAGTTGATATGTTGTATTCAATGTTGTGTTGGTCATACTATAGAATGATTTATTGCTTGTGTTTCGTGAATAATACAAAAGAGCAGGAACTTAAAAAGAATTGCATATTAAATCGCAATCCCAATATTGGTCTTAAATAAAATAAAAATAAATTGCAATTCAATTATTTTCCCAGATCGTTCAGACATATTAGACACCCCTTGTCGGACGCATTTCTCGGTGCCCGGAGTCTGTCACTCGCTGAGCCTTCCATCCCCGGATGGGCGTCGTCTTTACAGTCCATGGGTCCATCGGGGCATTTCAAATATAATTTGGTTATTGAAGAATATGAGTCACAGTTGCAAATGGCTAAATTTTTTTTCTGACTTTTAGACTAGTCTAAGTTTAAACTTCCATTTAAATGTGGAATAAGTCGTTAGGAACATTCCTATTCTGAATGTGCCAGAACAAGCAGCAAGGAGGCTGAACCTCTATTTTGGTTCAAATTGAATGAAATACAACGCCCTCCAGCATTGGGTCGACGATGTGGGGGCAACCCTACTCGTGAAGTTAAAGTTGGAGCCCAACTTAAAGAGAGCAAATGGACGGGGCGAGAGAGCCTACGAGTGAGGCTCCTCCTGACCAAACAAGACTGAGGAAGACTGCAGACAGGACTGCAGACAGTATGTTACCATGGTAACACAGGTGTGTATTCCATTACAGACAATTCATTTGGTTAAATGTCATCTTGAATTGTAGTTATAAGATTAACCTCAATAAATCCTTCAGTAATGCGAATGGGGCTTGCACGTGGTTTGGTCACACCCACTAAGCTGAGTCTGTGCACTGCTGCTGCAGCTTTATTTGTTATTGGGGGTCTAGTCCCTTGTTCATATTGCTCTGCCTTTTTTTGTTTTTAATCTTGGTTTTCGGGGAAAAAGTATCTGAAACACGGCAACCAACATCGATCTACATTTGGAGCACAAATCTGTGAAAAACTGCCGTAACTTCATTAGTTTAGGAGCAGGCCGCTTTGTGACATCATCATCCGAGGTCGTACAAGTCTCTCGGAAGTCATTCCCCTCCAGCCACTTGCGAGTGAGACACCTAGACTATCAACTTCAGCCGGTGCTGCATTTAAAGGAAACTTGGAAAACTGTAACTCATGCTATGTTTTACAAAGCATGTGACACCAACAGCCAATCGTACAGAGCAGAGAAACAACCATGTGACACCAACAGCCAATCGTACAGCAGGAGCGCCGGTGCTTCCTCCGCTCTCCGGCTGGCAGTGTGCACCGGGGATAATGCGGACGGTCTTCATCTGATGCCAATTTGGACCGGACCTCGCCCTCCCCCCAGGCCAAGCCGGGGGCGGCCCCCATCCCCGCAAAGGAGAAGGATTACAGAAAGAATCGACCATTTTCTGTGACGTCTGCTCTGACACGGTCAGAGGGACTCCCTCGGTCCGCTCCCTCAACGTCCCCATAGAGCGAAGATTAGGTGACCTAATAATAATCTTGGAAACGTCTTATAACCATAAATGTCAAACCTAACACAACTGAAGCGGACCCTGTGTATTGCTGCCTGCAGCTATATTTATTATTATTATTACGTTATTACTTCAGACAGTTCCAGAGCCTGAAAGCTGATCAACAGAACCTCATTGACTTCTGATGAGTTTCGCAGCTGATCGATCATTGGACCAATACCAAGCGCTGATCTGATCAATTACTTCATCTCAACACTGTTCAATAGAACTAAATGGATAAAATGACCAAATGTTTTCTCCAAATCAATCATCTATTGAGTGATGAATCGTGTATGTTTTACTAATTTCAGAAAACTCCTCATGAAGATTTAGAATCATTTTTAACCTTAAGATAATGATAATCCCACAGATCAATAAAATAATCATCAGATTGATTGATTGAGAAAATACAGCAGATCCCCGCTCAGCTAAACCTCAGCATGAATTCAAGACACAAATCCAAGTTTCTGTGTGAAAACCTGTGACTACAGTGTTATGTTAAGACATTCAGCTCCTGGTGTTGGGTGTGTGTTTGTGGAGTAAATAACAGGATATTGATAAAAATTGTAATACTTACCTTCCTGGTTTCTATGGGTTTGGGTTTGGCTCCGTCCTCCTCGTCCATTTTGAACGATTTCTCCACATTCACATCCTTGTTCGGCTGCAGGAGCGGAAAGGTAATATTTCATTGTCAAGGTTCATTAAAAGCACTTCTTATTTCACATTTCTATCATTTTCTAAATATTCGATTCATTATTTCATTTGCATTATCTTGTTTCTTATGCGTTTAAGTGTTTAATTCTGTTCATAATTCTGTGTAATAATTGTCAAATTCCTGATAAACTAACATGTACTGTACTTGTCCAATAAACAGATTGTGATTATTTCCCAAAGCATCCGGCGCCTAATTTGTGAAAGAACAACTTGAAAATGAAGGAAGGAAACAATCATAATCCTCAAGGTGCATCTACATGTACGAGGAATTTGTCATAGTGAGGATTGGTGCATTTCTACAGACCATTCAAATTTAGAAAAAGCTGAAAAACAGTCTGATATAAAATAATAATAATAATAACAATAACAATAACTACAGTATAACTGCAGGCTGCAATACACAGGGTCCGGTTTAGTCGTGCTGGGTGCATTTTACAGTTTCCCGGATTCTCTAAAACGCAACACGATTTTCGAGTTTATTTGAACGCAGCATGGGCTCCCCCGATCTGTCGTCGGGGGGAGCCCAAAATCTGTACATTTATAGTAAATAATATGATGTCATAAAGCGTATTACTGTAAATATAATTTATAGTAAATAATATGATGACATCATTAAGCATCTTACTGTAAATATCATTTATAGTAAATAATATGATGTCAAAGCATCTTACTGTAAAAATAATTTATAGTAAATAATATGATGACGTCATAAAGCACCTTACTGATAATATCGTCTTATTCATTTTAGAACGAGAAGTGTGACGTTACAGTTTACCAAGACAACTGAATATTTTAGGTCAAAATTCTTCGGTTTTTAACAAATATCTGCTCTGTGTGTGGATCCATTTGGATTCAATTGAAACCACAAGATCCTTGTTATATAACCATTAAAAATAAAGATCAACTTCAACCACCAAGTCTTTGTGACAGCGCGGTTCAATCAAGACTTCAACCGTGTGGGCTGAACCCATATTAATAACATATAGTAAATAATAAAAAGTAAAGTAAAAATAAAATGAAAATTGCCAAATAGACACAAATAGACAAGAACAAAACAGAAATAGTCAAATATATACAAATATAAAGAATGTACGAATGCACAGCACAGGGTATTGGAGGTGGTCTGGGAAAACAGGGACAGGAGAGTAGATGGTGTGGCCTGAGTGAGTGAGTGAGTGAGTGAGTGAGTGAGTGAGTGAGTGAGTGTGTGTGTGTGTGTGTGTGTGTGTGTGTGTGAGTGTGTGTGTGTGTGTGTGTGTGCGCACGTACAGAGCTTCCTCCTCCGAACTGGGCCGGAAGCCTCCTGCCGGGCATCTTTGGTCTGTTGGCGGTGAGATGAGCGAGTCGCTCGGAGGTGGAGGACAAGTCATCAAAACTCATCAGATCTAAAGAGAGAAAACAAACAAAACAAACACAGCATCATTCTCATGAAGCTGAATGAATTGAATGAAGTCAAAGTGACGCCCAGAGAGAAGATTATAAAGATGGCACCGATGCTGTGTGAGAGGGAGAGAAGGAATGAAGGAGAAAGACAGACGGTATTACAGCCGAACAAAACGAACAAAAACACAATAACCAACAATAAAGTAATAACACGTTTGGCAATATACAATAAACCTAAAATGAAGCAATATGTCTGTATACAAATATGTAAAATATATATATTAAATATAGCATATACAGATAACAGAATAAAAATGAAAAAGTAAATGAAGAGTGCTATGAAACAAAATGGCGGCTGTGCTTCACCGGCCTCCAGCCAAACACACTTCCTGCTTGGACCTGCGAATTAGTCGCTCTTTCCCCATCACCTAGCTCCGTCCATCTTTTACATGCACCGGATCCCTCCTGCTCTGTCAGGAAAAATGAACCATGCCCCCTTTTTAACCCCCCCCCCTCTTCATTTAACCCCCTTCAGGTGGAGAGCACACTTCAAAGATTCACTGCAACCTGATTGTATTTGATGGTGAGTGGGCGTGGCAGCTTGGATTACCGTTGTCACTTGGGGGGGAAAAAAAAAACAGTGAAGACACGACGGAACGGAAAAGTCTGTGCATGATCTTTTGAAAGTCTCCGGCGTGGGAAGTAAAGCCAGCTCCCTGGGAGGGCACCAACGGACGACGTCGCACGTTCTCTGCACCGCTGGTGAGATGTTCAAGCAGCTTTCCAGTCTGGGACGTTGACTCACCCACATCTGGCGTCTTCTCCGCCCAGTCTCCTGACAGGGTTTTGAGTTTTGTGGGTATCGAGGGCTCAAAGTCCGTCTTTGGTCTGGTGGAAGGCAGCTCTCCGTTATGTCTGCAGGAGAGGAAGGACGTGAACAGACGGAAGAACGGGAGCTGAGGAGTTCAGGGCTACCACACAAACAGAACCGGAAGAAACATCCCATCCACCAGTGGGTGCGACACCGAGAGCAGCACAGACAGAGGCTTAGGGGTGGAGGCAGAGGGTTAGCACCTCCCACGACCATTCACCATAAAATCGTCTATCGGCCATCGACTCCATCATCGGCGATCGACTCCATCGATTACTTTCCCCCAGTGATCTTCGCTTGGAATTTTGGAGGACCGCCCCCAACACATGTTCCATTATAATGATCATCACCGAGTCCAAACCCCAAGAGCTTTAGAAGCTGCTTTCTAGCCTCAGGACGCAGTCGTACATTTGCAAACTCACATTGTGAGTGTTTTTCTAAATCAGCGCGTGATAATCACCAAAGTGCCGACATTGAAGGGGAAGCAGGTCTTACTTGGTGAGTCCTGGTGAGGGGGCGGCGGGCTTGTCAGGCCTCTTTGGTGGAAGGACCGCAGGCCGGCCTTTACCCGGCGGGGGGACGGGCTTCTTGGGAGGGACCACCGGGGCTGCGGGCTTGGACGGTTTGTCAACTGGAGGACAGAGAGATGAGGCGGTGACGAGACTCATCTCTTTCTAAGTCAAAGTGTTTTCTTTATCAGATGCACAGTACAGCGCAGGATTTGCCAGGTGAGGCAAGGCAAGAGACAACTACGTAGAAGGCTTTCAGGATAAGACTCGACTCTCTCGGAACGAGACTCGTCTCTGTCGGAACGAGACTCAACTCATTCAAAGTGATACCCAATTCATCTCTTTCGGAATAAGGCTCATTTTTTCAAGTCTCTCTCTCTGGGACGTTCTTCTGCACTTAAGTGAATTAAATATGTTCCATCAAGTTCAAGAGGTTATTTGTCACATACATATACATACGTTCACACATATATGCAGTGACATGTCATGACACCTGGTGATTACGCACAATAAGCTCTAAAAATACTAAAAATACCTAAATGTGCATAATCAACTCGCGCAAGCGGCGCCACAATCGCGAGTCTAGATTCTATAATTATATAACAGAATGAACTGTCTGTGTTGTATTAAAGCCACAGCTTTGCAAAAACCCATGTCTGTTCATCAGTTTATCCTAGTTGTTGGACTCCAGGAAAGGGTTAAGACTGCTAGGAGGATACCATGTGAAGGAAGGAAGCACCTCACATCCAATTTCTGTGTTCTCATGTCTAAGTAATGTGCGAGACAACTTTGCACCCTCCTCCTCTGCTTCATTCAACCTGTGAGCCAGAGCAGACAGGAAGGGCCTGCAGAGGTGGCCCGCGGGTTGCTTTGCTGCTTCTTAAAGGCTGCTGTCACTACCCATTAGCGCTGACCTGTAAGAGGAGTTGCGGGTCCTGCTGTCATTTCATTTCATTTCGTTTGAGTGCTCAGCACTCAAACAACTTTTCTACAGACTCTAAAAGGACACCCTATACACCGACTTAGCGGAGAGAAGGCATCAGCCAGTAAACTGTGCTGGTCCACGATTTAAGCTGGTGTAGAACAAAGTCGGGGAAAAGAGTTTCCCTTCACCGTCTGACGTCTAAAGGTGTCAGAATTCTGATGGAGAAACAGAACATCTAATATAAGAAGTGGACAATTTCACTTTAAACCTCATAGTGAGCATACTGCCAGAGCTCCCAGGGGGTTCTTTTTTCAAATTCTTTGAGTATGCAGGCCACCTGACTCCTACATTGCTAAGTGGACTCAGACACGACTCTTCCCTTGCCTGGCTCCCCTTAGCGTCACAAGGGCTCTATCGATTCCCATCTTTTGTCGCAGACTGAAGACCAGTCTCTTCAGACTGCACCAGGACCCCCACTGACCGATCTACCTCATAAGAATCAGCTTTCCCACTTTACTTTCTTTACTCTCCTTTAAAAAAATGTGTCACTCTACTCATGCTACTTATTGCTAGTGATAGTTTAGGCTCTGAGGTACAGTGGTTTGGTAGCACTAACAGACTGTATTTCTTGTCCCTGGTTTTAAGGAAAAGAGTTTGATCAATGACAATGTGATGTGTTGGCAGTGCCAACTTTAGGGTTTAGGGGTGTTAGGCCTCATGGGACAGTAAAGCTCTTTGAGACTAACTGTGCAAAGAGGTTAGGGTTAGGGTCTTAAAGTCCTTTGTTTACGAATGGGCTGTCTGTTGCTTTAATGAAACAACCCTGCACTGCTCTGCCACTGATGGGAGCAAGCAGCTGATAAGATCAAATCACTTCACTGCTTTTCTTGGATTTAAAACCTCCTGAACTGAAATAAAGCTGCCGACACATGGTCAGTATTCTTCTTTTCGCTCACCACAAGGTCGGGTGCAGCAGGAAGTACGGCGGCAAAGCCCAGCGCTGTTATCTAGTCTATACGCAAACTACAGTTGAGGGTTGTGACTATGCAGTATACAGCAAATTTGTCAGTGATCATTTCATGTGATTTGTGTTTGTGACATTACATTACATCTGGAGTATGGGCGCAGCTTGAAAACAACAACGCAGTTCAAGGCGACATCAGAGCCACAACATGTTTTTTCTGTGTAATCTCACCTCCACTCAACCAGCTTGTAGAGGTGACATCTGACATCTAACGCTTGCAGGAGGAACTCAGGAAGGGACTCACTTATTTTAGGACCACCCACCCGCCCCCCCGGCGCTGAGGCCGGCCGGTCCTCTCGCACCCTTCGGTCTCTGCCCCTTGCCTCGACCTCCCTCTGTGATTGTGATTGGAGATATTGAGCCACTGCACTTTAGGTTACAATATACAGTATATAGGGTGGACTGAACCACAAGGGTTGGAGGGGTTGCTATTTTGTGAGAAACTTTGCTGTCTCTGTGTTATGCTCTGTATCTCTGCCAATAACGAACACAAATCATTTGAATTGCTAGCTTTAGGAAAATATTTTGGGTCCACAATTACATTTACATTTAGTCATTGATCAGACGCTTTTATCCAAAGCGACTTACAATTATTCAAACACCGACGGACGCAGCCATCAGGAGCAATTAGGGGTTAAGTGTCTTGCTCAAGGACACTACAGCATGCTAGCAGGAGGAGCCTGGGATCCAACCAGCAACCTTTACATTACTAGACGACCAGCTCTACCTCCTGAGCTACCGCCCCCATACATACATACTCATACATACTCCCATACATACTCCCATACATACTCCCAGTTACACAATAGTGTAACTGGGAGTCTCCGTGTCATTGGAGTTACCACAGCTAAATTACTCCATCAGTTATTCACACCGTTGCATCTCTTAACAAGGCTAATCACATTGTATTCAAGCTACTAAGGCTAACCTACAGTAAACAAATTAACTCATTGGGATATACACCTTGAAATGCATCACCTGGTAAAGTTACCGAACATGTTTACCAACTAGAGATGCACCGTTTGCATCTCTAGTTGGAACAACATTGTCCGTTTATTTCCAAGGCCATTCTTAATAAGCTACAATAGTATTTATTAATAATATTATTAATCACTGTTAAGGGATACCCTACTTGTTCACAATAATGCATTAACTTAGAAGAAGAATCTTTACTTCGTCACACGGCACACACACCAAAACACAAGCCCTCCTGCAGTGACGGCGACACACACACACACACACACACACACACACACACACACACACACACACACACACACACACACACACACACACACACACACACACACACACACACACACACACACACACACTTCATCAGGTTCCTGAAATAAGTTCTCTGCTGTTGACCCATCCTGGCTGGTCCTTCCCCCAGGGGGCAGACAGGAGCAGTGGGCAGCGTACAGCCACGCCCGGGACCAGTTACAAGTGTCCATCGTTAGTCAGACCGCAATGTTCTGCATGATTTTGGTTGGAGTTCCTACGATGTCATATGGAGGAAACCCCATATGTGCACAGTGAGAACATGCAAACTCCACGCAGAAAGGACCCTCAGGCGGGAGATAACCAGTGGCAATGCACTGTGCCACCGTGCCCACTAGATAGCTCTTATATGAATATGGAACAGGGGAAAAACACATTCTCCTATTATGCTCCTTATACGTGGAAGGTAGACAAATTTTAACCCTTGAATGTTTTAAACTTCTGTTGAACAACCTTTTATATAATGAAGGCACCTGTTTTTATTAATGTGTCTGCTTGTCCCTGTGTAATGCACTTGTTTTATTGTCTTTTCATTTGTTTCTTTTGGTATTTTGTAGGTCATGTGTCTTGTATTTCTGCTTTGTACAAGAATGTTGATTTTGCATTATTTTTGACCTTCCATTGGAGAACTTATTTTGATTTTAATAATGTATTTGCAGGGCACCATTATGAATGAGAGTTTTGCTCTCACTTGGTCTAACCCTGATTAAATAAAGGTTATCTATCGATCTAAAATGTTCTTGGTTTTTCACAAAATGAATGCTGCTATACCTGGGGAAATCAACTAGGCCACGGCACTCGCAGATTTATCCTGGATATTCTGGTGGGAGTGAGTTCTCACATCCATGTTGGTGGCTTCATATACTTATACTATATATCCTACTACATATACTTTGGAACAAAACTCGGTCCAGTAACACAAGGTACTGACAAACAACGATATTGACAAACAGCGCTAGACATGGGCAGCACCACTGCAGCCTGGCCGTCCTGGACCCGTCTCAAACCCCAACCGCTTTATCTGGGAGCTCTTCCTGGACTGGGTGGAGGTTCAGACTGGGGAACCTCCACTCCAGAATGAACTGGACTTGACTTAAATGGAGCTGACACAGTCATCATTTGTTCCTCATGAAATGTTCATTTAACACCACATCTCTTTTGGAATCACAGTTTCATTGGTGCTCCTCAGAGAAGGTAGAACCACGTCCAAATTCTGGCGAGATGTGGAGAAAAATCACTTTGTTCTCTGCTTTCTACACAAAGGCTTGACCCTCCCATTGGGGAATTGGCGCAGTAGCAAGGGAGGGTGGAAAGGTTGGATCTGAGTGACAGCAATCTGACCAGGGTCACGCCAACGGCAACGTGTGCATCTGTGCACAATATTATTAAACTGATCTATAACCTGGATATACAACTGACCGACTGGCACACGTGGAGAATCATATTTTTTTTATATTCTATTTTGTGTTAATTTGGAGGTCTTTCGTATCCTGTCTAATTTGTATGTGCTTCACATCTATTTCCAATCGGGGATGAAACCGGTACCTCTCTGTTATCCAATCCCATTTAATCTTTAATGATATTTTCCAATCTACTATAAATCTAACTCATACAATCTAATGTATAATAACATCTCACTTACAGCTGTATCACTGACCAGACCTGTACACTCACCCTCAAATAATTCACCACTACCACCATCATGCAAACTACATATAGTGAAATAGTGAAACTGTTGTATATTTTTTTCTTTAACTTGGCTTTACTTTTATTTTACTGTTTGTTTTCTACCTAATTTGAGACAATGTATGAGTTAATTTAAATGAGGTAATCAACTATAAACGCCTGCTCTGTACGTCCTCATTTTCACACATGTTCCCCTTTCAATTAAATCAATTCAAGTAGTAAATCTTAATGTTAATCACTTTGAAACAGTTAAAAAATAAACCACACAAACAACTAAAGAAACGGTCCTGTCATACTACATGCTAAAATGTACCTCCAATGTCAAAAATCTTTGGAAGAGCCTCAAACAACACACAGATGCACGGAGGCCTCCACGCCGCACAGCAGGGTGTCAGCAGCATCAGCGCCACCTCTGCAGCGGGGGGGCGGAGGGTGTCGTGTACATGTCGCTCAAATCAAAGGTGCGACCGCAGTGCCACCACAGCACATCCGTCTGCCTGGATGTTGCTTATCACTGATTGGTCGATGGAGAACGGAGGCGGAGCATAGACGAGTGTGAATGTTCAGCACTGTCGTGTGACGCTGGGATGTATGTGGTCCTTTTAGGATGCTCGGCAGAAAGCCTCAAAGCTCTGTCAGCAGGATTCATCTGCATCAAGTTCAAGTTCATCTGCTGGCGTGACTTGTGATTTCACCACAACAGTATCAGTGGAAAACAGCAAAGTCTCAACTTAGATCGTCAGGACATTCGTTTTATCTATTTTTGGGCTCCACAGGGTTAAAATGACTTTATTCTGTATTATTTAAAAAAAAAATGCTTTCTATTGTAATGTGTTGTGGGGGGGTTGAGAAAAAGGCGCGCCTATCTGGAAGAAAAATGTAAGACAGTATTTTATTGATGCTCCTCAGGGGAGTAGATGGGAGCTGCCAACGGCACCAGATTTATTCTCCTGTATATCAAGATAACTGAGTGTTACTATTAACTATAGAAGCTTCAACTTGCTTTCTAAAAACAGAAACGATGACAAGGTGGGGAAAGGTATTAATGTTTAGAAGTGTAAAGACAGGTTGACATGTTGAGCTCTCTCTTCTACACTGTGTTGCCGGTTGTACGATAATTATCGTATTGTACGATAATTTAGCTCTTTGTACGATGTACGATCAATAATTCTACAGGGGTTTCAATCACATGGTTGAAGGGTCCTCGGCACATTCATAGTTCTGTTTGCGCTGCAGTCTGGATTTGAAAGTACAATAACTAGCCCTGAAATACGATCATTCTGGAGTCCTTGTAGGATGATTTGGTTTTTGGCATCTGGCAACCCTGCTCCTAAACATTAAAAGCAGCAGCGCTTCTCCATTCGAAAAGCAACATTTTAACCCTTCATTTCTGTCTTTCCTGCTCTGTGGCTCAGTGACTAGAGGAAAATATAAACAGACTTTTGTTTTGCCAGATGTGGAAGTTGGACGACGAGCGCAGGTTTTCCTGCTTTCAAGAAAACGTTGTGCACTCTTTTCCAAAACAGTGCCACGAGTGTACAGAGGTGTGATGACACCGTGCTGCCTGTGAGTCACACAGAACCACGCTGATACACAATGAAGTAGGTCAGAGATGCTGACGCACGCACGCACGCACGCACGCACGCACGCACGCACGCACGCACGCACGCACGCACGCACGCACGCACACACACACACACACACACACACACACACACACACACACACACACACACACACACACACACACACACACACACACACACACACACACACACACACACACACACACACACACACACCCTCATGATAACGTTATGTCAAGTCACCACAGCCGCTCGCTGTTTCCACTGATTTGAGTCAACGATGGGTTATGGGATGTTTGGATTTGGAGGAAACAAAAGACGGGCGGAGAGAACTTGATGCAGATTTGACAAAATTTAAGACTGCGTTTGAACAAATCATCTTTCTTGTTCAATAAAGTACTGCAGGTAATTTATATATATATATATATATATATATATATATATATATATATATATATACACTGTATATTACCTTCATACATATACATGAAGGTAAGTATTGGGTTCATTGGTAGGTTTAGGGTTTTAGAATGCCAGGAACTTGAACATGATTCACTTTGACTAAATAAGGTCTATGGATACATAAAATCATGTTGAAATCAAGACGTCTGAGGACATGCAGATGGACTAGAAAGACTACAGCTAAAGGAGTCTTTCCTGGTCCTATACCCACCAGGTAGACAGAAACAAGAGGGGTGTGAGACAGGTTCCTACCTCTGTCCTCGGACCTGGGCTTCCTGTCGGCATTGAGAACGTCCGGTTTGAGGGCTGAGGAGCGAAACATGGTCCACAGTGAGTCCAGGACGCGGCAAACCCTGAATCTAAGCGAGCTGAAGGAGCTGAGGCTGAGACGCTGCGACACACCAACACAAAATTTCTGTGCTTGAATTTGCAATCATCTCCAGAGCGCGCGTGCGCACACGCACACACACACACACACACACACACACACACACACACACACACACGGAGGAGGATGTGGTGCCTCACTTTTGCAAGACTTCCTGTGCAGACAGGAAGTGCGCAGTGCAGAGTCTTTGCAGCGTGCTGCAGACAGACGTACAGTAGTGTTGTGGCTGAATGTTGGTGCTGCTCTCCGTTTGGAGGTCAAGCAGTTGGTCATTTGTAAAAACAACACCACTCTGTTGAGCTCTCCATCTCTATTCTATCGTTTCTATTCATTCCCCTTTTTGGGCTGCCATGCAGGGAGCCTTGAAAACACCAAAAACAACCAAACTGTTCTCCAGCAGAATAAAAAACTGGAATTAAATCTGCAGGGAATCAGGGGGACTGGACGCGCTGCACACAAACACAGCTTCCTGGTTTGAAAACATCGTAACAGTTTCAAACCGACCCGATCAGAAACAGTTACATCTACACCGATAGAGCTACAGGACATCAATATGCAATAGAGCAGACAGGAAGTCCAAACAGGAATCCGTCTGCTGTGATCATTTTCAACCGGCCCTACACCCTCTGCCCCGTTCCACCTCTCCCAGTCCACTCCCTCCATCTCCGCTTCGCCGCCGGGCAGTGCAGGCGGCAGGTGGTGCAGGCGGCAGGTGGTGCAGCCGGTGGGCTGGGCCAAGCGCTTGTGCCCGATGCCCCCCCACCAGACCCCTAACCGTAGAAGACACATCTAGTGTCGGCTTTTTCAAGAAGAAATATAATGACATTTACATTTAAGAAAAAAACAACTCGTCTCCATAGAGACTGGACGTGCTTCAGTTTCTCGTCTTTGCAGCCGAGGGTCGCGGTTCAGACTCGCCATTGGAATGAATCTGAATAACAAATACAAAATAAGTATTGGTAGAAAAGCACAATTTTTCGCTTTGCCGGGTGATACCAGATTCAGCTCCACCCCTACTTTATGTGCTTGTTCTGGCAATGTTACTGCTTTCTTTCACCACACAGCCGTAACACAGCCATCCCGGTATTTTACCCGAAATCTTGCTAGGTCTCGAGGTGGGAAATTGTTGGGACAGATTTCCCGGAATATCGATCCCTGCTCCCATTCACACATGACCCCATGAGGGAACAGTTCTGGAAGATTTTAGTGATAGACTGCATGTGTGAAAGGGGCTCTAGTCTGAAGCAATTAGCTACGCTCTGGGAAGGACGATAGGAATGGTTTCAAGGTCTGAGATGTCGCTAGGACAACTTTGTAAGACTAGGTTTGAGAAAAGGCCCCGACAACGAGTCCGACATGGTCCGGGAGCCCTGGGGCTTCCCAGCTCAGATCAGGGTTCACAGAGCTGAGCTTCTTTGGGTGTGGATCCGGCTCGGGCTGCTCTGGGGTTTCTGGGCGTTTTAAAGAGACGCTTCGCCGAAGGAGGCTGATGTGAAACGCTTACCCAGACTTTTAGATGGAGGCGGAGGCTTCTTCGGTCTCTGAGGGATGGGAAGAGCAGGTGAGATCGTGATGAGAGAGAGAGGGAGAGGGACAGACAGAGAGAGAGAGAGAGAGAGAGAGAGAGAGAGAGAGAGAGAGAGATTAGGTCAGGTTGACGTTTCAGGACAATGGCTCATAATTCTAACACTTCCCACAAGGCAGTCTCGGAGAGGCTTGATATGGTTGCATATTTAGTACAACACGAGCTTGACCCAGATCAACAAAGGTGAGGACACTATTAAATCGGTAGAAGAAGAAAACCCAAAACTAGGTTGTTGGAAAGGCACAAAGACTCCAAACCGCTGGACAATAAATGTAGGATTATCAAACCAATTAAATACTTTAAATGTTTCCCTTGGAATGAGTCCCTCCGGCTGTTTCATCTCCTGCTTCCCTAAAAGTCTTTCATCTTTCTGAGGAAATGACATCACAAAAGACATCAGCATTGCCAAGGCAACCGTTGACAAACAGATTCTCACCAACAGCAAGTCATTTAAAGGACGGGGAGCGGAAGAGAACGTAGCGACGAGTGAAAGCAAAGTTGTGGAAGCCTTGACCCTCAACTGGGTTCTGCTTCATTGTATTAATGGATTTGAATGGATCAGTGTTTGACATTTTACCTCCTTGATGCACATCCAACATGACGTACAAACTGGGAACTCCCTAAAACGTAGACTGATTTGGCCAGATTGGAGTTTTGTTCTGATATTCTAGATTCTTTGGATTTCCTGGACGATCATCATTAAGAGAAACTCCCCAGAACTAGAAAAGGTGAATTAGTGTACGTAGTGCCTGGGTGGGGGTGCACATATTTTATACCACTATCATAGTATAAGCTTATAAGTGTAGTAACACAAATCTACCAGATGAATGTAAATTGTACATGTTTTTTTTTTTGATTATTGGACATTGAAACATAAAATTCAGGCAATGATGATAAAGGTCAGGATGTGCAGAAGATCAGAGGGACGAGCTGGGCGGGGCTTTTGTCCAAAACAGTGTTTAATTCAAAAGTGATCGCTTCCTCGTGCCTTCAATGGAGGTGTGTCCAGTAGAGGCAGCAGAGTCCAGGTTCAATCTGGTTACAGAACCGGTTTCTTTCTCAAAGGCGACGCAATATATCAGTAATATATCAGATCTCAATATCGTCTGGGATTCTGGTTCTGGTAACAAGTTGATATAGTTAAATACTGTCTGTAAGGAGTATTCCCGTAAAGTAATGCAGTTTTCTTAACTTTCTTTTAGCCAATGGTCATAATATCCACATCACTAATGATTGGTTCTACAATTTATCTAGCAAGAAAGTATTTAATAAAAGCACTGAAGGTCGTCCCCAAAATAAATAATCGATATTGACCTATCAAAAATTCCCCAATACCTTCCAGTCCTTTTTCTTACCTAAATCCTCTGTTGCTAAGAAAACGTTTCCGTTTCACTGCAAGGTCTTGAACATCAAGGTGAACAGAGTGGTGCTTGTTTCCGTCTGGTCCCCAGATCAACAATAACACCACAGGATGCCCCAAAACAACACCCACGAGGTCACACTATGGTCCAGTTCTTTAGTATGTGAGTAAGAAGAACAATCTGAGTAAGAAGAACAATCTCACTCAGCTGATCCACTGGCTTTGAGTGCATTACAGGCCTCTTGACCTCGCAATGCATTGTGGCATACACTTGCAGTGTAGTGTGCAGTGTTTTGACTACCGACTGGGATATTTCACCAGATATACAACGTCATGCTGGTGCATTTCAGACTATTTGATGTCTACAGGTGGTTTCAGACGGACTAAACTGTCATTTGTGTAAGCATACGGGACCCAAAGGAGCTGGTGTGATTCCCGGCTGTGGGACTAATGCAGAGTTCAGAATACGTGATTCCGGGCTGATTTTCCGTGACAGGTTTTTGGAGATCGCCGAGAAAAACCCCAGATTTGAGGAAAATCATAGCACAGTCCCGTAAGTGAAGAGCGTGTGGTGTGAACTGCTCACGACGTGATCCGAGCACCGAGCACTCACCGACGCCGGTGCGATATCAAGCATGTTAGGCCAAGGGGCACACGACACCACTTTCAAAGTCTTCAGATCACTGTACTGTTCACACTACACTACTTTCATTCTCAGGAATCGTGGGCATGGTTTTTCGTGACAAAACGTAGTTTGGACCCAACAGGCCGGTCGGGGATTCCTCCTGGTAGAAGATGCTGTGGTGTGTGAAACCCTGTGACTAATCAGTCACATAGTGTGAAAACCACCAAACTGTAAGATTCCCCATCACAAGACAGAGAGTTGTGTAGTGTGAACAGTACAACCATCTGACCACTTTGAAGGTCGTGTAGCGTGCCCGTGGCATTATTGTGATAAAGCAGCAGGAGCAGAGTACTTCCATCATCAGATCTGAGCAGGAAGTCAACAACAAGCTCTGCTGTGCACAGCATCACGCAGATGATCGCCCACATCACAGGCCAGATAAGATACTATCTGCTGTGAGTGTGTGGATATACACTCACCGGCCACTTTATTAGGTACACCTGTTCAATTGCTTGTTAACACAAATAGCTCGTCAGCCAATCACATGGCAGCAGCTCATTGCATGGAGGCATGTAGACATGGTGAGGATGACTTGCTGAAGTTTAAACCCAGCATCAGAACGGGGAAGAAAGGGGATTAAAGTGACTTTGAACATGGCATGGTTGTTGGTGCCAGACGGGCTGGTCTGAGTATTTCAGAAACTGCTGACCTACTGGGACTTTTATGCACAACCATCTCTGGGGTTTCCAGAGAACGGTCCCAAAAAGAGAAAATATCCAGTGAGCGGCAGTTGAAAATGCCTTGGTGAGGTCAGAGGTTGGAGGAGAACGGGCAGACTGGTTTCAGACGATAGAAAGGAAACAGTCACTGAAATACCCACCGGTTACAACCAAGGTTTGCAGAATAGCATCTCTGAAGGCACAACACGTGGAACCTTGAAGCAGATGGGCTACAGCAGCAGAAGACCACACCGGGTGTCGCTCCTGTCAGCTCACAACAGGAAACTCAGGCTACAACTGGCACAGGCACCAACAATGGAGGAATAGAAGATTGTAAACACGTTGCCTGGTCTGATGAGTCTCCATTTCAGCTGCCACCTTCAGATGGTTGGGTCACAATTTGGCGTAAACAACATGAAAGCATGGATCCATCCTGCCTTGTATCAAGGGTTCAGGCTGGTGGAGGTGGTGGTGTAATGGTGTGGGGGATATTTTCTTGCCATACTTTGGGCCCCTTAGTACCAGATGAGCATGGTTTTAAGGCCACAGCGTACCAGAGTGTTGTTGCTGAGCATGTCCATCCCATAATGAGCACAGGGCAGCATCTTGTGATGCTACTTCCAGCAGGATAATGCAGCACGTCACAAAGCTCAAAGCATCTCAAAGTGGTTTCTTCAACATGACGATGAGTTGACTGTTCTCCAACGGCCTCCACCCTCACCACAGGTCAATCCAGTAGAGCAGCTTTGGGAGGTGGTGCAACGGGAGCTTGGCCTCCACCCTCACCACATGTCAATCCAGTAGAGCAGCTTTGGGAGGTGGTGCAACGGGAGCTTGGCCTCCACCCTCACCACATGTCAATCCAGTAGAGCAGCTTTGGGAGGTGGTGCAACGGGAGCTTGGCATCATGGATGTGCAGCCCACAAACCTGCAGCAACTGCGTGATGCTGTCAAGTCAATATGGAGCAAAACCTCTGAGGAATGTTTACACCACCTTGTTGAATCTATGCACCAAGAATTAAGGCAGTTCTGAAGGCAAAAGGGTCCAACCCAGTACTAGCAAGATGTACCTAATAAAGTGGCCGGTGAGTGTATATCTTGATCTATAGATATATCTATCTATTGTGAGAGAAAAATGTACATGAGAAACTATTTGAATGGTGTTTTAAATGTTATATATAGGACTTCTAAAAACATTGCCTCTGGGTTTTTAATGAGTCTCTCAGAGTTTATATGAAGAGACTGCTCTTTCTATAAAATGTTAATTGTAGTATTGAAGAAACAGATCACATTCCATCCTCACTCAACCTTGTGTGGAGATAAGGATAACCCCAGGGGGGCTTGAAAGAGCGTTGTGTGTTTGTTTTATGGCAAAGCAGGATTGTATCTGTGACCGGAGTTTAACTGTTAAATCACTGTTTGAGGGCAACACCGGGGGGATAATTGAGGGGCACAGTCTTGTAAATGACCCCTGACTAATGGTACAAAACCTCTCTTCGGTATAAAACCCTCTTTGTCAGTAGTAGGAGCAGACTGGTCCGAACACTGCTTGGAACCATGACTGTATCTTTCTCTTTATTCTGCAGAAAACATATCTTTAATACTCTGTTTTGTTTTCCTGTAGCGTGCAGATTAACCTCACCGACCACGCAGCAGAACTTCTCCAACAGTATATAGATCCACTCTGACGGAGGCAGGGCAGATGGAAGATGTGTGTCCACACATGTGATGTGTAGCTTTGTAGATTGATGTGAGTCTAACACAGGACCAGCAGATCAAACACCAGGTTGCCTCAGTGTCAACTTCATACATTAAATTCATATATGCATTTTGCTTGCTTGATTCTTTTCTTTTAATGTATATTTCTCATTGTATATTTTCTTTGATTAGCTTATTATTACACTGTTTTAAATTTCTTTCTTTCTTTTTGAATTATTCCACTTTGTAAATGCATTTCACTTGCTTTCTTTTATTGTTACTATTTTGGTGCGGTGCCTTAATGTAAAGAACTTTGATTTACATGTCATGTATGAAAGGTTATTATTATTATTATTATTATAATGATGAGGGGTCTTGGCCGCAGGTTCTGGAATACAACAACCGCTGGAGCTAAGGACACGGTTGAGGTCTCGTAAGAACAGGGACGTCTCTGACATCTTTTGGTTTGAGTTTCATCCATATCGAGTAGAAATTAGTAAAAAAAACAATTACATTTGACCAGAAGTAGCTGAACGTTCGTGAATCACACACACTCCAAGGTTCTAAAACTTGGGTTCTAAAACTCAGTCCTGGTTACACAGTGTGTGTGTGTGTGTGTGTGTCTTGTTTTCTGCTTGACGCCGCTGGGGCTTTTCGTTTGATATTTTATATTATTTTATATCTGTTCCATCCAACCCGGTGCCGTGTCCCTCTTTATTTTGTGGCATTGGAGCCAATCGCAACATACAAACTGTAGGAGCCCAAAAGAGTCCAAAACATATTTTGTGTTTTGTGACCTCACACATTGAGTTCCCTTGCAGCTCCAGAGCAACGGCTCCGAATCTTGTCCGTTTTATTTTAGTCCCAAAGGTTAAAAAAGTTGATAAAATATCTCTGAGGACATGCAGTGTTCAGTCTGTTTGAATGGAACCGTGTTCCACACTGAGTGATTTCCTTCCACAGAGACACCGTGAAGGAGGACTCTCTAGACTACAGGAAGTAGACAGGGACCTGACAGGAAGTAGAGAGGGACCTGACAGGAAGTAGAGAGGGACCTGACAGGAAGTAGAGAGGGACCTGACAGGAAGTAGACAGGGACCTGACAGGAAGTAGACAGGGACCTGACAGGAAGTAGAGAGGGACCTGACAGGAAGTAGAGACGGACCTGACAGGAAGTAGACAGGGACCTGACAGGAAGTAGAAAGACACCTTCTCATTTTTAGGATAAAGTAATACCACACAAATGGATCAGCTTGTATTAGTAGTTCTGTCACCAGGGCTCTGGAAACTCGGGGCACGTATCATTATGTGTGTTGACGCTGCATTCAACGGAAACTCGGAAAATTGTAACTTGTTTTAGACATAATGCTGAAGTAAAGAGCAGCGACAGCAAAAACTCATTACATTTGGAACTCAACAATTTATAATTTGTGTTGATAATGGATCCCGTGTGTTGCGGCCTGCACCTATATCAATTGTTACAAACTTAATCATCAATTTTCATAAATAAATTTTTATCAGCGTTGTTTAAATGATTTATACAAATACTCTATCCCATACACATAACTCTATTCCCTTTACTTCTATTATCCCATACACATAACTCTATTACCTTTACTTCTATTATCCCATACACATAACTCTATTCCCTTTACTTCTATTATCCCATACACATAACTCTATTCCCTTTACTTCTATTATCCCATACACATAACTCTATTCCCTTTACTTCTATTATCCCATACACATAACTCTATTCACTTTACTTCTATTATCCCATATACATAACTCTATTCACTTTACTTCTATTTTGTACCTCCACTCTATGTTCTTTTTGAGTCTTGTTTATATTATTCTATTCACTGTTTTACGTTTTAGGAATCAGTTAGTTTCAGTTAGTTGCTCGGTAGGAATTAGGTTAGCTATTATGTTTGGTTTAGTAACTATTGTGCATCATCTCGAGGTGCGTTGCAAAGACATTTCACTGCAAATATGTATGAAAGTATGTATATGTATGAAAGTATGAATATTTATTAAAGTATGTATATGTATGAAAGAATGTATATGTATGAAAGCATGTATATTAAAGTATGATATGTATGAAAGTATGTATATTTAAGAAAGTATGATATGTATGAAAGTATGTATATGTATGAAAGTATGTATATTTATGAAAGTATATGTATGAAAGTATGATATGTATGAAAGTATGTATATATATTAAAGTATGATATGTATGAAAGTATGTATATATATTAAAGTATGATATGTATGGAAGTATGTATATGTATGAAAGTATGTATATTTAAGAAAGAATGTATATTTATGAAAGTATGATATGTATGAAAGTATGTATATGTATGTGACCAATAAACCTCTTGATCTTGAATCTATTATAGTAGTATTATAGATTGACATTATTCAAACAATTAATTTTAAAACTACTTGATATTAATTGCAGTGTTTACCCTTTAAACAAGACAAACTGTACAAAAAAACAAACGATCGTCATGTTTCATGGTCTCTACTGATGACCCCAAAGGCTTTGTTGTTATTGTTACTGTTTGATGCCTTCTATTAATGTAAAGAACTTTGAGTTGCATGTTGTGCATGAAAGGTGCTATAGTATATAGTATAAATAAAGATTATTGTTATTAGTATCACAATCATCATTATTATATAGGATCATTATCTCTCAATTATAAAATGATTTCAATTTGATTTCACGGTCGGCAACTTGGAAATAAGTTGTAAATTCAGCTGCGTGCTCCGTCTCCACCGCAGGGGTTTGGAGCAGCAGGGCAGTTGCAGTAAAGAGGGCGTGGCAGTGTCAGTCACACCTGCTGCCCTGGACTTCCACAGCACTCTTTTAATCTTTAATGCTCATTTTTTAGTCCACTGCCTCGGCGGTGTTGTGACAGGGGTCTCACCTCCTCCGGTTCCTGCTTCGGGGACAGTTTCAGGGATGCTCTCGACGGGGGCATCTGCAAGTTCAAAGCAACATGTTTAATATTTACGTCATATTATCCATTTAAAGAGTAAAGATTGATTTTACTGCAACGGCCATTTTGAAGCCCCGGGGCGGCATTATAAGCATGCTGAGCATATTTTAAGCGTCATAATTGTGAAATATGAACTGTAACATGACGAGTCAGGTATGACACACACACACACACACACACACACACACACACACACACACACACACTGCCCTCTGAGTGAATCATCAGTGGGAAACCCGTCAGTGGACTGAGATTCTTCAAGTGGTTTTTATTGTTATTTCTTGTCAGTCAGTGTACAGTACAAGAACAGGATAAAACCATAGAAGTTTACAAAATGGAAAGGGATAACATCTCAATGGGGAATAATAAATAAGTGGAATGATATATATATTTTTATATGTGTGAATCAAACAGGGCTCTCCGTGCCCCGGTCCTCATGATAAAAGAGGTGAAAACATAGGGGGGGCGGGGCAGGGGGCGGGGCCTGACTCGTAGACTAAGGCCCTTTCTCAAGCTGTGTTCTTGCCTGTACTTGTGTTCTTGCCTGTACTTGTGTTCTTGCCTGTACTTGTGTTCTTGTCTGTACTTGTGTTCATGTCTGTACTTGTGTTCATGTCTGTACTTGTGTTCATGTCTGTACTTGTGTTCATGTCTGTACTTGTGTTCTTGCCTGTACTTGTGTTCATGTCTGTACTTGTGTTCTTGCCTGTACTTGTGTTCTTGCCTGTACTTGTGTTCATGTCTGTACTTGTGTTCTTGCCTGTACTTGTGTTCTTGCCTGTACTTGTGTTCTTGCCTGTACTTGTGTTCTTGCCTGTACTTGTGTTCATGTCTGTACTTGTGTTCTTGCCTGTACTTGTGTTCTTGCCTGTACTTGTGTTCTTGCCTGTACTTGTGTTCTTGCCTGTACTTGTGTTCATGGCTGTACTTGTGTTCTTGCCTGTACTTGTGTTCTTGCCTGTACTTGTGTTCTTGCCTGTACTTGTGTTCTTGCCTGTACTTGTGTTCTTGCCTGTACTTGTGTTCTTGCCTGTACTTGTGTTCATGTCTGTACTTGTGTTCTTGCCTGTACTTGTGTTCTTGCCTGTACTTGTGTTCTTGCCTGTACTTGTGTTCTTGCCTGTACTTGTGTTCTTGCCTGTACTTGTGTTCATGTCTGTACTTGTGTTCTTGCCTGTACTTGCGTTCTTGCCTGTACTTGCGTTCTTGCCTGTACTTGCGTTCTTGCCTGTACTTGTGTTCATGTCTGTACTTGTGTTCTTGCCTGTACTTGTGTTCTTGCCTGTACTTGTGTTCTTGCCTGTACTTGTGTTCTTGCCTGTACTTGTGTTCATGTCTGTACTTGTGTTCTTGCCTGTACTTGTGTTCTTGCCTGTACTTGTGTTCTTGCCTGTACTTGTGTTCTTGCCTGTACTTGTGTTCTTGCCTGTACTTGTGTTCTTGCCTGTACTTGTGTTCATGTCTGTACTTGTGTTCTTGCCTGTACTTGCGTTCTTGCCTGTACTTGCGTTCTTGCCTGTACTTGCGTTCTTGCCTGTACTTGCGTTCTTGCCTGTACTTGTGTTCTTGCCTGTACTTGCGTTCTTGCCTGTACTTGTGTTCTTGCCTGTACTTGCGTTCATGTCTGTACTTGTTTTCTTGTGTGTACTTGTGTTCATGCCTGTACTTGTGTTCTTGCCTGTACTTGTGTTCTTGCCTGTACTTGTGTTCTTGCCTGTACTTGTGTTCATGTCTGTACTTGTTTTCTTGTGTGTACTTGTGTTCTTGCCTGTACTTGTGTTCATGTCTGTACTTGTTTTCTTGTGTGTACTTGTGTTGTTGTCTGTACTTGTGAAACGTCATCAGTCGCAGCCCAAGTACTGTTCCAATTCAAAGTCCGCATCAAGCCAAGTCCAGTCCAAGTGCCCAGATGTGGACTTGCTCCGCCCATTTTATGGAGGATGCATGGGTGGTGACTTGTGTGGACTTGGGACAGACAAGTATTCCACAATGCATTTGGCAGAATGACCGTCCTGCGTCCTTCCGTCCCCGGGAGTCTGTACTCCCCAGTCCAGCTACCAAGTTTGAACTACCAAGTCGGCAAGTCCGGACTTTGCGTACTTGGTGTTGAGAAACGGCATAACATTATTTTCTGCATATGAGAGGGAGGGGGTGGAGGGGGTGGAGTCACAGAGAAAGTGTCCCCGTTACGCATGGTTTTCATTCCACACCATAACTAAGCCCCCATCGCTGCCTCTCCAGGACCGCGCCCCAGGTGGCCTCACCTGGAGGAGGAGCCCGGCTTCAGTTCTACTTCAGTCATGACTCCTTGCAGAGTTTAATGATGAGACTCCTGGCGCAGGAAGGAAAGGACATTCCACGCTGCTTTGTTTGAAACCCAAACACGGTGGAGACACTTTGACAGAACGTCAAGTGGAGGCTGCGCGAGCCCCTGCGGACCTGACCCGTAGACCGCGTCCCGTCCTCTGTTACCGCGGTGACGTCAGCCCCTTGGAGGGCCAAGCACTGAGTTCCATGTTGTGTATGAAAGGTGCTATAGAAATAAAGGTTCTTATGAATCCCACAAGACTGACAAGAGGCAGTGTTATGTGAAACGGTTTAAAGGTGTTACACACACACACACACACACACACACACACACTTTACCCAAGGACTCCCAAACTGGGATCTGTGGCCCCCTAGGGGCCTCCAAAGGAACTACAGGCGGTCTCCAGCAAAATTACTTTTAAATTGTTTTGTTTAACATGTTTTAATATTTTCACACAAAATATTTTAAATGCAAACTTTGTTTTACTAAGAAATTATTTATTGATTTAGTCAACTCCTCTAATGGTAGTAAGTTATTTTATTTCCACTTTTTGTCATTTTAAGTTGAAGCACAAAGCAGTTTCCACTGACAAATAAAGTGTTTAAAACATTATTTTCTTCATTTTATTAGGATTAAAATATTCAGCCTTAGACCTGTGGAGAGTGGAAAGTACAAGTTTCAAGTATTTCAGTTTGCAGTATATTGGGCACACTACTTAGTGTTCAGCAAAAACGGAAGTAAGTTTACAACATGTGCATCATATGAGCGACCTCTTCAGGCATGAATTTAAAAACACTGAACAAGTTGTTTTGTTCCCCAAACACCTTTGAGCGACTCCCAAAAGGAACCAGGTCCATCCATTTATCTACCTTTTGTCAGTTCTGTTTACCTCATTGTGTCCCAGTTTGAAATGTGGGCTTTTCGACAAACGGGAGAAGGAAACTTTCCCGAAATGTAAAGTTTGATCTCACCTCTTTGTCGCCGTCACAGATCATGGTGACAAAGTTGTCGGGGAAAACTCCTTCGGCGCCGTTGACCTCGCCCTGCCACCAGCCGGGCTCCCCGGTGTCCTGCGGCGACACGGGGCGTTATCACAGCCACCCCACTCAACACCTCCCATTCTAAGGGTTTTCAACGTGTCCTGAGAGAACAGCTCTTAAAGTCGGCTCCAAACCGCCAACAACACCGATCCAAGGTCATGTCGTCAATTCAAGGTCAAATCTGGACCTGCTCCAAAAAGCACTGAAGCTCATTATCAGATGAAGACGCTGCAGCGTTCCGTTTTGTTTTGGTGGTTTGGCGGCGCCACAGCTGGACTTCCTGCTCTGTGTCATGGAGGTTGGTATTTAAAGAGCTTTCAAGGCAGCATGGAGGCAGGTGCTTGAATAAGGACGCCCGTCGGGTTCGTTGACACGCTTGGTTTTAATGAGCAAAAAGGCTCAATAAAATGTCTGTTTATCAGCTTGACCTTCCACTCAAAATATGAGATTAATCTAAACTTTATTTCAAGTAAAATCATTCTAAAAAATGTAACCCTTAAAAAAAAAAAACATCTGTTGATTATTGGCCCCTGATGGAATCTAGTGAATAACACCAGGACCATCAGCAGCACAGTCCCAGAAAGAGAAGCTCTTTATCAGTATTAGTATAGTAGTAGGTAGTACAAGTAGTAGTAGTAGTAGTTTTTATTAGTATTAGTGTAGTAGCAGTAGTAGTAGTAGTTTTTATAAATATTAGTGTAGTAGTAGTAGTGGTCTGTTTTTATCAGTATTAATATAGCAGTAGATTTTTATTAGTATAGCAGTAGTTTATCATTAGTATTGGTAGGAAGTTAGGTATTTATTTATTTATTTATTTAAGTACTAGTATTAGTAGTAGTTGGTAGTAGAAGGGTTCTATTAGTCCAGAGTATTTAACGGTACAAAAAATGACAATATACCTTGAAGCTGAAAAACACGTGAAATACACATTTTTCATTTACAAACTTTAAATGATATTGACGCCATGGATCAGAAACTGAACCAGGTTGAAAAGCTCATTGTTCAATAACAGATTGAATTATTTGTACTTCAAACTAATAGAAGGAACTAGAAGAAGCAGTTCTCAATCTTCTACAGCCACAACTTCTTCCATCCAACTTTGTTCATGAGACTCAGAGCTTGTGCACCGACATGGAGCTACCAACACACTGAAATAACACCACCCCGTCACACCCAACCCTACCCTAACCCTCCTGTTGGGTCTCCTGAGATTTAGAACCGCGCCCATCTGAGTTACTCCACCCACGGCTTAAGCACCACCGCTAGCGGGTCCGGATGCTAAGTGCCGAGCCAAGAGCCGAGCCAAGAGCCGAGCCAAGAGCCAAGCTAAGAGCTAAGCTAAGAGCTAAGCTAAGAGACAAGCGCCAAGCTAAGAGCTAAGCTAAGAGCTAAGCTAAGAGCTAAGCTAAGAGCTAAGCTAAGAGCTAAGCTAAGAGCTAAGCTAAGAGCTAAGCTAAGAGCTAAGCATGGGGAGTGCTCTGTTGATGGCTGCACAGACGAGCGCAAATCTTTTAAAAGAAAGAGGAATTAATACCAAAACTGCAGACGAGGGAAAAGTATTAAAATAACTGTGTATTGTCACTAACGTGGCTCCGCTGCACTGATCACGCAAAGTGGGAACAAACCACTCTATAAAATAATGTATGACCCTTGTCCAGAGATGAGGGAGATGAAGATGATGAAGATGATGAAGACGTGTCCTCTCACCTTGCTGAGGATCTGGATGATGTCTCCCTCCTTCAGCGTCAGCTCATCCTCGTTGGTGGCCTCGAAGCCGAAGGTGACCTTGCAGTACTCTTTAGCTGGGGACACAAGGTCAAAGAGGAAAGTTGGGAAAACAAAAATATACGTATATGACAAATTAAAGCAACTTCTACAAGCTGATGCAATGACTGCTATACAAGGCTTTTCTCCAGCGTATCATACAACTGTTTCCCTTTTAACGCCGGTTCAAAACCAAATTTGTAGCTGAAATATAAACACAGCTTCTTCATTCATTCTCTAATGATTTGATCTTCATCAAACACCATGAGCTTCAGACCTCGTGTGTCGTTTGTTTCCAACCGTGTTGCAAAGAATTCTAAATGAAGTGTGAGAGAACAATGCAGATGATCAACTATTTGAATGAGGAGAACAGCTCCAAGGCTCCTTGAGGAGCCTCAAGGAGCCTTGAGGAGCCCCCCCCAGAGTTTATGTAAAGAGACTGTTCCTTCTAATACAACCACATCACATTGTATCCTCATTCAACCCTGCATGGGGATAAACAACAACCCCAGGGGAGCTTGAAAGCTGATCGTATGGTATAGTGCTCTGCGTCTGCAACCAAAGTTTGCAAGTAGCTGTGAAATCCCCGTTTGAGGGTAGCACCCCGGGGGGGAAGACTGAGGAGCGGGCACCTGTAAATGAACAACCTCTGTTCTCCATAAAAGCCTCTCGTTCGGCTACAGGGGCAGAGCGCTCAGAACACTGCTTGGAGTGGCACCGAATCCTTCTCTTTATTCTGCAGAATAAATATCTTTAACAGTCAGTTTTGTTTCCTTGCAGCGGGCCGGTCAACCTCGCCGCCCACGCAGCAGAAGCGCTCCACCAGCCTGGCGACGAGGGCGGAGGATTCTCTGCTCGACTCTGTTGGAGGTCTTCGTGCCCGGGTTGGCAGGGACCGGCCGGAGGACGTCCAAGGAGCAGTCGTCCGGACACGACTCCGGACCCAGCAGAGGCAACACGAGTTCCCCGACAAACGAAGGTGAGGACTTGCTGAGATACAGTACCGATGAAGTACAACAAATACCTTTAATACTCAGTTTTGTTCTTTTGCTGTAGGGGGCAGGTCAACCTCCACGACCACGCAGGAGAATTCCTCCAACAAAAGTCCAGTTGGTTGAGACTTACAGTACACTGTACAGTACATGTATTCATGGTACCTGAACATGGTCCTCAATCCTCACGACGTGAACTGATGTTTCCTGTTGTGATGTGAGCTGCGGTGCCACGCCCTCGGAGGGGGGAGCGTCCATCGTACCTGCACCACGCCTGTGTGCTCCTTGTGTTTATTGGAAAATAAACGAATCCCTTAAAAATCTGATTTCAGACGTTTGAATACAATTCAAGGTCGTGTTTGTTTATCTCTTTCACGCTATTTATTTATTTGTATTTAAGATTTTGAGTATTCCCTGAATTTATGGGCCAAAAGTGTCCGAAACAGGACGGTCGCGTTGAGCTGTCGTTAGAACCGCTACGTCACAGACAAGACGTAGTTGATGACTCGTCCAAATGGATCCACAGACGGAGCAGATTTGGGAGAACGAGCCACGGAACTGGAGCCCGAGCGGCTGAAGCTTTGAACGGGAAGGAAGCAGAACACTTTGAGAGGAAGATGCTTTATGATGTCATCAAGGTGGAGGTAGCGTTCTGCCTGCTTGACGCCTGCGGGGGGGGTCCCACTGATACTTTTTTAAATCATGACAGTACATTCTGATACAACCCCCTGTTCCCCCAGCGCCATCTTCCACCATCTTTGTTTACGTGCAGAACTGCTTTATGGCAATATTTTACAACACGGTGCTTTACGATCCTTGCACCGTACTGTTTCATAACGTTACATTCCTAGTGTGTGTGTGTGTGTGAGTAAGTACTGTGTGTGTGTGTGTGTGTGTGAGTAAGTACCGTGTGTGTGTGTGTGTGTGTGTGTGAGTAAGTACTGTGTGTGTGTGTGTGTGAGTAAGTACTGTGTGTGTGTGTGTGTGTGTGTGTGAGTAAGTACTGTGTGTGTGTGTGTGTGTGTGTGTGTGTGTGTGTGTGAGAGTAAGTACTCTGTGTGTGTGTGTGTGTGAGTAAGTACTGTGTGTGTGTGGGTGTAAGTAAGTACCGTGTGTGTGTGAGTAAGTACTGTGTGTGTGTGCGTGTGTTTATGTAAGTAAGTACTGTGTGTGTGTATGTAAGTAAGTACTGTGTGTGTGTGTATGTAAGTAAGTACTGTGTGTGTGTGTATGTAAGTAAGTACTGTGTGTGTGTGTGTATATGTATCTATGTACTGTACGTATGTGTGTGTGAATGTGTATATGTAAGTAAGTACTGTGTGTGTGTGTGTGTATGTAAGCAAGTACTGTGTGTGTGTGTATGTAAGTAAGTACTGTGTGTGTGTATGTATGCATCTATGTATGTAAGTAAGTACTGTGTGTGTGTGTATATGTAAGTAAGTACTGTGTGTGTGTATGTAAGTAAGTACTGTGTGTGTGTGTGTGTGTATGTAAGTAAGTACTGTGTGTGTATGTGTGTGGCCTTGGACTTGGGAACTCCCACACGGAGTGATTTCCTTCCACAGAGACACCATGAGGCAGGACTCTGTGGACTACAGGAAGTAGACAGACACCTGACAGGTAGGAGACAGACACCTGACAGGAAGTAGATAAGGCCCTGACAGGAAGCAGACAGGGACCTGACAGGAAGTAGAAAGACAACTGACAGGAAGTAGACAGACACCTGACAGGAAGTAGATAAGGCCCTGACAGGAAGCAGACAGGGACCTGACAGGAAGTAGAAAGACAACTGACAGGAAGTAGACAGACCCCTGACAGGAAGTAGATAGGGCCCTGACAGGAAGCAGACAGGGCCCTGACAGGAGGTAGACAGGGACCAGACAGGAAGTAGACAGGGACCAGACAGGAAGTAGACAGGGACCAGACAGAAAGTAGACAGGTACCAGACAGGAAGTAGACAGGGACTAGACAGGAAGTAGACAGGGACCTGACAGGAAGTAGACAGGGACCTGACAGGAAGTAGCCAGGGACTTGACAGGAAGTAGACAGACTCCTTCTCATGTTTAGGATAAAGTCTGAACACGCAGCCAGTGGATCAGCTTGTGGTAGTAATTCTGTGTCATTGCACCAAATCCTCCAGGAACGTTGGTCATTGTTAAAACATGTTGTTCATATTTAAACTGAGGGGCAACATGCAGTGACGTTAGTGCCCGTTGACTGTAATACATGTAATAATTGACTGTAATAATGTAATGAAAGGAATAAACTGGGCCCTGTGTATTTTATTTTATCGTATTTATTATTTATTTTATATTTCAGGCTGTGTTCTGGGTCATTTAAAAAGTGTGAAAAACATCCACATCGGCGAGAGATGCTTCCACATGCAAACACCTCGGGGAGAGCTTGACATTTTCCACTGAAACACAATATTTGTGCTCAGATGACGTGTGTCGCCGGGGAACAGGGAAAAATAATGAAGGGCTTCTGGAGGAAATGTGAAAGAGCAGCGCAGAGGTTTGACACCAGTAGATTCTAGAACCTTGAAGCATCTTTTACCTCTGGACTTGCTGTCTCCGTCCACTCTGTGGGAGTCTGCGGCTCCGGGGTGGGCGGGCTTTGCGGTGGATGGTAGGGATGGGATTGGCTAAAATGAAGCAAACCACACAGATGGAGAATGATTTTACTGGACTGTGATTGGATGCTCTGATCCGATGCGTCTGGCGATCTGGACACAAAATGGAAGCAGCGCTCATGGAGTGACGTGTTAAAGGAGGCTGGTTAAAATGAAAGGTTAATAAAGCTCAACAGGGCGGCGGGGGAGGCGCTCTGCTAGGGGAGGGGACGGGTACAACGAAGGCTCATTAAAAGACACTTTCTCTTTTTATCCCGGCTACCCAAATTCAGACGAGAATGTGGAAACCTTCTTCATCCTTATGTCTCCATGGACAACAATGAGCTGCATGATAACTGTGTTAGCACAATGCATGGCTGCAAATAGGATCAACTAGCCTAGCTCCTGTGACAGTGCCAGATATTTCTAATTGTATCCCACTCTACAAATCCACTAAACATTGGCATTTCGTTTTTTTCATAAATCATATCTTTATAATTTTGTTTTTTAATCACGATGCTCCTTTACCCTTTGAGCTGGACTGGCTGTTTTGTATTATTTCCACAATTGATCCGTTAATCACAGTCTACATGACAGTCGGGGCCAAATCAGATTTTCATGTTTTGTATGGTAAACTAATTCCTCCAAATATATTTGTAAAAACAACTGTAATCCAATAATTAGGACTCATAAAAGGAAACAGTGTTTTTTTTGCCTTTACACTGTTACACATGCAGGTATGAATCACAAGCGGCAAAAAGTGAAAGAGATATAAACGGAACAACTCAAACTACGAGAGGCGGCGTACGTTAAAGACCACAGTACGCCGGGATTCCACCGACAGCAAGCACGATGACTCAGGCTCAGGACTGGGCGGTTAGCAGCTAAAACACCATGAATTATGGGGTGGAAATGTGAGAAGAGCAGGATGGTGGGAAATGGCGAGAGGGAGAAAAGGTGGAGGCTGTGGTGGAGGAGAGAGAGGGAAAAGAGGAGTTTTAGAAGAGGGTTACATGACGCTCAAAGCTGATGAAGCAGCCTCCAGCATCAGGTGCTAATGAGGGTGACGTTGCTTTTCAGGTCCTAAAGTGACAAAAATCCAAACAACACTATGCACAAAACCAAAACTCTGAACCTTGAAATCCATCTTGAATACCATCTCTTCTGTACAGACTGGAAGAGTGGAGAACTGATTTGAAGGAGGCTGCCATCATTAATATTTGGGCTGAGATTTACTGAAGTCAACTCATCTGTATTGTCAACAAACAGCTGATACCGACCAGCAACAACAGAACGAACGGTCAAAGAAGTCTGAAGTTCTATTGAGAGAAACCAGGAGGAAGAGCGGCATGAGGAGAAAGCGGCATGAGGAGGAAGAATGGCGTGGGGAGGAAGAAGAGCGGCATGAGAAGGAAGAGCGGCGTGAGGAGGAAGAGCGGGGTGGGGAGGAAGAGCCGGGTGGGGAGGAAGAGCGGGGTGAGGAGGAGGAGTGGCATGAGGAGAAAGCAGCATGAGGAGGAAGAGCGGCATGGGGAGAAGAGCAGCGTGGGGAGGAAGAAGAGCGGCATGAGCAGGAAGAGCGGCGTGGGGAGGAAGAGCGGCGCGGGGAGGAAGAAGAGCGGCGTGAGGAGGAAGATTGGCGTGGGGAGGAAGAGCGGCATGGGGAGGAAGAGCGGCATGGGGAGGAAGAGCAGCCTGAGGAGGAAGAGCGGCGTGAGGAGGAAGAGCGGCGTGAGGAGGAAGAGCGGCGTGAGGAGGAAGAGCGGCGTGAGGAGGAAGAGCGGCGTGAGGAGGAAGAGCGGTGTGGGGAGGAAGAGCGGCGTGGGGAGGAAGAAGAGCGGCGTGAGGAGGAAGATTGGCGTGGGGAGGAAGAGCAGCGTGGGGAGGAAGAGCGGCAGGAGGAGGAAGAGCGGCGTGAGGAGGAAGAGCGGCGTGAGGAGGAAGAACGCGTGGGGAGGAAGACGAGTGGCATGAGGAGGAAGAGCGGCGTGAGGAGGAAGAGCGGCGTGGGGAGGAAGAGCGGCATGGGGAGGAAGAGCGGCATGGGGAGGAAGAGCGGCATGGGGAGGAAGAAGAGCGGCGTGGGGAGGAAGAGCGGTGTGAGGAGGAAGAGCGGCGTGGGGAGGAAGATTGGCGTGGGGAGGAAGAGCAGCGTGGGGAGGAAGAGCGGCAGGAGGAGGAAGAGCGGCGTGAGGAGGAAGAGCGGCGTGAGGAGGAAGAACGCGTGGGGAGGAAGACGAGTGGCATGAGGAGGAAGAGCGGCGTGAGGAGGAAGAGCGGCGTGGGGAGGAAGAGCGGCGTGGGGAGGAAGAGCGGCGTGGGGAGGAAGAGCGGCGTGGGGAGGAAGAGCGGCGTGAGGAGGAAGCGGCGTGAGGAGGAAGAGCAGCGTGAGGAGGAAGAGCGGCATGGGGAGGAAGAGCGGCATGGGGAGGAAGAAGAGCGGCGTGGGGAGGAAGAGCGGCGTGGGGAGGAAGAGCGGCGTGGGGAGGAAGAGCGGCATGGGGAGGAAGAAGAGCGGCGTGGGGAGGAAGAGCGGCGTGGGGAGGAAGAGCGGCGTGGGGAGGAAGAGCGGCGTGAGGAGGAAGAGCGGCATGAGGAGGAGGAGCGGCATGAGGAGGAAGAGCGGCATGAGGAGGAAGAGAGGCATGAGGAGGAAGAGCGGCATGAGTAGAAAGCGGCGTGGGGAGGAAGAGCGGCGTGGGGAGGAAGAGCGGTGTGGGGAGGAAGAGCGGCAGGGGGAGGAAGAGCGGCAGGGGGAGGAAGAGCGGCAGGGGGAGGAAGAGCGGCGGGTGGAGGAAGAGCGGCGGGAGGAGGAAGAGCGGCGTGAGGAGGAAGAGCGGCGTGAGGAGGAAGAGTGGCGTGAGGAGGAAGAGCGGCGTGGGGAGGAAGAGCGGCAGGAGGAAGAAGAGCGGCGTGAGGAGGAAGAGTGGCGTGAGGAGGAAGAGCGGCGTGGGGAGGAAGAGCGGCAGGAGGAAGAAGAGCGGCAGGAGGAGGAAAAGCGGCGCAGGGAGGAAGAGCGGCGTGGGGAGGAAGAGCGGCATGGGGAGGAAGAAGAGCGGCGTGGGGAGGAAGAGCGGCATGGGGAGGAAGAGCGGCGTGAGGAGGAAGAGCGGCGTGGGGAGGAAGAGCGGCATGAGGAGGAAGAGCAGCATGAGGAGGAAGAGCGGCATGAGGAGGAAGAGCGGCATGAGTAGAAAGCGGCGTGGGGAGGAAGAGCAGCGTGGGGAGGAAGAGCGGCAGGGGGAGGAAGAGCGGCGGGAGGAGGAAGAGCGGCGTGAGGAGGAAGAGCGGCGTGAGGAGGAAGAGTGGCGTGGGGAGGAAGAGCGGCGTGGGAAGGAAGAGCGGCGTGGGGAGGAAGAGTGGCGTGGGGAGGAAGAGCGGCGTGGGGAGGAAGAGCAGCATGAGGAGGAAGAGCGGCATGAGGAGGAAGAGCGGCATGAGGAGGAAGAGCGGCATGAGGAGGAAGAGCGGCATGAGGAGGAAGAGCGGCGTGGGGAGGAAGAGCAGCGTGGGGAGGAAGAGCGGCAGGGGGAGGAAGAGCGGCGGGGGGAGGAAGAGCGGCGGGCGGAGGAAGAGCGGCGGGAGGAGGAAGAGCGGCGTGAGGAGGAAGAGCGGCGTGAGGAGGAAGAGTGGCGTGAGGAGGAAGAGCGGCGTGGGGAGGAAGAGCGGCAGGAGGAAGAAGAGCGGCGTGAGGAGGAAGAGCGGCGTGAGGAGGAAGAGTGGCGTGGGGAGGAAGAGCGGCGTGGGGAGGAAGAGCGGCAGGAGGAGGAAGAGCGGCGTGGGGAGGAAGAGCAGCGTGGGGAGGAAGAGCAGCGCGGGGAGGAAGAGCGGCATGAGGAGGAAGAGCGGCAGGAGGAAGAAGAGCGGCAGGAGGAGGAAAAGCGGCTTGAGGAGGAAGAGCGGCGTGGGCAGGAAGAGCGGCGTGGGGAGGAAGAGCGGCGTGGGGAGGAAGAGCGGCGTGAGGAGGAAGAGCGGCACGTGGAGGAATAGCAGCGGGAGGAAGAAGAGCGGCATGAGGAGGAAGAGCGTCATGAGGAGGAAGAGCGCGTGGGGAGGAAGAGCAGCATGAGGAGGAAGAACGGTGTGGGGAGGGAGAGCGGCGTGGGAGGAAGAGCGGCGTGGGGAGGAAGAAGAGCGGCATGAGGAGGAAGTGTGGCATGAGGAGGAAGAGCGGCATGAGGAGGAAGAGCGGCAGGAGGAAGAAGAGCGGCAGGAGGAGGAAAAGCGGCAGGAGGAGGAAGAGCGGCAGGAGGAGGAAGAGCGGTGTGGGGAGGAAGAGCGGCGGGAGGAAGAAGAGTGGCATGAGGAGGAAAAGCGGCTTGAGGAGGAAGAGCGGCGTGGGGAGGAAGAGCGGCGCGAGGAGGAAGAGCGGCGGGAGGAGGAAGAGTGGCGGGAGGAGGAAGAGCGGCATGAGGAAGAAGAGCGGCATGAGGAGGAAGAGCGCGTGGGGAGGAAGAGCAGCATGAGGAGGAAGAGCGGCGTGGGGAGGAAGAGCGGCGTAGGGAGGAAGAGCGGCGTGACGAGTGAGGAGGAAGAGCTGCGTGAGGAAGAAGAGCGGCGTGGGGAGGAAGAGCAGCGTGGGGAGGAAGAGCGGCGTGGGGAGGAAGAGCAGCGTGGGGAGGAAGAGCAGCGTGGGGAGGAAGAGCGGCGTGGGGAGGAAGAGCGGCGTGGGGAGGAAGAGCGGCGTGGGGAGGAAGAGCGGCGGGAGGAAGAAGAGTGGCATGAGGAGGAAAAGCGGCGTGGGGAGGAAGAGCGGCGTGGGGAGGAAGAGCGGCGCGAGGAGGAAAAGCGGCGGGAGGAGGAAGAGCGGCGGGAGGAGGAAGAGCGGCATGAGGAAGAAGAGCGGCATGAGGAGGAAGAGCGCGTGGGGAGGAAGAGCAGCATGAGGAGGAAGAGCGGCGTGGGGAGGAAGAGCGGCGTGAGGAGGAAGAGCGGCGTGGGGAGGAAGAGCGGCGTGAGGAGTGAGGAGGAAGAGCTGCGTGAGGAAGAAGAGCAGCGTGGGGAGGAAGAGCAGCGTGGGGAGGAAGAGCAGCGTGGGGAGGAAGAGCGGCGTGGGGAGGAAGAGCAGCGTGGGGAGGAAGAGCAGCGTGGGGAGGAAGAGCGGCGTGGGGAGGAAGAGCGGCGTGGGGAGGAAGAGCGGCGTGGGGAGGAAGAGCGGCGGGAGGAAGAAGAGTGGCATGAGGAGGAAAAGCGGCGTGGGGAGGAAGAGCGGCGTGGGGAGGAAGAGCGGCGCGAGGAGGAAAAGCGGCGGGAGGAGGAAGAGCGGCGGGAGGAGGAAGAGCGGCATGAGGAAGAAGAGCGGCATGAGGAGGAAGAGCGCGTGGGGAGGAAGAGCAGCATGAGGAGGAAGAGCGGCGTGGGGAGGAAGAGCGGCGTGAGGAGGAAGAGCGGCGTGGGGAGGAAGAGCGGCAGGGGGAGGAAGAGCGGCAGGGGGAGGAAGAGCGGCAGGGGGAGGAAGAGCGGCGGGTGGAGGAAGAGCGGCGGGAGGAGGAAGAGCGGCGTGAGGAGGAAGAGCGGCGTGAGGAGGAAGAGTGGCGTGAGGAGGAAGAGCGGCGTGGGGAGGAAGAGCGGCGTGAGGAGTGAGGAGGAAGAGCTGCGTGAGGAAGAAGAGCAGCGTGGGGAGGAAGAGCAGCGTGGGGAGGAAGAGCGGCGTGAGGAGGAAGAGCGGCGTGAGGAGGAAGAGCGGCGTGGGGAGGAAGAGCGGCGTGGGGAGGAAGAGCGGCGGGAGGAAGAAGAGTGGCATGAGGAGGAAAAGCGGCGTGGGGAGGAAGAGCGGCGTGGGGAGGAAGAGCGGCGCGAGGAGGAAAAGCGGCGGGAGGAGGAAGAGCGGCGGGAGGAGGAAGAGCGGCATGAGGAAGAAGAGCGGCATGAGGAGGAAGAGCGCGTGGGGAGGAAGAGCAGCATGAGGAGGAAGAGCGGCGTGGGGAGGAAGAGCGGCGTGAGGAGGAAGAGCGGCGTGGGGAGGAAGAGCGGCAGGGGGAGGAAGAGCGGCAGGGGGAGGAAGAGCGGCAGGGGGAGGAAGAGCGGCGGGTGGAGGAAGAGCGGCGGGAGGAGGAAGAGCGGCGTGAGGAGGAAGAGCAGCGTGAGGAGGAAGAGTGGCGTGAGGAGGAAGAGCGGCGTGGGGAGGAAGAGCGGCGTGAGGAGTGAGGAGGAAGAGCTGCGTGAGGAAGAAGAGCAGCGTGGGGAGGAAGAGCAGCGTGGGGAGGAAGAGCGGCGTGAGGAGGAAGAGCGGCGTGAGGAGGAAGAGCAGCGTGGGGAGGAAGAGCGGCGTGGGGAGGAAGAGCGGCGTGAGGAGGAAGAGCGGCGTGAGGAGGAAGAGCGGCGTGGGGAGGAAGAGCGGCGTGAGGAGTGAGGAGGAAGAGCTGCGTGAGGAAGAAGAGCAGCGTGGGGAGGAAGAGCAGCGTGGGGAGGAAGAGCGGCGTGAGGAGGAAGAGCGGCGTGAGGAGGAAGAGCGGCGTGGGGAGGAAGAGCAGCGTGGGGAGGAAGAGCGGCGTGAGGAGGAAGAGCAGCGTGAGGAGGAAGAGCGGCGTGGCGTCTCCAGAACACAGCTTTTGAAGAACAGGGTGGAGCAGCACTGACCTTGTCCTTCTTCTCCTCCGTGTCGGGGCTCGGCAGCCGGACCCTCAGCTTCACCGATCCCTCCCTGAAGATGTCTCCGAAGCCCACGCCGCGGACCTTCTTGGGCTGGGCGATGACGCCGTTACCTGGGGCGGCGTGGGGCGAGGTGGGCGTGGCCGGGTCCTTCCCGCTGCTCTCTGATTGGATGAGGGAGGTAGAGGAAGTTACAGTACAATATTACAATTCTAAATGATTGTCCGTTGCCTCATAACGCAGTTGGGGAGCTGCAGGTGAGAGGATTTCATCCAACCATCTGACTCCCCATCCAGGGTTTACCCCAGTGTATTGCCATCGCCCTTGAGCAAGGCACTGCACCGTTTCTTCCACTGCTGCTGTTCAGAGACTCATTCTGGGTTCATGCAAATTAGACTTTGCAACTAAAGTGAACCCTGGTTACACACACACACACACACACACACACACACACACACACACACACACACACACACACACACACACACACACACACACACACACACACACACACACACACACGCTCATCAGACTGAAGCCCTCGTCCGCCTGTTGAGGCTCGTTCCACCGGCCGCACCCGGGCAGCCCGGCAGGAGTCCAGCACCACGCCTCCTCCGTGTGTGATACCAAACTCATTACTACACCATGCAACGAGCTTTACTGAAGCATCTGGTGGAGGGTCCTGCTCTGTCCTTCCTGTTTGATTCACCGAGTCTCAATCTGGATTCGGTCCAAATCGGGATTGGAATTCGGGCTCCACGGTGACGGCTTCAATGATAATCTTTAATTGTTTTGCTCAATTTTGTGATCACGATTATTTATCACGATTATTCATCCCTTTTGGGGAACACAATTTAAACTCAAATGTACAAATCATTGAATCAAAATAGGACTTTATTCATATTAACTCAGTCGTCTCAAGGCAATGCAAAAAAAAGAACAACAACGCCACCACATGGCACCAAATAAAAATAACTGATCCCAAATAAGAAGGTCAGATAAATTACACCTGCAGGTATTTTGCAGCCCGTCCCCCCCGGGAGGTGTTGTATCGAACTCTGTTTCCCCGTCGAGATCTGTTTCCCTACGCCCTGAGGGAAGGGCGCCCTCACAAAAAACATCAGATGGTTCCTGTCCCAACAAGTACACGTTCTCTGCCATTTCTCTTTGTGCATCATAGCAGGGGGACGCATCCTGGTAGCTGGGAATGTTTCTGTTTTTTTGGGGGGAATGTTACTGTCAGACACTGTTCCCTCTGTGCTGCTGCTGACTAGTTTCCCTACAACAGGTAAGTCCTGTGATTTTCAGCCTGATATCCCTCAACACAAGGATTTCCTCACAATGTGACATCAAACACTTTAAATCAAAATAACTACTGTGCGATGATGTTGACCTTTTATCTTTAAGACTGATATTTGAATTTGAATTTCCCTGTATATGTGAATCCCTGTATATCAGCCTCATGTGTAATTTAATAAATAAATGTGCGTATGAGAAATATCTTCTAAGTTTTCGACAATGCAGGTTTTACTGTGGTGGGTCACATATATACTATATACATTATACACTTTATACACTATACACACTATATATACCAGCCACGCCCCCTTATCGGAACTCGGTCATTAAGTGAGGAGTACCTGTATATATATATATATATATATATATATATATATATATATATATATATATATCATGGTTTTTAATCATAGTTTCATTTCATAGGCATGTCCTACCTGCGTATTTTGATCAAGAATGGCGTGGTTGGTACACAACCAGCGTGCAGGTTGGCAGGTCTGCTGTTTGTTTACATAACGTCATCAGCAGGGTTTTCATCCATTTTTACACTTTGGTGCAGCACCTCAGTGGTTTTTTTTGGGGGTTTTTTCTCCATAGAGCCAGTGTGTGACGCCGCTTCACCAAGTATCAACGTGACAAAACCTCAACAGCACCTCGGCAACAGAAGAATCCTCTGAAATCACCGTCTCCTTCTTATCGTTTGGACTTTTCACAGCGACCATCACAGTCCCTGGCTCATCCACGGTGGACGCTGCGCCACTGGTACTACAACAGATGCTGCGTTCAAGTCGCGTGGGAACTTACAATCAAAACCACTTGCTGCTTTCTGCTGCTTGTAACTTCAATCTGTTTTTATATCCATAACTACTCTACAATTACTGGAACTGATGGAAAATACATTTGGAAATGGCTTTGAACAGAAGTGCCAGCTAAATGAAGTAATGTAGCCAAAATGTTGTACGTTTCGATGTTAATAAAAACAGGTTATGGAAGGAATTATGTGTCACCATTCACAAATAAATATAATACAATAACAAAAATGGGTCAATAAATACTACAATCTACAAATTCATATTAAGGTTTTAAAAAAAATCAGAGACAAATAAGTTTCTTATAACGCAAATTATAATTAAAAAAAAATCACAAAAGTAGTTATGTGACAGGTCTAGTAGTAGAAAGTAGAAGTGGCAGAAGAACATCAATTCCTGGAATTTCAGATGATTGAAACATCGTGGTTAGAAAAATAAAAGTAAGAAAACAAGGATCTGGGATTCCAAGTCATTTTTTGGCCACACTACGCCTCCGAGGATGAAATGAAGAAAAAACTAATGAAAAAGTAGTTGTGCTGCAGCTGGATGAACAGCGGCGTCAGAGGAGCTTCACAGGGATCAGACATTTGGTTTTTCCCTGCAAGGTTGTCAACGTGCCTCAACACGAGTCAAACACGTTGACACACGGTCCATCAAACACAGATAGTACAACTGATCTCCAGCATCGCAGTGTTTCACATTCTCCATCCTGTGCGATCCCCCTCTCCACCCTCCTGCTCCTCCTCTCACCTGTGTCGTCCGTCGCGTCGTCGGTCTCTCCGTCCTCCGACGTCTCCAGCTCTTTGACGAAGTTGGAAGGAAACAGTCCCGACCTGCCGCTCCGCGAGCCGCTCCACCAGCCCTCCTCCACCTGAGCACACACACACACACACACACACACACAGATGCCAGATGTGGAAGTTGGACGACGAGCGCAGGTTTTCCTGCTTTCAAGAAAACGTTGTGCACTCTTTTCCAAAACAGTGCCACGAGTGTAGAGGTGTGATGACACCGTGCTGCCTGGGAGTCACACACACACACACGCTGATACACAATGAAGTAGGTCAGAGATGCTGACACACACACACGCACACACACACACACACACACACACACACACGCACACACACACACACGCACACACACACACACACACACAGAGATTAGCCGACATTTCCACAGTAAAAGCACGACAGAAGTCTTCTCTGGGGAAGACTCGCTCAGAAGCTGAACTCGGAGGTTGAGCGCCACCCAAAGCAGCAAGGGTGATTTTCAAGACCTCTCAAGGGTTACTACAGGTCAGGAGACTCCTGGAAACCCAGGGAATTCTCAGGGAAGTCCATATATTGGACTTTATACTCTGCATCCAACCTGAGAGGAAAAGAAAAGCATTGCTGGAGAAACGCCACCACCACCCTGCACCCACATCCACCCACGGCCTTTTCCATTTCCAGAAACTGAAACGACATTCTGCCCAGGATCAGGTGGAAGACGCCCCGTTGACGCGAGTCTTTACGCTTTAAATGTTGACGCAAGTCTTTACGCTTTAAATGTTGACGCGAGTCTTTACCGTTTAAACTGTCAAACGTAGCGTACAGACCACCACTGATACCAAAGTGGACGACCACAGTTAGTTACGTGTTCCATATTGGTCTTTTCTTCTTCCTTTTCAGGTATTTACTATTTATTTTCTATGAATGACAAGAGAAACATTCTCGTCTTTTCGGATTTTTTGGCAGAACTTGTGCAGTTTGTTTTCGGTTCTTTTGCATATCTTTGCAGTTCATCGCACAATCTAAGTTGTTGACTTTTTTTTTTTTACCTCCTCAGAGGTCTATGAGGTCATACATTCACCCGCTCAGGTCTGTGATGTCATCCACTCACCTCCTCTGTGATCTCGATGACCTCTCCGACCTTCAGCTCCAGCTCGTCCTCGTTCTGCGGAGCGTAGTCGAACAGGACTCTGCACTGACGCTTCTTGGGCTCTGCAGCAGCAAACACACGGTGAGTCCTCCGACCTGTTCCGCAGCCTCCCACGCTGCGTGTGCACACAAGCTTTATTTAAAAGAGGACAGCCCCGTTCAGGAATGTGCTTTTCAGGGACGGCGCGGCGCGCAGGGCCGAGCGATCAGGAAGGATCAATACGTTCATGAGCTGAACAGTCCGTCCAGGAACCCAGTGGAGGCTCAAACTGAAACGTACGCTCATGTACAGACACCCGGGGTTTTAATGGTCTATCACTCCAGTGTGTGAACCGTGACAGGAGTGGATGCACGACACGGAGGAGGAGGAGGAGGAGTCCACGGGATCCTCCTCCTGCAATGCACTCTGGGAGTTTCAGGCAAGCTCACACCCTGCTGCAAGAAGAAAAGAATTCCAACAGCACCAACGAAGAAGAGCTTCTGTTGACGGACGAGGAAGAGTAAACAGTGGAAACAGCAGAACACACAGAGAAACTATTAATACACAAACATGTGGTCACATGACAACGCTGCAGCTCACCTGTCAAGGGTTGGAAAGAATTGAAGTCATAAGGGAGATAACAAAAGAAACAACATTTGGTTGAAGTTCACGACATTTAGTTGCTGTCCCGAATCCTTATCTTATGAAATAATCAAATAAAAAACGTTTGGTTGACGCTGACTCCTGAAGGTTTATGGGATTTAAACGCTGTGTGAATTTTAATATAGTTGAGCATGGAGCTCAATTAGAGGTTTTAAAATCAGAATTGGTGACATGTTTGAACGACAACGCTCCTATCTGGAAACGTCTTTAGGTTTTGGGTGTTTCAACGTTCACGGGGTTTCATCTGATGTGCTGCCATTTGTTGCAAAACCGATTCAATGCTTACATAAAGGTTAAATAAAATATAATATTGAAACTGTCACTGCTGAAACATGTGATTAATTATTGAATATTTACTGTGTGAAGGCACCAGAGTCATTCCCAAATAATATCGTTTATCTTCTGTTTATATATATATATATATATAAATACACACATATATATTAATCCAAAAAATATTCTGATATTTAATTGAGTCAACATTGTCATTGCTCGAGTGAGTCATTCTGAGGCACCAAACACAGTCACCTGCATCATTCATCATTTCAGTGAAGTTAAAGTAAACCCTCCATGATTTTTTTGATTTCATAAAAGGATTTCTTCCTAAAGCCAAGCTGAGATGTTTTCATTTTGTCCGACTTCGCTCTGACCTTTGACCTCAGTAAAAGGTGATGGGGGTACCTACTCTTGGCTGGGGGCGCTGGGGGGTGGGCGTGGGGCTGGAAGCCCCCGGTGGGGAGGCCGATGGTGCTCATCCTCTGCACCAGGTTGGCCACCGTGCCCGCACTGCGCTCCTTCCGCTGGGCCGGAGAACACTCCTCCTTCGCCTCCACCTTGCTCTCCTTCTCCGCCTTGCTCTCTTTCGCCTCCTTACTGTCCTTCTTCACCTCCTGAAAGAAGGGAGACAGACCAACAGGGTCATTATCCACGTTCAGAGTAAAGATGGTGACACGTGCCGAGGTCCACATCATTCGCATCGTTTCAGTCGGTGCAGTCTGTGGATTCATTGGCCTGAAAATGACAATTTCTCCCAAAAAGTACAGTATAGTGTATTGAACTAACATCAGTCATCCACACACTGTTCTTCATGTAGTAAATCATTATGCCATATGCGCTAAAACACGCTCATCAACTCACTAATCATGGTCATGTTGTCATCCTTAATAAAGTTGCATTTTCGACTTTGCGTCTTCCTGCTTCCAGAACGCTGCATTCTGATTGGAAGAAAGTGTCAGCATGAACGGAGCCACAGGTTAAACTACCTGCGCTCCGGGTGCTGGGGCGGCGCTGCAGACAGGTTGGGTGTGAACGCTGTCCACGCAGGAAATGAACGGCTGGACACACTTGGTAGTTTAAAGTGGTAATCTATACGTTTATTTTGTTTCAACAAATAAAAATCCCTTTTTGATATTTATCCAACATTTATTCAGCTGGCACTTTAAAACAAGCGGCATTCCATTTACTGGCATTATGCCTCACAGCAAGAAGGTCCTGGGTTCGATTCCCACCTGGGGAGCTGTTGGCACCGTGCCCTGGTGGGTTATCTCCCAACTAGGAGCCTTTCTGTGTGGAGTTTGCATGTTGTCCCCATGCTCACATGGGGTTTCCTCCACCTACCATCAGTAAGGACCCCCACCCAAAACATGCACAACATCACCATCGTCTGACCAGCGATGAACACTCGTCACCAGGTCCCCGGGCGTCGGCGAACGCTGCCCACTGCTCCTGGCTGCCCCCCCGGAGGAAGAACAAGCCAGGACGGTTCAATGCAGAGGACCCATTTCACCGGCACCACCCAAAAACCATGTGTGTGTGTGTGTGTGTGTTTGTGTATATGCAGGTGTTGTAGTGCGGTGCGTCATGTGACAAGACTCTTCTTCTTCTTCTTCTTCTATGCAACTGTTGGCGGCGGGGTCCGCCTTACCTGACAAAAGTGCAGCGATCAGGGCTTTATTCATCTTTTATCCTTGGTCTTATGTTTAAATATCAGATGAATGCTGAGAATTAAACCAACATCCATTTGACATTTACCATTCAGACATTTTAATATACATCTAGTTAGATACAAAATTAGTCATAAGGGCTAATATGCAGGTAACATGCAAACATTTTAACTAGTGTGTGTGTTTGTGTGTGTGTGTGTGTGGTGTGTGTGTGTGTGTGTGTGTGTGTGTGTGTGTGTGTGTGTGTGTGTGTGTGTGTGTGTGTGTGTTGTTCCTGCAGCATGGACTGAATCATGTTTGTGATTTAATTGTTTCTATTAGTTCTGATGTCAGATGTCTGAACTGGGCTGATCAAATAAAGACACCTGAAGGCCTGAAGAAGTAAGAACATGGGTTTGTTTAGACACAACTCTTGGATTTCTCTGGAATGCAACAGGAACAGCAACATCCCAGAATATCTTCCAAAGCCACCACATAAGCCAGTGTTTCAGTGCTGGAGGCTGTGTGGTGCAGGGGAAGCTCCACTCCTGCTAAATCTGTCACGTAACGACCACAACCAGCACTTTGCAGTACGTCGTAAAGTGCTGCCTCCATGACAACGGGACAAAGTGCGAGCTGCGGTTTGACATGACGACAGGTTGCAGAATAAAATGGGATTTCAACTCCAACGAATGAATGAATGAATAACATGAACATGTATATATTATAAACACCATGTCAAACTGATATCTTAAACTCTGGTGGCTGGTTGAGGTCCTGTACACAACTACTTTCATCTCTTTCACAAATTCCGTTTCATTTCGTCCGTCTCGTCCGGATCCTGATCATTTCCCATCATTCAACCTTTTAGGTTTCAAAGTGATAACGTTGAAGCTCAAAGTCCCTGCAGAATGTCTTTTTATTATTGTTGCCAAACAAATTATACTTTAGAACTCTACTTTACAGCGGCTAAAAAAAACTATAAAATAGACAAGAACTCAAAAATGTGATCCAGGGATTTCAATTTTTTTATTGACATAACGTAATTTATGTTTGAATGGAGCAATTTACGTGAATGGTAATGGTATTTCGGGTTCAATGACTTTGCAAATGTTCATGTGAATGGCCTGTATATATGGTCTTATGTCCAGAATATACGTACAGTATGTCGACATACGTCAATATATAAACAGATATAAAGGTATATATAACAGTACATTACTGGTATAAACTGCTCCCGAGGCAGGCAGGCAGATGTTTATATACTGTATATATCTCATGATACGGGAGTACTTTGACCGCTCTCTACTACACAAGATGCGGTCATCTCCCAGCATTGAAACCACAGTGAGAAAGTAGATTTGTGTTGTGAACCCTGCGGTGGGACCTGGTGGTGGTCAACCTGGAGATGGACGCCACGATCTGCATGATCATGCTGCTACATATCGTCAGGGATATGTAGCAGCATATAAGTATCTACATTACTAATGATGAGTTATGAAAGCACAATTAGCCGTCTCCCAAAAAATAAATAAATAAATAAATAAACAGAAGGTGTCGAAAAACATTGTGATATTTCATCTTGTCAATATTGCTCCTCCCTCTGGTCCAAAACCGAGAGCTTGAAGCAGAGCTCCTCTGTCCACCCTGGACACGCCCACGCACGTGCGCACAAACACTGATTCACACACTTGTCATATGAGCTGAAAACCAACCGAAGCCAAAACTCAGCTTGAATCCCCATTTTAGTGATTATGCTCTGCTGTTAAACACACACAAACATTAAAAAACAACACTTACTCTAGTTCTGTCCCCATCATGACATTTTAGTTGCCGATCAACCGCGATTAAAAATGCAAGTGGTTTTTTTTTGTTTTATGTGACTATCATTGTAGAAGCTAATAACACAGTTAATTTTCCGTTAACCCAACTGATGGAGACATCCTCTGCATTGAAAACTTCAAACATGGAGTTAAAACGTCTCTTGAATTTGGATGGAATCATGATTGGGGAATCTAAAAAGTTACACAACTTCCCAAAGAGATGAGGATCTGCTCAAATGATGAGGAGGATGTAACTAACCCACAACACACAAGAGACACCTACGTTAAGGAACACAACCTGGTCCTTCACACTTCACCCTGACGCAGACACACACGTCCATACAAACACCACAGATGTGGTGTGGAACTCCTTCACTCCTCAAACACACATTCTAACCACCTTGTGTTCTCAGACGTCGCTCTCCCTAAACCCTCTGCTGATGTTTTGCTCTTCTGCACATTTCTGTTTCAATTTAATTTCTCGCTCTACTTCCGTCATCTGTCTTCAGTGTTCTACCGTCCATGTCATTTAAAATACCTCAGCCCGTCCACAGACACCATGTCCGTCTGGAAGCAAACTGACCAAGACAAAACAGACGGCCAGGGAACAGAGGAGAAAAGGAAGGAAAAGAGAAAGGAAACGAGAGAAAGAGAAAAAGAGCAAAGTTCAGCAGGATCCTCTGAGCTGGACGACAACCAAGAGAGGAGGAAGAGGAGGGAGAGGAGGAAGAAGAGGGAGAGGAAGGAGAGGAGGGAGAGGAGGAAGAAGAGGGAGAGGAAGGAGAGGAGGGAGAAGAAAGAGAGAAGAAACAGTCTTTAATCGTCACACGACACTCCACAACACATGCTTGCACACACACACACATGCACATGCTTGATGGTGCCGGTGAAATGGTTCCTCTGCTTTTAACCATCCTGGCTTGTCCTTCCTCCGGGGGCACAGCAGGAGCAGTGGGCAGCGTACGTGGACGCGCCCGGGGACCAGGTGATAAGTGTCCATCGCTGGTCAGACGATGATGGGGGCATGTTTTTGGTGGAGGTCCTTACTGACGTGAGGTGGAGGAAACCCCATGTGAACACGGGGAGAACATGCAAACTCCACACAGAAAGGCTCCTGTTTGGGAGATAACCCACCGGAGCACGGTGCCAACAGCGCCGGAGAGGAAGAAGAGGAGGGAGAGGAGGAAGAGGAGGAAGAAGAGGGAGAGGAAGGAGAGGAGGGAGAGGAGGAAGAGGAGGACGAAGAGGAAGAGGAAGGAGAGGAGGGAGAGGAGGAAGAAGAGGAGGAAGAGGAGGAAGAGGAAGAGGAGGGAGAGGAGGAAGAAGAGGAGGGAGGGGGAGGAGAAAGACGAGGAGGAAGAGGAGGGAGAGGAGGAAGAGGAGAAAGAAGAGGGAGAGGAGGATAGGAGGGAGGAAGAGGAGGAAGAGGAAGAGGAGGGAGAGGAAGAGGAGGGAGAAGAGGAGGGAGAGGAGGAAGGAGGGGGAGGAGAAAGAGGAGGAGGAAGAGGAGGGAGAGGGGAAACGGTAAGAGGACAAAACCAGATGGAAGGAAGAAAGGAGGAAAAGGCAGAAAAAAGGAGGGATGATGAAGGAAGGAGATGAGTGGACTGGGCCGAGGAGAGAAGGAAGGATGAACGGAGGGAGGGAAGGATTTTTCATGGTCCTTCACCATCTCACTGTAGAGTTTGCGGTTCTCCTGGAACCATTTCATGTCAGCAAGTAAATCCTTTTTTTATAGCACTTTTCCCAGCAGTAGCGTTCCAAGGTCTAAGCAAGTATTTTGTTCTCACCAAGCAGGTTTCTCTGTTTGAAGACAAACACCTTGACAGTTCTTCTAACTTCATTATTATCTTATTTACCCTGTGCTGGCAGCGTGCTGCACATACAACACACAGTATTTGTTTCATTGCATGTAGGACAGAGTTAGTTGCAAGTGGAGCTCAACTTGTCAACCTGCATTGAAACTCTTTATTCATTCCTTAATCATCAGTAACTCTGTCCTGTGGACGACGTCTAACTTGTGTATCTTCTAACTTTATTCATGTGAGTGGTTCTAACTCCCGTCGCTGTTTGAATTAAGTTCATCTGTGTGTGGACATTTACTTTTGTAATTTACAACCACAGTGTATGCAGGTCTTTGGCACGATATTTGATAAGATCGAATATCACGATATTTGCAACCGTATGCGACATTTTCCCAGTACGTAAATATTGCGACGGACAGAGAAGCAGAGCACACGCACAACACACAACACTGGACGTGGTGGCGCAGTCTGCTGGTTAAGATGCGGCTCTATGTTTTTACTTGCATTTCTAAAATGATATCATAAAGAATTATTTTTTAATAACTGTCATAGAGAGCTGCCAAGTCTATACATACAGTTTTTCCTCACTCGTGCTTGCCTGGCGCCCGTCACTGTTCGCCTGGTGAACGGGAGATCCTTTCAACACGCACGTTACGTCAATGCCCACGTGCAACTTCCTAGTTGGAGTGAAGCGATCCGTTCTCCAGGATACGCCATAAAGGTTCATAAAGGTTCACCGTTTCACCAAAGTAAACAAATACAGACGTTGGATCCTGGATGTATTTAATGTCATTGAATGGAACCAAAAGAGCGTCGTGCGCAACGGTGCGTAACGGGAACGACCCCCTCCGTCAACAAGGACGATAACATTGTGTGTATTGCGATATTTGGGCAGGAATGCATCGCAATAAAAAAATCACCAGAGCCGACTGAACGCCTCCATCTGTAGCTTTAGCGCCGTTGAATGACAACAGACCAACGTACCGAGAGGACAGGAAGAAAGATTCCCTTGTGAAATAAGCCGAACAGCCTGGCATGTTGTTATCTTATTTTAGTAAAGCGGGGCTCAGCACTAACTTTTCAAAGTGGTTGCCAGGCTGACAACCAGGCATCAGGTTTTGGTTGCCGAAACTGAAAATATGGTTGCCATTTTTAGTCGCCTTATAATTTGAGTCATAAAGGTACTGTGTTGTTGGGGCGCTCGTCAACAACAACATGTTGAGCTCTGCGTGAAAAGAACAATTACGTCAAATTTCAGCCTTTAAAGCTAACTTTACAACTGCCCAAAGCACACCTTAACTACATCGTAATCACATAGAGACTGTCCAGACATATCACGACGTACGCTGTGGGAAACACTCAAAGCCTATATCAGAGCTCAGATAATTTCTTACACAGCACCCATGAATAAACAGAATAAATGTCTCAGAGGAATAGAACAACAACAACAACAATCTAGAACAGATCTGGACAAAAATTCACCCACACCCACAATCACCCACATCACGGCTCTACAAAGAGCCTCTCCTTTTACAAATGGAATTCGATACTCTCCTCCATCAGACATAGAAGAATCTACTGAGAACAAAACACTAATTCTATGAACATGGAGACAAAGCAGGTAGATGACTCACAATCCAACTCAGACAAACATCCAGTAACTCCCAAATTACAGCGATAAACACTGATAAATGTTCAATACAATCTTACTTAGATGCACTAGATATCCACACTCTCAATTCACACACTCAGCCCTCTCTTGATAAATCACTTACTGCAGTGAGATACAAGCTGCTACTCCCTCCATGCGGAGCGGAAAGGCCCCGGGACCAGATGGGTTTCTGATTGAGTATTACAAGACATTTTCCTCCAAACTAATACTCATTCTTAAAGCAATGTATGACGAAACACTAGACTGTAGCAGTCTACCGCCAACCCTCAGGCAAGCAGCTATATCAGCACTGTCAAAAGAGGATAAAAACCCCACGTGAGCGCTCAACCTACAGGACCATCAGTCTCTAATGCTGCGACGACAAAATACTGACCAAATGTCTCGCAACCCGGTTAAACGAGGTGCTACTTACAATCGTACATCAAGACCAAACAGGTTTAATACCAGGTGACAACCGTTCTCTCATGTGAGGCCACTCCTTAATATATTACACTCCAACCATCCAGTTCAGCTGCCTGAGGTGATCTTACCACCAGACACTGAAAGGCATTCCACAGGATCCAGTGGGAGTACTTGCATGTAGTCTTCAGGAAATATTATTTGCAGGAAAAGTTTCCCTTTTCCTGCAAATAATATTGGTAAATCACTAAAATACGAATAATTCCCTTTCAGAATTGAACATCAATCCTTCAAGTACCTAGGCGTAAATATAACCAGTTCCTTAAAAACTCTCACAATGGCAAATTTCAATGCAATGCTAGAACGTACGGAAGCAGATTTAGAACTGTGGTCTTGTCTCCCGATTTCACTAGCTGGACGTTTTGACACCCTCAAAATGACAGTATTACCAAGATTCCTGAATTTATTTCAAGCACGCCCCTTTGGCTACCAAAACAATTTTATTAAACTAGGAAAATATATCTCAACTTTTGCAGGGATGGGTCTGCCTCATGTTCTCCACTATTACTGAGCAGCAAATATCTCCAAGCTTACATTCTGGGTGACAGCTTTTTCGGATAAAGATGGCCTCCTTGTAACAATGGAACTCACCTCACATGCATCAATCTTCCTAATCTCCTTACTATCTGCTCCTTTGTCAGCACACACTAATACTAAGACTTTTTCCAACCCCGTAGTCTCTAACTCCATTAAAATCTGGATTTCCCAAACATTTCAATCTGAATCAGATAAATGCTCTTTCTCCACTGTCTCTTAACCATCTCTTCACACCCACACAAATGGATTCAAATCTTGCAGGTTGGCACCGACACGGATTAATCTTCTTTGATGACAAAATATACCCCTCTGTTAACCCCAACTGCCCTAGACGCAGTAGCCCAGTTTCATTAGGACACATGTTGTCATGTCCATCCCTGGTCAACTTCTGGTCCTCTGTAGTCGACTGCCTCTCAGTGCTATGTTACACCCCTTGAACCCAATCCACTCACCTCCATCCGCTGAGTAACACCAACGAAAATTCATGTTACAATTGCACAAAACAAAGCAATAGCATTTAGCAGCTTCATAGCACGCAGACTCATTCTCATGAACTGGAAATTGAACAAACATTCCCCTGATGGATACACACCTTGCAATCCTGCAGTGACGGCGACCAACACACATGAGTTCTCTGCTTTTGACCCATCCTGGCTGGTCCTTCCTCCCGGGGGCAGCGAGGAGCAGGGGGCAGCGTACAATCACGCCCGGCACGGTTACAAGTGCCCATCGCTGGTCAGACCACGAGGGTCTGCATGTTTTGGGTGGGGGTTCTTACTGATGTTACATGGCGGAAACCCCATGTGAGCACGGGGAGAACATGCAAACTTCCTACTGAAAGGACCCTCATTGGGAGATAACCCGCCAGAGCACGGTGCCAACAGCGCTCCAGGCGGGAATCAAACCCAGGACCTTCTTGCTGTGAGACAGCAGTGCAATGCACTGTGCCACCGATTGAATATGTAAAAGGACTGACCCTCTGATATACCACACTACCTGACTGATGTCTCTCTTATTCAGCTGATTGCTTCTATAACCAATGCCGGTTTTTGATTATTATTATTTAATATATTTTCCTCTCTCCTTGAACGTGGGATATTCTGCCTCATTTCATTGCTCTTTTCTTTTGAGCGTGCTCAAGTTGTAGTTAACTGTACAGGGATGAAAACACATGTATGGTGGAAAGAGGTCTGAAACATTCCTTTGGTGTTAGCCGATGGTTTTCCGACATGCATTACAGTTTTCCGAGCCCATGAAGGCAGCATCGCTCCTGCTTGTAGTGCTTTCAACCGGAGACGAGAGCCTACTGGACACGCCTTAAGCCCTTTCCCATACCGCCGGATAAAAAATATCCAGAAAAGGCAGTAGGTAGACATTTCTCTTTACAGAAATGTTCCATAAAGGAAAGTCTGTTCCCACATGGATGACTGTTACGTATACATTATGTCATGCTCACGTGAGAGGTGTCAAATATCACGCGAGACTAGGCAACAGAATCGGTTTCGTTTTTAGACCAAGGCTTCGCTCCCCGTCTCCGTCGCCTCGTCCGTCCTGGATGGTGTCTGTTCCCTCCGCTGACAGAGCCCCCATCCCAGCCCCTGAATACAATAATCCGAAATCCAATGTTATTAACTGAGTGTGATCATTTTCAACTTGTCCTACACTCTCTGCCTCTGGAGAAGGAAGGTTCTCCTCCCCTTCTCCCTGTCCGCTCCCTCCGTCTCCGTCTCCGCTGCAGCCGGCGGGCGGAGCCAAGCGTTTGTGCCCGATGCCACCGCACCACTAACTGTAAAAGACACGTCTAGTCTGGTGGCATTTTTAAGAAGGAAAATAATAACATTTAAGAATATAAAGACGTGTTTCAGTTTCTCGTCTTTGCAGCCGAGCGCCACGGTTCAGACTCGCCATTTTTTCCCAATGTTTTTTTTTTCCCCCGAAAACAAATAACTTCAAATATTTGCACTAAACAAGTATTCGGAAAAACCCACAATATGATCCGGCTCCACCCCTACTTTACAGCAAAGTTACTGCTTCCTTTCCCACACACTTCCATTCACAGCTGTACCAGCAATTTGCCAGAAATGATACAAGGTCGAGAGTGAAGAAATGTAGGTAAAGACTTTTTTACGGAACATGGACACTGGATCCCTTTCCCACATGACACCAACACAGAACATTACCAATACATTTACAGCTTTCACTGCAAGTGGGAAAGGGGCCTTTAGTTGTAGTGTAATATCAGAGAAGGAGTCCACTGGTTAATGGATCGCAGAGAGCGTCGTTCTCTCAGACGGGTAAAAAAAATTGAAACGCTAAACTGGGCTGCCCAGGCAAGAAAGAGAAGACCCATCATGCATTCTGCTTTCTCCTTGTTTACGCTGGTTTCCTGCAGCTTCAGGTGGCGATCCATCACACACACACGCCGACAAACACACACTTACACACACACCCGCTGCAGTGTGTCCTGACCTTGATGAAGTTGTCGGGGAACAGTCCCTTCTTGCCGTTCAGCTCTCCCTCCATCCATCCGTCCTCCTCCACGCGCCGCACGTTCCTGATGACGTCGCCCAGACGCAGCGTCAGCTCGTCCTCGTGCACGGCCTCGTACTCAAACTCTACCACCACCTCTGTGCGCACACACACACACACACACACACACACACACACACACACACACACGTACACACACACACACACGTACACACACACACACACACACACACACACACACACACACACACACACATACACACACACGTAAACCTCGAGGGCTGAAATAAATAGTTTCATAATAGGCTTGGGGTTAATATTCGATAATATCCAATATCCCGATATTTGCCACTATATGCAATATCTTCACAGTATTTAAAAATCCCCCTCCCACCGATCCCCCCCTCTCCATGCGTCATGCGCAGAAAATAATCTTAAGGAGTCTACGAGCCGTGCCCCGTTCCTCCGTGCCCCGCCCCGCACAGTTTTGAGTTGTTTTACTTGGAGGAAGGGCGCTCGGAGAGACGATTCTCACACATAAAAATATATATTTATAATTCCCCATTGAAATGTAATGCCTGTCTTGTAAGCTTGTTTTGTCCTGTTATTGTAATGCACACTGACTGACTGGTGAACGGGAGATCCTTTCCACACGCACGTTAAGGAACGCCCACGCCCGACTTGTGATCTGCTCTCTGTGATCTGGCATTCAAAGTTCACCGTCCCTCCAAAGAAAACAAATAGTGTCTTCATTGTACGTGCATTTATTGTAATTGAAGGAAACAAAAACAAATGCTGTGTGCAACCCTAATGGGAACACTTTCTCCCTCACTGCTCCTCCCCCCGCTGGTTCCATTGTTGGTGCCAACAAATACCTGGTCAACAGCAAGGACTTGAAACCATATCTATGTATTAGGAGCTGGAAAAGACAACGAGACTGAAAGAAAGACAGAGCAAGGAATGCAAGACAGGATATTAGGCAGATGAACAGACAACAACAGGAAATTGCTTCATCTTCATCACTCGCTAAAAAACGACCGACTTTTCAGATTGGATCGTTAAACATTTTGAGGTTTTATCAGAAAACATTTTTAGCCCGGCCCTAGTAAGTGACATTACTCGGCACAAACTTAAAATCAAATGTCAGGGTTTGGATCCTCTTCACAGATGAGCTCTAGTCCCACAGGGAAGAAGAGTAGAGCTGCACCGCTCTCTACGGGTGGGGAGGTTCAACATGGCTGCACGGCTGACCACGCCTCAATAGTAACTGTGCCTTTTTGCTCGGGTGCTGGAAAAACAGGGGCAGTGTCATCACAAGGCTGAATGACATCAGAGGAGCGGTTCAACAGGCAGCTCATACGATCAAAGTGTTACATTTAAGTTCATCTTACATTTAAGTTCACCTTTTTCTAATAGAGCTGTAGAGACATTGTGGAACGCTCGGCACCACAGACATGTCAGGACTTTAATCTACCGCACAATCACAACAACAGATTCATTTATGCCCTGCCTGTCTGGTTGCACCAATGCCTGCTGACTCTTTGCTGATGTGACTGTCTGCTTGACAGTGGAGGTTGCTTCCCTGTCTGACTGCTAACCTGTCTTAATTGTCGAGGCAACAGGCTGCATGATATTTACCTGTCTGTCTGCCTGACTGCTTACCCTACGTACCGACCACTAACTAATTGGTTTAGTAAAGTGCCTCCTGGGGAGATTTTAAAACCTGGAGACAACAACCCACAAAAGAGGCAGATTCTCATCAACACTAGAAGATATCATGGATTTACACTTCCTGTGTGTTAAATGTGATCTATATGCGCAAATCTGATATGTATAGTGAAAAATGCAGATCACATTTTAATGCGAAGCATAAAAATAGTGTCACTCTAGTGTAAGTTATGTAAATTGAATGGGTGCACAGCCTTCTTTCTATTAAAAGAAAAAAATATGATTTAATGACTGAATATTCAAATGCTTGTGGCCTTTCCTGTTGAGCTGCCTGACGCTGCAGCTACACCAGGAACCGGCTTTGCTTCATTCCTTTGAGTGTCCTTGTGAAGGAGGCGACATGAAACAAACAGTATCAGTGAAGCGAGATGATAGGTGGAGACTGGTGGAGGGCTGCTGTGGACCTGCAGGTGGAGCAGCTTCTCTAAGTACGACTCCAGGGATAAAGAAGCATCATCATCATCATCATCATCTGTAGGATCCTCCACAGGAGCCAGAGAGCGAGCGCTGGCTGCTCCGACCATGTACTTGGACGGACAACCAAACTGAGATAAACCAGCACTAGAGCACATAGAGTTTCCACAGACGCAGGCATTTAAGGAGAGGAACGATTAAGCCTCAAGACTAAAGGAGACTTTGACCATCAGAGCTGTCGGCCATCGATGCTTCTGGAAGTGATGGCATTTCTGACGCTTGTCGTTTGCCATATACTGCAACTAAACATGTCATTTGATGTTGGGCAGCTTGATGATGTAGATGTTAGAACTCAGAATCAAATCCATAAAATTGGATCTATAAGAAGAATATAAAATAGTCTGAGAATAGGTATAACACAACACATATACTGTCGTAAAGGTCTCTCTGTGTCAGTAGCCAGCAGCCAATCTTTACTCCTTCTTCCTCTATTTTCAAAACAATCACCGCTTCTCTCTTTATATTGCAGAGATTGGTTTAACTTGCATTAACTGTGGTCGCAAAATTCCAACAACCTGCTTGCAGAATCCAAGAACCCGAATGAGATAAATATCCAGATAGACAAGCACACACAGCCACTGCACACACCAGTTATTACATCATCATCTGATCGCAAATATTTCAGCAGTTTAAGATTTCTTTGTGAAATCGTTATTCCACTATTATGGTGGGATAAAATGAAAAAAGAAAAGGAAAACTAAATTGTCAGAGATATGTGTACGACTATTAATCATCGACTAAAATGTGATGATGGTGGCAGCTGCACAAACGGACGGAGCAGAGCGTCGGTCCCAGAACGGTCGTTCAGAGCAGAAACACCGGAAGAGATACGGACGCTGTGCTCAAATGAACACTAGCAACAGATTCCTCCTCACGCCCGCTGAATCACTCCAGACTGGAAGTCTGTTTTCCTGCCTGATAAGTGCACTGAGCACGGGGAGAGGAGATTGTCTGGACAAACCCACAGACTTGAGCAGAACTCAGGAGCTCACATTTAAAGGGACACAGCAGTATTTTGGGCAGCGAAGCTGGCGGATCCCCTCTGCAGCCTGCACTGACACGACAGTGGTACTGAGGTTTGCATCCAACGCTGGGTAAGATACACAAAAAGATCATTTTCTATTCACAACAAAAATCACAGTCTTATTTTTAGGTCAGTTTTTCCTTTTTCCACACTTTGAAGAATAAGACCAAATGGATTGTATTGTCCCCGGAGGAGCAATCACTGTCTCAGGAGATATAAACATCCAGTGAAACACAGAGCGCTGTTGTTTTATTGGCCGATTTAATTCCTTTTTATTTTGCCAATTGAATAATCTGTAAAGCCTGCTGAAAAGGAAGTGGTATTCCACGAGGCTGCTTTAACCACCGCTTTTCTCCCCGTATGGAGAAATCCCCGAAAGAAGAAATAAATGACTGTAAACCTCGTTTCCAACTCACACTCACACACACACACACACACACACACACACACACACACACACACACACACACACACACACACACCTGTCAGCGGGAGGTGGAAGGCTCGTCACCGCCTCCCTCTCCAGGGAGCAGGGACCCAGACAGGACGGGCTGACTCCACAATAAATACACCATTGGATCCTTTTATTTTGCTATCCTTTTAAAACGTCTTATTAAGCGATTGTTTTCACCAAACCTCCACACTGCGGACGGTGAGACCCGGTGCTCCGTCCGGCAAATGACTTCTTTAACGTCCTTCGGACAGGGTTGACAGAAAGTGAGCGAGCACGTTGCGATTGTTTGAGACTGCAGTGGGCGGGACAACAGGGAAAAACGCCCCATTTTCATTAGAGGACATTTAGCCATGTCCAGCTTCGAACCAATGGTGTTATCTTTGTAGGGTCAATGTAGATAAACTGCTAGTTGAACAGGCCCACTTTGAGGTGTTTGCACTGGGAGGCTGTGCAGAGGGCTCCTGGTAGGAAGGAGGAAATACCTCAAAATCCATTTAACAGCGCACAGGTGGTTTGTGTGTGTGTGTGTGTGTGTGTGTGTGTGTGTGTGTGTGTGTGTGTGTGTGTGTGTGTGTGTGTGTGTGTGTGTGTGTGTGTGTGTGTGTGTGTGTGTGTGTGTGTGCGTTCAAGACAGTCCCACCAAGGGCAGAGCTTTTGAGGTTCTAAAATTCCTACCGACACGTCAGCCCTCCAGAACCAGGTTCCCACTTTCCTCAGAACGGGAAGTGAAGTCAGACGGCCTTGGTCTGGTAACCCCAGGCGTCAAACAGAAACCAAAGCAAATCCTCTATTTTGAGAGATGGGTCAGGGCACTCTGCAACGCGGTTCATGATAAACTCCCTTTTGGAACCGGTGCCAGGATCAAGGCATCGGTGCTGGTACTGATAACACCCCGCCGTACTCTTCGGTGATTCAGGGTTCAAAATACACGAAAACACCTCGGATTTCCTCAGATGGGTCATCTGTTCTTCGCTTCCTTCTGATTGGCCTTAAAGGACTGACACGTAAGGCTCCTTCACTGATAAAAAAAAAAACAATTTTAATTTGAATTGAATACAATTTTAAATTTTTTAATTTGCAAAAAACAATTTTTTTCAGTTTTTCTCAACATAAAATTAAGAGTTTGGGTGTATATTTAATGTTGAAAAGACCTAAAAAATACAGATGACAATAATTGAAGGACATTTTTAATGCAGAGCCAATGACTTAAATCCATGGATTTTTTTTTTTTCATTCTTTTCCATTTTGTTATTCTATTCAACTGTGTAGTCTCTTGAGAAACCTACCTTCGGAAAGAATAAAATCTTAATACGCTGTTGAGTTTAATGGCTGTAATGCTGCTTTGTCAGTTGAATTTCCCTTTAAAGGAGCTGCAACACAGAGCACCATGTTGGCACGCAGCCAGCGCGACAGCCATTTCCGCCATCGCATTCCTTTCAATTGTGACACACACACACACACACACACACACACACACACACACACACACACACACACACACACACACACACACACACACACACACACACACACACACACACACACACAGACACACACACACTTTAAGCGATGAAAGAATTAAGCGATTGTTTGGTTATTGATAAGATGTGTCCAAGGCTGCTCACGTCAGGGTGACACACACTTACACAAATAAACACAACAAATGGCCCCCTGCAGTGGTGAAAGTTCTAACTCAGTGGTTTTCAAACTAGGGATCGAAACCCAATGTTGAGTCGTAGACTATGACGATGTGGGTCAAAGAAATCTTGCAAATTACAAACATCTCCAGTTAAGTTCTTTTTCATGTTTCCTCCTTATTTCAGTTAAACATGTTTGCTCTAACTCGCTGCCCTAAACGTTTGTCAACCAACAGAACCAGTAAGGGCTTATGAAGGTAAAAAAATGAATTTAAAAAAGCCCCGTACGAGTCCTGAGGCATTGAAACGCTGACATCGCTGACTTCAGTATACTTAGCAGACGTAGTGGTGGTGTTCCATGATGGAGCAGGAGGTCTGAGCATGCTCAGTAGCTCAGTTCTACATCTAGGATTTTTTCCCTCTGTTAAGTCAGCAGCACAACATGGAGGCCCAGCGCAGAACTAACGTGTGAAATCATCCAAACAACCTGAGCATCTAGGAATATGGAGAGCGGACACGTCTGAAGTACAGCGCTGGATTTCCAACGAGCTGGCCTGTGCTGGTGCCGGTCTCCTGGGACGCTGCCTGGCTGCAGGCTGCTGGTGTGCCACACTGGATGTGGGTCACTGGGTCTGCATGATACACCAACACCAAACCACAAAAGGAGTCCGATCACAACCGGGACTCAATGTCACAGACCTTAAAGAACAGAACTGCTTGCAAATAAAGTGGAAAAAAAAAAAAAAGGTGTACAGTATCTAGACAGACCTTGAATATCCAGACAGTTCAAATACACCCACCTACCCATGTAGGAGCAGCTGTGCAACGCTGACTACAACATTTCCCTACAGAACTGTGTGTACCACCAAGCTGAGCAGAGCATTACTTTAAGAACGCTCAGTTCTCGCAGAGGTGGGACTTCCGGGTTCAGAAGGTAAAAGCCCTCACCGCTATGACAGTCAACAATCTGGACTTTCTAATAAGCATCAACCCAGAGGTCAGGCTGTCAGTAACGCTAACCTCAACACGGCAGGACTTCACCTTTATTAACCAGGAACTGACGTCCACTGGCAACAAGGAATAACACACCTTCACTGCTCAGTATACACCACTGGAGCCAACACCCACAAAATCTTTATTAGTAGAACTCCATAATCTAGATCACACACACACACACACACACACACACACACACACACACACACACACACACACACACACACACACACACACACACACACACACACACACACACACACACACACACACACACACACACACACACACACACACACACAGATATTGGGCTTTCGGGTGAAATTTCAGGATGAAGCTAAAATGCACTATAACCTTTACAGGTGAACTTCATTTGACCTTCTCTAAACTTTTGAATGCACATGTCCAACTGTTCAATGTTCTCCAACAAGGAGCTGAACACAAAAATTCACAACAGGTGTTTGATCCATGAATCCACCAATAAATGTCCTGGTTCAATTAGAGTTGGTATTTAAAGTCCTCTTCATCATGCTGTTCACATGTTGACATCATGAGACCAAGACCACACCCAACAACTGATCAACAGCACCTCGCCTGGTGAGGCTTCAAACAGGATGTTGTTAGAGGGAAGTGGCCACTGAGCTTAGAGTGTCACAGAGCGTCATCAGCAGCTTGCAACAGAGATACAGAGACTGGAAGAGTCACAGAAAGGCATAGAAGTGGACGTGCTTTGGCCACATCCCACACTGATGAGCGCTTCATTGTGAACAGTGCCCTGAGGAACCGCAGGATGATGCCACTCAACTCCAGACACATTTAAGGGAGGTGAGAGGCAACCCACCGCTGTTGTTGGCTTTTGTTTCAATACATTGTTTGAGATGAGGAAATCACCATTGCATCTTCTACTTAAATGCACTTTCATCATATATTATCACTGGAGTGTCAACTTTTTACATTTTCCATAAATTTCACCCAAAAGCCAAATATCCCTACTTACTACTTTTTTTATATATATATATATACACACACACACACATATACACACACACATATACACACACACTAGTAGGATTCTATAAATCCAGATTCCATTGTCCAAGTTTGTCCATTAAAACTAGGGCTCACCAACATTAAAAACAATCAAATATCATAATATCTTCTGACGAATACCTTGATATTGATCATTTCACTATATTTTGGGATGAATATTTTTGTTTCATTACGTATTTACCCAAGAGAAACATTTGAGAAACGATCCTTTGCAATGTGGATGATAGGACTAAGCAGGTTGAAGCTTGGACTTTGATGTGATGCCGCCTTTAATAGCAGGAAAAAACATGTTGCCAAAAATGATAAACCAATATCCAAGGTGATATCTAGCCACATATCACAATATTGACATAATATCACAATATTGACATTATATCACAATATTGACATTATTTCACAATATTGACATTATTTCACAATATTGATATTATATCACAATATTGATATTATATCACAATATTGATATATCAGCAGAGCCTGAGCTGGGACCACCAGGGAGCATCAAAACCAGGACAAGCGACACAGAGGAAAAAAGCTGAAAGCGTCATGACCCAATAAAGTTTGTGCTGTGAAGAGGATGAAGAGGATGAAGAGGATGAGACTCAGAAGGAGCTGACCATGAGACGGGGAGTGAGACATTAAAGACATTGGTCCTCTGGGCTCAGAGAGTGCCGCAGGATGGTACAGTAAGAACTGCAGCGTTTCACAACATCCACCACGTCATAAGTGATGAGCACCACAGTGTTTAAGCTCAGATAGTGACGACGACTGCAACGGAGCATTACTTTCATTATCAATTATTATTTATTACTTTCTGAATTATTTGATGACTCCGTGTGATCATTTAATGAGACTGAGCAATATTATTCAACAATATTTTTCAACCGATGCCTCAAAATCGATTTGTTTTGGGTATTGCTGTTAAGGTATTTCACACAAGAAACGCTGGGAGAAACAATCATAAGTGATGTGGATCTGATGACGGTTGATGAGAACACCTGGAACAGTGTTGTTCACTGTGATGCTCCAGAAATATCAGCACAGCCCAGAACATGTTCTCAGCACATGCATCCATATGTGGCCCAGCCCTGTTATTTCAGACTTTCAAATGTCAGCAAAACAAGGACACTTTATACATGAAGGACTCTGAGAGTGACTGCGATCTGATTTCACATATTATTATTATTTAAATCCCATTGATGAAGATACGTTGAGAATTTCAGGATGTGTGACTTTAAAGGCCAGAAGAAAGCTTCCATGTTGTCTGGCTTTCATGACGGCCAACTTTACTGCTGCCTGCAGGTCATCAGGACAGACCTGGAAGTCTGAAATCAATCAGGACACTGTTTGACACACACCACCCACCCAACCACCCCTCTAACAGCTCAAAGTGACACACACCAATTCTTCAAGGCTTCCTTAGTACTGGAAAGAAAGACAGAAAGAGAAAAAGAAAAACCAAGAACATTTGAAAGAAAAAAGACAAAGACAGGAAAACAGACAGACAGCAGGTCTGTCTCTCATCAGATCAATGTGGCAGAAGACAGCTTCGTCACGTCATAGCAGAGGATTGATACCACTTTTTCTTTTACGATATTGATCCCCATACTGCGTATCTGCCAATACAATACTAATGTTTACTCTTCAACAACCAGGAAGCTTTCTATGAGATGTTTGTACTGATGCTCTGACTCCAGGGGAGGATCCAGAGGCTCAGCGCAACTTTCAGGAAGTAAAAAAAGTTTGATCAGTGGGTGGCAGCAATCGAAGACACGACTCAAGTATTTAAGGAAACAAGCGTGCAGGTACAAAGTAGTTTGGAGAAGACGTGGGAGGGAATATCAACACAAATGACCACAGGTTCTGACCCAAATAAGCCTTTATCTTCTGTCATCCTTTCGCTCTCCCTCACTCCCACTCTCTCTCTTATCTGTCTACCCACCTGTCTCTGTGCATCAGTCTCTCTCTCCATGGGAATTTATTCTTCCATCCATCCACACATGTCTCTTTCTCTCTCTTCTGCTTCTCTGTCCGTTCTCCTGCTGTTTGTCCCTCTCTCCCTCTCTCTTTTTCCTGTGTGGTTTCTGCTGGGACATAAAGGGGAAACAGGACACAGTTTCCAGGTCACGGTTTCCGTACGCTGCACTTCCTGTCGGGGCTCGCTGTCAATGTGGATCTTACATAACAAACACACACACACACACATAGACAGAGAATACAGGTGGAAACATAGAAACAGAGGGATGAAGACAGGAACATAGGCAGAAAGGGAAAGAAGTGGAGATAGGAATCAGGGCTGGATAACCACACAGCTACATCTTCACATCAAAAATCCAACACGAAATGAAACTGGTTCAAAATGAACGCTGTGGCTCAAAATATCAAAATACATTTCTTGGGGTAACTTTAAACAACTTTATTTTCGTGGTGCCCACAGAATGGATTTTCAAGGCAAAACTGAGGTTAACGTCACTGGGAGATATTGGTGAATGCACTAAGCAGGAATTACAGATGTCAATTGTTGAGAATTGTCCAATTCTATTCCTTTTTTGCATTATCACTACATACGACATGATCTCTACGTAGAAGCACAGAGAAGAAAGAAGCCTGGGCAACATGACTTGGCGTGTTGGTTTCTAAGAAGACGACCACATACTTTAAGGATGTGTCCTCCCCTGGGAAAAAATGGAGATAGAAAAATATAGAAACAGACACAGATGATAGAAACAAGTACAGACGGGTTGACTCTCTGCCAGGCAGGCCAGCAGATGCGTAAAGCAGACCCTGACCTACTATCTTGTCACTCCTCCTACTAGGAAGGAGGAAACTCACAACCGCATTCCTTCCTTCCGAAGCGAGGACGCCGATTGGACCGACGGGGGTACAGCATGGATGGAAGGCGGGGCAGGTGGGGCAGGTGGAAACCATTTTTCTTCATCTTAATTTACGCAAGAAAGGTGCCGTAACCTCCACGTGTACCTGCCAGGAACACGCCCAGGAGGAGCGAGCGGACGAGGAGCAGCCCCAAGGCTTTCGGGGGAAACGTCGCCGACTTATGAATCTAACAGAACAAAGTCTTCCAGAGTTGGGATTTACAGCTTTCAACAGACTTTAGCTGGATACAAACAAGATCCAGATTGACTTGAAACCTGCAGAAAATAAATCTCAGTTTTCTTTGGGGAGGTGGCTGGGTGGTTAGATAGAGGCCTCACCGAAGCCTTGAAGTGAGTCGGTGGAGACGGCAGCGCACAATGTGAAGGGCTTGCAGCCGCAGCTCAGACGTGTCCGAACAGAGCTGAGAAACGTTCTGCAGCAGGAAACCTGAGAGGAAGATGCATTCCACAGCACGGAGCACCGCGCAGCATCCAAAGCTGCAGCTTGAGTCAGGATTTCTACGCTTACTGCCGGGTGGGGGACGGGCGGTGCTGGGAGGTCAGGGTTTCCCCCAGAAAAGTTGTTGGGCCCGGTGGCAGAAATCTGCGTTGCGATTGGGTCCGGGAGACACGGACACGGTGTAGGAACCGGTGCCATAGTGGTACCGGGTTTTGGTACCGAGCCCAACGGGAGGTTTAAAACATCCTGCAGGAGAGGTTATTCACAGATAGAGGTGGAGGTAATCAATGCGCTGCACGCAGCTCCACAATGAAGAAACATTTTACCCATTTGAATGTTGATATTTTGATAGTTTAAAAAACAACCTTTAAAAATACACGAGGGGAAACCCTGAAGTGTTTCTAGTGGGAGCCAGTGATGAGAGGCTTCACCCAGTCTGGGGGCGAGGAGACATCAATTCATACTTGAAAAGGTCACCTCCATCATTTCACATCCTGCTTTCCTCTAAAGTGTTTCCCCAATCATACTCAAATGTCCCGCATTAGCAACGCTATGGCAACACGCGATAAACAAAGACCATTCTCACCTTCACTAAGAGCGAGCATCAATTATGGAGAGCGGACGTGAACACAGCGACACCTCAATCTGAAGTTTACAGCTGGAGGGTTTGTCTACACATCTGACTCAGTAGACTTGTTGTCACTCAGTAACAGAGGTGAACGAGTGAAGAAATGGTTTTATTTCACACCGAGTGGGCGTGGCAGCTTGGATAATCATGCAGCACTTTTTACAGTACGGGTTTAGAAAGAGCTGGAAATGATGAACCTTGGATGCTAAACTGAGTAGTTTGTCAAAATAGTTGGCAGTGACTCCGAAACAAACATACTAAAAGTCTAAGTCTAAATACTATAGGTGGATTTAAACCTTGACTATGTTTTCTTTGAATAAAGTGAAGCACATTGTTTCCTGTTTACATTTAAATTGACATTTAAATAATCCCAGAGGTTTTGCTTTGCAGTCCAGGTTAAAAAGCCTTTTCTTCCTTGGACCATGTTCCACTCCAACGCAGCGTTATGTCCAAGTGTAACTGCATGTGGTGACATCACAGAATTATTTTGTGATGCAGTGAACTTTGGCCAACAAGCCCAAGTGTTGCCTCCTTTCTTACACCACGCACTGCATAGCATGGTGGCAAAACGCAGAGCGAGTTGAATTTAAAACCAGTTTCACAGCATAGCACAACTGCTGGATAACAGCCTCGTCGCAGACAAACAGGCGCAGCGTTCCCCACCAGGAGCTGCAGGCTGTTGTCATGACACGTTGTTGTAAGTGCTTTTGTCATCCACACAGTGAGTCAGTGCAATGTTTTGACTTCCCACCAGATTCAGTCGGCAGAGATGTCGAGCCAACATCCCCCAAAACCCACCGAGGCTGCTAGTTGACTGCGCGTTTAACCGCTGGCCCAGTATAACGGTTCCAGGAAGCAACCAAACGGATGGTTAGGCTGCCGTGGCAATTAATGCTTTCCTCCTAGGGAGTGGGCTAGATGTCCCCAAGCACATCTCCACACCTTGGCAATATTCTTTACACACTATATGTGTACAGGCCATGCAATTATTTGCATTCATCATCGTTGTTCTATGAGTAAGTCCCGCTCTGCTGCTGTGAGAGAAACGTCAGGTTCTGTACTGATCCCTGGAGCCCTGCATTCCTCTGCTCGGCATCACATTCAACGATTGGCACAACGTGACTTTAATTAGTTGTGGGAACTGTTTGAGCTCAAGCAGCAACTTGACTCTGTTTTGAGGTATATGCACTCACTCCCCTGGCAGGCCTTCTGGAAGACCAAGCAGCGATGTGGCAAACCAGCTCCTGATAAGAGGGGGAGGGCACTGAGACGGACCTCACAGTTTGTGTCCATCAGATTGAGTCATCTAGTCCAAACGCAAGTCACCCGAGCAGTAAGTGAATTTGGTTTCCTACACACGATGGCTCCCGCTCGACGGGATGTGGGAGATTTTAACTGAGTACGTTGAGCCTGCAGAGCGTGCTGGGGGTGAGTGCCAGGGCTGCGGGCGGCGTGGGAACCTGGACGCTCGGCTGGAAAGAACGTCGCACGTGGCACCGGTTACCTGCTCGTCACATCAGCGCAGGGTGGAGGAAAACAGGGAGCGCTGCCAGGCCAGCACCCCGCTGAGGAGAGACCGGCTCCAGGGAAACTGGACCAACCATGAATGGACTTCAAGTGGAATTCAATACTTTTTACGACAAATTGGCCCAAACTTGAGAGCTTTGGAGAAATGGTCGTATCCATAAAGTGTTGGGGGTAAGCAGCACATATTTGGAACAGAAAGGTCACTATCAGGCAGAATATTCTATGAACTGGTATTAGAACAGTTTCCTTCAGGTGGGATAAGAGCTGAGAAGTTATTACTCCAGTTCCTAATTCCACATATTAGGAACTGGAGTAATAATAGATTACATCTAATATTGTGATGTTTACCTGAACTTTGGACAGTTTGATGACTTTTAAGGCCCAACGCTGTCATGTCAACATGAATCTGAGACATGTTGAGACTGTTTGGGGACTTTTTAAAAGTGTGTAAATGTCACGTAAATCGGAATTTGACACGTTTAAATACTTTCTTCGTGACTTTCAAGGCCTGGTATCGTCAGGTAAAGCTGGATTTGAGAGCGTTTCGGGGGTTGTGCGGGCCCGTCAGGACCAGGTGAGCAGGTTATCCAGGTGCAGTGCACCAGGATCCATGGAAATAGAGTGGAACGAGTCCAGCGTGAGCCAGAGCCCCGGCTAGCGGCTAACTGGACCCGGCTACCGGGTAGCCGTTTAGCTGTGGAGCTAACCGCGCACCCGGTGTCGGTGTGACTTTTCCGGGTGAACTGGGATCGATCCGCTCCATAAAAACTCCTCAGCCCGCAGCCGGAGCCCCGCGGCTCCACGGAGCACTCACCCATCCCGGAGAGGGAGTCGGATCCCGGGGCTTCTCTCCTCCGGCGGCTCGGTGCTAGCTCGGCTGGGCTGGGCTGGGCGGGCGGCCAGGGGGGAGTCGGGAAAAAGGGTTGAGTTCCGCGGGTAGAACGGGCCTCCTCGGAGCCTCCGCAGCTCCGTCCTGGTGCTTCTCCTCCAGGCTCCAGAGCAGGAAGTCCGCCGCGCGAGGAGGCTCCACCTCCAAGTGTCGCGATGTTACACCACGGGATCTGGGAAGTCCTGATGGATGCATGGATGGATGGATGGGTGGATGGGTGGATGGATGGATGCATGGATGGATGGATGGGTGGATGGGTGGATGGATGGATGCATGGATAGATGGATGGGTGGATGGGTTGATGGATGGATGCATGGATGGATGCCTGGGTGGATGCGTGGGTGGATGGATGCATGGATGGATGCATGGATAGATGGATGGGTGGATGGGTGGATGGATGGATGCATGGATGGATGCCTGGGTGGATGCGTGGGTGGATGGGTGGATGGATGGATGCATGGATGGATGCATGGATAGATGGATGGGTGGATGGGTGGATGGATGGATGCATGGATGGATGCATGGATAGATGGATGGGTGGATGGGTGGATGGATGGATGCATGGATGGATGCCTGGGTGGATGGATGGATGCATGGATGGATGCATGGATAGATGGATGGGTGGATGGGTGGATGGATGGATGCATGGATGGATGCCTGGGTGGATGGATGGATGCATGGATGGATGCATGGATAGATGGATGGGTGGATGGGTGGATGGATGGATGCATGGATGGATGCCTGGGTGGATGCGTGGGTGGATGGGTGGATGGATGGATGCATGGATGGATGCATGGGTGGACGGATGGATGGGTGGGCGGATGGGTGGATGCATGGATGGATGGATGCATGGATGGATGGGTGGATGGATGGATGGATGAATGGGTGGAAGGATGCGTGGATGGATGATGGGTGGATGATGGATGGATGGATGCATGGATGGATTGATGGATAGATGGATGGATGGGTGCTTGGATGGATGATGGGTGGATGCATGGATGGATGCATGGGTGGATGGACGGATGGATGGATGGGTGGATGGATGGATGGATGAATGGGTGGAAGGATGCGTGGATGGATGGATGGATTGATGGATAGATGGATGGATGGATGCTTGGATGGATGATGGGTGGATGATGGATGGATGGATGCATGGATGGATGATGGGTGGGTGGATGGATAGACAGATGATGGATGATAGATGGATGATGGACAGGTGGATGGATGATGGATGGACAATGGATGCATGGACGGGTGGACAGACAGACGATTGATGGACAGATGGACTGAGGGGTGGATGATGGATGGATGGATGATGGGTGGGTGGGTGGATTAATGGATGGATGGATTATGGGTGGGTGGATGATAGATGGATGATAGATGGATGGATAGACAGATGATGGATGGGTGGACAGATGGATGGATGGATGGATGGATGGAGAGATGATGGATTGATAGATTGATGGATCGATAAGGGGTGGATGGATGCATGGACAGATAAATAGATGGATGATGGATGGATGGAGAGATGATGGATTGATAGATTGATGGATCGATAAGGGGTGGATGGATGCATGGACAGATAAATAGATGGATGATGGATGGATGGACAGATGGACAGATGGATGGATGATGGATGTATAAATGGATAGCTGTATAGATAGATAGATGGATAGATATATTAATAATGATAATCATGATAATGATTATAATTATAACACTAATAACATTTATAATAATAATAATGATAATAATAATAAGAATAATAATAATAGTTATAATAGAATTACAACACTTATAACATTAATTTAAAAAGATAATAATAAATAATAATAATAATAATAATAATAAGCTGCACCACCCATCTCACACAACGCCTGGGCACATGGGGAGTCAATAAATCTTTTATATAATTTGGAGAGAGGCCATTTAAAGCTTAAACGTGATCAATAAAATTTTACAATCAATGCGGAATAAAACTGACAGCCATTGTAAGTTGGCCAGCACAGGGGTAATGTGTTTGTATTTCGTGGCGCCTCGGGCAGCAGCGTTCTACACTAGTTGGGGTCGAGGAAAGGAGCTCTGACTGACACCGCCATTTGAGTACATAAAGTACATAGAGTTCATAGAGTACATAGAGTTCATAGAGTACATAGAGTACATAGAGTACATAGAGTACATAGAGTACAGGTGGAAGAAAATAATGGAAAAACTTTGAATTTCCTTTAACTGAAAGAAACAGGACCAGACAACATTCTTGACATGACCCTCAAAACAGAGCTCTGCATTGAAAACGACATAAGGACTTCTGGAGGCCTGCTTCATATTTTCGGTTGGTGCATCAAGCTTAGTGTGAAGCACGCTGGTGGAATGTGTTTGACCAAAGACTGTGACCTCAGACTTATCATCCTTCAGTTGTGAATTGTTTTGGGGCTTCCAACATTTAACATCACCAAGGCAGGAGAGGAAATGATCTAAACCGCTCTGCCTCAGCCCAATACATAGCGGTCCTTGAAGGAAAAGCTTCTCCAGCGTCACCTCAGACTGGGGCGAGGGTTCACCTTTCAGCCCGGCACTGAGCCCAAGCGTGATGCGCTGGACCACCAGATGGTCACATGGCCGGGTAGAGGAAAAGTAGTCAGGGTTTCTCGACCTGCGAGATGCAATCAGAGGTTTCTTCGTGGGAAAAGGTGGCGACATTCGATTGTCGTCGGGTCAGAAATGGCCCCTGACCTGGCTTCTCCTGCAGATGTCACGGAACTGCTCACCTCGCTGAATGTCCGGCTTCACATCATCAGCCAGATGTTTGACCACGTCAAAGCCCTCAAGCTGAAAAGTAGGAGCACCTATCAATATTTTTTATCCCATTGTGGTAATTGTGCAAATGTCCAATTGTGCATGTTTGTTTTCTGATTTCAATTCATAGAAGAAAGATATACTGTTCTTTAATTATCAAAAGTTGAGTTAAGTAGCTTAAATGTCCCTCTATTCTCTGCCCACAGGTAAGGGTTAAGGGAAGGAGACCGAGTCCTTTTTGTCGTACTGCGCAAACATGGCGAGAGTTGTTATTATTGCGTTCAACAGAACGGCTCGCTGGCCACAATTATAAATATTAATTTATGATGGGCACAGGAGGAATGGCGTTCTGCTCTGGCTCCTGGTCACCTGACAAGCCCGTGTGCCGATCACCTCTGCAAGACAGACAAACATTAAGAAATTTCATGCCTCCAGTCGGCCCAGTCAGCGCTGTGCGGTGGCGCTGCGTGTGTGTGTGTGTGTGCAAGCATGTGTTGTAGTGTGGTGTGCTGTGTGACAAATAAAGATTGTTCTTCTTCTTCTATCCTCAGAAGATTCTTTATTCATTACATGGCACACACACCACAACGCACGCAGCCATGCAGCCACGGCAACCAACACACTACAAACGGTGACACGTGTTCTCTGCATTTTAATCCATCCCGTCTTGTCCTTTCTCCAGGGAGCAGCGGGAAACATACAGCAACGCCCAGGGACCAATTTCAAACATCCTTCATCACTGGTTAGAAGACGATGTTCTGCATGTTTTGGGTGGGGGTCCTTACTGATGTTACAAGAAGGAAACCTTGTGTTTTGAGTGGGGTCCTTACTGATATTACATGGAGGAAACCCCATGTGAGCACGGGGAGAACATGCAAACTCCACACAGAAAGGCCCCTGATCGGGAGATAACCCACCTGAGCACGGTGCAGTGCTCAGGACCTTCTTGAGGCAGCAGTGCAATGCACTATTCCACGCTATTCACACTTTTCTTCATTTTGAATTGCATGTCCAAGTTTTGTTTATCCATCAAAATTTGATTTGTTTCATGTCATGCACTGTTCTGTACTGATATTCAGAAAAGGAGCTTCATATACACATGTTTCTCTGTTTCACAGTCAATTCTTTGTTAATTGCACTGAAGTCAACCTGCACTTAAATTGACCAGTTTGTCATTAATGCAGACACCTTATGAAAATACTTGTTATTTCTCATGATTGGAAAACACAGTGCGCACGTGTTTTCTTTATTTGAAAGCTACGACAACATAAAACCCGGGGAACTGGGACCCGTGTTCTGTTCGGCATTTTGTTTACAATACATTGTTTGCTGTCGCCCCCTGGCCCATCGTTAACTTTTGGTTTTGGCCCTCCCAGGGAAAAGGTTTGGGCTGCCAGAGAACATCTGTGGAGAGGCCTGAAGGTGGAGTTTAACATCCAACAAGATGGAGGATTTGGCGATGAGCGCTGGCTTTTTGGCCTTCTTGGCTGCGTACTCTTCCAGGCGCTCTGCTGCGGCGTCCACCTCTTCACCTCTTCAACAGGTCCATGTCATCGTCGCCGTCGTCGTCGTCGTCGCCATCGTCGTCGTCGTCGTCGTCGTCGTCGTCGTCGTCACTGTTTTCTACCTTTGCCTGACGCTTCCCGTCCAATCTGATGGCGCTGAGGGAAGAACGGGACAAACTTCCCAAATCCAGGCGTGCAAAGCCTGTAGAGACTCACCAAGAGGAGGCCAAGCCACGAGGGACTCAACAGAGCCCTCAACCAACTGGAAATGAGAGATTTCAGCTTTTGATTTTCAATACATTTGCAAAAACTTCTAGAAACATGTTTTCAATTTGTCATGATGGGTTATTGATGTAGATCGATGGAAAAAATGGTGTATTCAAAGTGTTCAAAAAGTCAAGAGGTCTGAATACTTTCTGAAGCCAATGCAGACAGACATACAGACATATAATATATTTTTTATAATTTTTAAGCATTGTGTGTAATCCTCTGTGTATTATTGTCTGTTTTTCCTTTGCTTTGCTGACGTCATTAAGATAATAAAACACATTTAATTGAATTCTTCATTTTTATTATAAGTCTCAGTGGTCAGACATACTTGGACCAGAACCTTTGACATTATTAGAAGTGGACGCAGGTCTGTTTTCGAGTCTTTTTCGATGGCGTTTGGTGTTGGTAACATTATTATTTCATGGATGAAGCTTTTAAACTAGGGGTGTTCTAAACAACCATTCAATTGCGCCAATTGCAAAAAAACATGTTTATCCCATCGTGATGGATGAGGCCTTTGCATCCTGGTCTAGAAGGGGTGTGACCTCACCGTCCAATCTATATACCCACGGAAACTTTGTCTCCTTTGAGCAGCTGGTGCAGAAATGCGATGTTCCCAGATCACACTTTTACAGGTACTAGCAGCTCTGGAACATTGTAGCCTGGAACTCAGATGGCTTTCCATCACCGCTTTGCATATGCTTCTGATATGATGCATATGCATCATGTTAGACTTCATCTTTAACTGTTAATCAGTCACAAAACAGGTGATAAGCATAATCTTTGAACTACTCAACACATACAATTGGGCACATTTGGACCTCCTTCAAAATAAATGGGAAACAGACTAAGATGAACAAATCTCAGATGAAACTTGGCACAAAGTAATACAGGGAATCTTCTCCTCTTGCACATGTGTCAGTAACGTCGTTATCCAATTCAACATTGTACACGGCACTGGTCCAAAGTCAGACGTCCTAACATCGATGTTGACGTACACCCCACGTGTGATCGCTGCAGGCAGGCTCCAGCCACTCTGCTGCGTCACGTAACGTCACATCTTCTGGACGCGCCCAAAACGTCACGTCTCCTGGACGCGCCCAAAACGTCACATCTTCTGGACGCCTTCAAAACGTCACATCTTCTGGACTCGCCCAAAACGTCGCATCTTCTGGACGCGCCCAAAACGTCGCATCTTCTGGACGCGCCCAAAACGTCACATCTTCTGGACCCGCCCAAAACGTCGCATCTTCTGGACGCGCCCAAAACGTCACATCTTCTGGACGCGCCCAAAACGTCGCATCTTCTGGACGCGCCCAAAACGTCACATCTTCTGGACGCGCCAAAAACATCACATCTTCTGGACGCGCCCAAAACGTCACATCTTATGGACGCGCCCAAAACGTCACATCTTCTGGACGCGCCCAAAACGACACATCTTCTGGACGCGCCCAAAACGTCACATCTTCTGGACGCCCCCAAAACGTCACATGTTCTGGACAAGCCCAAAAGTTTACATCTTCTGGACACGCCCAAAATTTTACATCTTCTGGACACCCCCAAAACGTCACATGTTCTGGACGCGCCCAAAACGTCACATCGTCTGGACGCGCCCAAAACGTCACATCTTCTGGAGGCGCCCGAAACGTCACATCTTCTGGACGCGCCCAAAACATAACATCTTCTGGACGCGCCCAAAGCGTCACATCTTCTGGACGCGGCCGAAACGTCGCATCTTCTGGACGCGCCCAAAACGTCGCATCTTCTGGACGGGCCCAAAACGTCGCATCTTCTGGACGCGCCCAAAACGTCACATCTTCTGGACGCGCCCAAAACGTCACATCTTCTGGACCCCTTCAAAACATCACATCTTCTGGACGCGCCCAAAACGTCACATCTTCTGGACGCACCCAAAACGTCACATCTTCTGGACGCGCCCAAAACGTCACATGTTCTGGACACGCTCAAAACCGCACATGTTCTGGACGCGCCCAAAACGTCACATCTTCTGGACGCACCCAAAACGTCGCATCTTCTGGACGCGCCCGAAACGTCACATCTTATGGACGCGCCCGAAACGTCGCATCTTCTGGACGCGCCCAAAACGTCGCATCTTCTGGACGCGCCCAAAACGTCACATCTTCTGGACGCGCCCAAAACGTCACATCTTCTGGACGCGCCCAAAACATAACATCTTCTGGACGCGGCCAAAGCGTCACATCTTCTGGACGCGGCCGAAACGTCGCATCTTCTGGACGCGCCCAAAACGTCGCATCTTCTGGACGGGCCCAAAACGTCGCATCTTCTGGACGCGCCCAAAACGTCACATCTTCTGGACGCGCCCAAAACGTCACATCTTCTGGACGCCTTCAAAACGTCACATCTTCTGGACGCGCCCGAAACGTCACATCTTCTGGACGCGCCCAAAACATAACATCTTCTGGACGCGCCCAAAGCGTCACATCTTCTGGACGCGGCCGAAACGTCGCATCTTCTGGACGCGCCCAAAACGTTGCATCTTCTGGACGGGCCCAAAACGTCGCATCTTCTGGACGCGCCCAAAACGTCACATCTTCTGGACGAGCCCAAAACGTCACATCTTCTGGACGCCTTCAAAACGTCACATCTTCTGGACGCCTTCAAAACGTCACATCTTCTGGACGCGCCCAAAACGTCACATCTTCTGGACGCACCCAAAACGTCACATCTTCTGGACGCGCCCAAAACGTCACATGTTCTGGACACGCTCAAAACCGCACATGTTCTGGACGCGCCCAAAACGTCACAACTTCTGGACGCACCCAAAACGTCGCATCTTCTGGACGCGCCCGAAACGTCACATCTTATGGACGCGCCCAAAACGTCACATCTTCTGGACGCGCCCAAAACGTCACATCTTCTGGCCGCCATAAAACGTCACATCTTCTGGACGCGCCCGAAACGTCACATGTTCTGGACGCGCCAAAAAGGTCCCATCTTCTGGACGCGCCCAAAACGTCACATGTTCTGGACACGCTCAAAACCGCACATGTTCTGGACGCGCCCAAAACGTCACATGTTCTGGAAGCGCCAAAAACGTCACAACTTCTGGACGCGCCCAAAACGTCACATCTTCTGGACGCGCCCAAAACGTCACATCTTCTGGACGCGCCCGAAACGTCACATCTTCTGGACGCGCCCGAAACATCACATCTTCTGGACGCGCCAAAAACGTCACATCTTGTGGACGCGCCCGAAACGTCACATCTTCTGGACGCGCCCGAAACGTCACATGTTCTGGACGCGCCCGAAACGTCACATGTTCTGGACGCGCCAAAAACGTCACATCTTCTGGACGCGCCCTGGACGCGCCCAAAACGTCACATCTTATGGACGCGCCCAAAACGTCACATCTTCTGGACACGCCCAAAACGTCACATCTTCTGGACGCGCCCAAAACGTTACATCTTCTGGACGCGCCAAAAACGTCACATCTTCTGAACGCGCCCAAAACGTCGCATCTTCTGGACGCGCCCAAAACGTCACATCTTCTGGACGCGCCAAAAACGTCACATCTTCTGGACGCGCCCAAAACGTCACATCTTATGGACGCGCCCAAAACGTCACATCTTCTGGACGCGCCCAAAACGTCACATCTTATGGACGCGCCCAAAACGTCACATCTTCTGGACGCGCCCAAAACGTCACATCTTCTGGACGCCCCCAAAACGTCACATGTTCTGGACAAGCCCAAAAGTTTACATCTTCTGGACACGCCCAAAATTTTACATCTTCTGGACACCCCCAAAACGTCACATGTTCTGGACGCGCCCAAAACGTCACATCGTCTGGACGCGCCCAAAACGTCACATCTTCTGGAGGCGCCCGAAACGTCACATCTTCTGGACGCGCCCAAAACATAACATCTTCTGGACGCGCCCAAAGCGTCACATCTTCTGGACGCGGCCGAAACGTCGCATCTTCTGGACGCGCCCAAAACGTCGCATCTTCTGGACGGGCCCAAAACGTCGCATCTTCTGGACGCGCCCAAAACGTCACATCTTCTGGACGCGCCCAAAACGTCACATCTTCTGGACCCCTTCAAAACATCACATCTTCTGGACGCGCCCAAAACGTCACATCTTCTGGACGCACCCAAAACGTCACATCTTCTGGACGCGCCCAAAACGTCACATGTTCTGGACACGCTCAAAACCGCACATGTTCTGGACGCGCCCAAAACGTCACATCTTCTGGACGCACCCAAAACGTCGCATCTTCTGGACGCGCCCGAAACGTCACATCTTATGGACGCGCCCGAAACGTCGCATCTTCTGGACGCGCAAAAAACGTCGCATCTTCTGGACGCGCCCAAAACATAACATCTTCTGGACGCGCCCAAAACATAACATCTTCTGGACGCGCCCAAAACATAACATCTTCTGGACGCGCCCAAAGCGTCACATCTTCTGGACGCGGCCGAAACGTCGCATCTTCTGGACATGCCCAAAACGTCGCATCTTCTGGACGCGCCCAAAACGTCGCATCTTCTGGACGGGCCCAAAACGTCGCATCTTCTGGACGCGCCCAAAATGTCACATCTTCTGGACGCGCCCAAAACGTCACATCTTCTGGATGCCTTCAAAACGTCACATCTTCTGGACGCGCCCGAAACGTCACATCTTCTGGACGCGCCCAAAACATAACATCTTCTGGACGCGCCCAAAGCGTCACATCTTCTGGACGCGGCCGAAACGTCGCATCTTCTGGACGCGCCCAAAACGTCCCATCTTCTGGACGCGCCCAAAACGTCACATCTTCTGGACGCGCACAAAACGTCACATCTTCTGGACGCCTTCAAAACGTCACATCTTCTGGACGCGCCCAAAACGTCACATCTTCTGGACGCACCCAAAACGTCACATCTTCTGGACGCGCCCAAAACGTCACATGTTCGGGACACGCTCAAAACCGCACATGTTCTGGACGCGCCCAAAACGTCACATCTTCTGGACGCACCCAAAACGTCGCATCTTCTGGACGCGCCCGAAACGTCACATCTTATGGACGCGCCCAAAACGTCACATCTTCTGGACGCGCCCAAAACGTCACATCTTCTGGACGCGCCCAAAACGTCACATCTTCTGGCCGCCCAAAAACGTCACATCTTCTGGACGCGCCCGAAACGTCACATGTTCTGGACACGCTCAAAACCGCACATGTTCTGGACGCGCCCAAAACGTCACATGTTCTGGACGCGCCAAAAACGTCACAACTTCTGGACGCGCCCAAAACGTCACATCTTCTGGACGCGCCCAAAACGTCACATCTTCTGGACGCGCCCAAAACGTCACATCTTCTGGACGCGCCCGAAACATCACATCTTGTGGACGCGCCCGAAACGTCACATCTTCTGGACGCGCCCGAAACGTCACATGTTCTGGACGCGCCCGAAACGTCACATGTTCTGGACGCGCCAAAAACGTCACATCTTCTGGACGCGCCCTGGACGCGCCCAAAACGTCACATCTTATGGACGCGCCCAAAACGTCACATCTTCTGGACACGCCCAAAACGTCACATCTTCTGGACACTCCCAAAACATCACATCTCCTGGACACGCCCAAAACGTCACATCTTCTGGACGCCTTCAAAACGTCACATCTTCTGGACTCGCCCAAAACGTCACATCTTCTGGACGCGCCCAAAACATCAAATCTTCTCGACGCGCCCAAAAGATTACATCTTCTGTACACGCCCAAAATTTTACATCCTCTGGACACTCCCAAAACGTCACATGTTCTGGACGCGCCCAAAACGTCACATCTTCTGGACACGCAAAAAACGTCACATCTTCTGGACTCGGCCAAAACGTCACATCTTCTGGAAACGCCCAAAACGTCACATGTTCTGGACGCGCCCAAAACGTCACATGTTCTGGACGCGCCCAAAACGTCACATGTTCTGGACACGCCCAAAACGTCAAATTTTCTGGACGCGCCCGAAACGTCACATCTTCTGGACGCGCCCGAAACGTCGCATCTTCTGGACGCGCCCAAAACGTCGCATCTTCTGGACGCGCCCAAAACGTTGCATCTTCTGGACGCGCCAAAAACGTCACATCTTCTGGACGCCTTCGAAACGTCACATCTTCTGGACGCGCCCAAAACGTCACATCTTCTGGACGCGCCCGAAACGTCACATCTTATGGACGCGCCCAAAACGTCACATCTTCTGGACGCGCCCAAAACCGCACATGTTCTGGATGCGCCCAAAACGTCACATCTTCTGGACGCGCCCAAAACGTCGCATCTTCTGGACGCGGCCAAAACGTCGCATCTTCTGGACGCGCCCAAAACGTCGCATCTTCTGGACGCGCCCAAAACGTCACATCTTCTGGACGCGCCCAAAACGTCGCATCTTCTGGAAACGCCCAAAACGTCACATGTTCTGGACGCGCCCAAAACGTCACATGTTCTGGACGCACCCAAAACATCAAATCTTCTCGACGCGCCCAAAAGATTACATCTTCTGGACACGCCCAAAATTTTACATCCTCTGGACACTCCCAAAACGTCACATGTTCTGGATGCGCCCAAAACGTCACATCTTCTGGACACGCAAAAAACGTCACATCTTCTGGACTCGCCCAAAACGTCACATCTTCTGGAAACGCCCAAAACGTCACATGTTCTGGACGCGCCCAAAACGTCACATGTTCTGGACACGGCCAAAACGTCAAATTTTCTGGATGCGCCCGAAACGTCACATCTTCTGGACGCGCCCAAAACGTCGCATCTTCTGGACGCGCCCAAAACGTCGCATCTTCTGGACGCGCCCAAAACGTCGCATCTTCTGGACGCGCCCAAAACGTCCCATCTTCTGGATGCGCCCAAAACGTCGCATCTTCTGGACGCGCCCAAAACGTCACATCTTCTGGACGCGCCCCAAAACGTCACATCTTCTGGACGCGCTCAAATCCGCACATGTTCTGGACGCGCCCAAAACGTCACATCTTCTGGACGCGCCCAAAACGTCACATCTTCTGGACGCGCCCAAAACGTCGCATCTTCTGGACGCGGCCAAAACGTCACATGTTCTGGACGCGCTCAAAACCGCACACGTTCTGGACGCGCCCAAAACGTCACATCTTCTGGACGCGCCCAAATGTTTACATCTTCTGGACAGGCCCAAAACGTCACATCTTCTGGACATGCCCAAAATTTTACATTTTCTGGACACCCTCAAAACGTCACATGTTCTGGACCCGCCCAAAACGTCACATCTTCTGGACGCCTTCAAAACGTCACATCTTCTGGACGCCTTCAAAACTTCACATCTTCTGGACGCGCGCAAAACGTCACATCTTCTGGACGCCTTCAAAACGTCACATCTTCTGGACGCGCCCAAAATGTCACATCTTCTGGACGCGCGCAAAACGTCACATCTTCTGGACGCGCCCAAAACGTCACATCTTCTGGACGCCTTCAAAACGTCACATCTTCTGGACGCGCCCAAAACGTCACATCTTCTGGACGCGCGCAAAACGTCACATGTTCTGGACGCACCCAAAACGTCACACGTTCTGGACACTCCCAAAACGTCACATCTTCTGGACGCGCCCAAAACGTCACATCTTCTGGACGCCTTCAAAACGTCACATCTTTTGGACTCGCCCAAAACGTCACATCTTCTGGAACCGCCCAAAACGTCACATGTTCTGGACGCGCCCAAAACGTCACATGTTCTGGACGCGCCCAAAACATCAAATCTTCTGGACGCGCCCAAAAGATTACATCTTCTGGACGCGCCCGAAACGTCACATCTTCTGGACGCGCCCGAAACGTCACATCTTCTGGACACGCCCGAAACGTCAAATCTTCTGGACGCGCCCGAAACGTCACATGTTCTGGACGCGCCCGAAACGTCAAATCTTCTGGACGCGCCCGAAACGTCACATGTTCTGGACGCGCCCGAAACGTCACATCTTCTGGACGCGCCCAAAACGTCACATCTTCTGGACGCGCCCAAAACATCACATCTTCTGGACAAGCCCAAAAGTTTACATCTTCTGGACACGCCCAAATGTTTACATCTTCTTGACACACCCAAAACGTCACATCTTCTGGACATGCCCACTATTTTACATCTTCTTGACAAGCCCAAAAGTTTACATCTTCTGGACACGCCCAAATGTTTACATCTTCTGGACGCGCCCAAAACGTCACATCTTCTGGACGCGCCCAAAACATCACATCTTCTGGACAAGCCCAAAAGTTTACATCTTCTGGACACGCCCAAATGTTTACATCTTCTTGACACACCCAAAACGTCACATCTTCTGGACATGCCCACTATTTTACATCTTCTTGACAAGCCCAAAAGTTTACATCTTCTGGACACGCCCAAATGTTTACATCTTCTGGACACGCCCGAAACGTCACATCTTCTGGACGCGCCCGAAACGTCACATGTTCTGGACGCGCCCAAAACGTCGCATCTTCTGGACGCGCCCAAAACGTCACATCTTCTGGACGCGCCCAAAACGTCACATCTTCTGGACGCCTTCAAAACGTCACATCTTCTGGACGCGCCAAAAACGTCACATCTTCTGGACGCGCCCAAAACGTCACATCTTCTGGACGCGCCCAAAACGTCACATCTTCTGGACGCGCCCAAAACGTCACATCTTCTGGACGCCTTCAAAACGTCACATCTTCTGGACGCGCCCAAAACGTCACATCTTCTGGACGCGCCCAAAATGTCACATGTTCTGGACGCCTTCAAAACGTCACATCTTCTGGACGCGCCCAAAACGTCACATCTTCTGGACGCCTTCAAAACGTCACATCTTCTGGACGCGCCAGAAACGTCACATCTTCTGGACGCGCCCAAAATGTCACATGTTCTGGACGCGCTCAAAACGTCACATGTTCTGGACGCGCCCAAAACGTCACAACTTCTGGACGCGCCCAAAACGTCACATCTTCTGGACGCGCCCAAAACGTCACATCTTCTGGACACGCCCAAAACGTCGCATCTTCTGGACGCGCCCAAAACGTCACATCTTCTGGACACGCCCAAAACGTCACATGTTCTGGACGCGCCCAAAACGTCACATGTTCTGGACACGTCCAAAACGTCATATCTTCTGGACGCGCCCGAAACGTCACATCTTCTGGACGCGCCCAAAACGTCACATCTTCTGGACACGCCCAAAACGTCACATTGTCTGGACGCGCCCAAAACGTCACATCTTCTGGACGCGCCCAAAACATCACATGTTCTGGCAAACCACCTTGGACACCTTCTCTGGAGCATTGGGAAGGGAGCCATCTCCATGGGTTGCACTCTTTGGTGTGGCCCTGGTGGACATCCATCCCAGTGGGAGGGAGGTCAGCAAGTTTTATACTATTTGGCAGCTTTTCTTAACCTTTGTTGACAATATGAAGCTAACAGCACAACAATGGAACCAATTTCTATTTATCCTCCTTCTTTGATGTCTGGGCGCCGGCGAGGCTAGCGGACCAGGTGGAGCAGGACAGGACGGGACCGGTGAGGACTGGGACGGAGAAATCCAGGTGGTTCCGGTGGGGAGGCGGAGAACCGGGCAGGATGGAGCAGCACGGGAAGACTTGAGCGAGGAAGAAAGGCAGGCAGGTTAGGGCACAACGAGATACTTGGAAACACAGACTTGGAACTGGGGCCGGGGCCGGGGCCAGGAGAGACATGGACACAGGTTGGTTCACTAACGATCTGGCGATCAGTGGCTGAGGAGCTGGAGGATAAATATTGCAGTAGATGATGACGGTAACAGATCCCAGGAGTGTGGAATTGGCCGGAGGGAGGAGCAGCAGATGGGACAAGAGCCCTTTCATATGTTTATGTCTGGTATCTGGAGGGTGGAGAGTGGGGAATTTTTTTAAGTTTATTTGTTTTGTTGGTGGTGTTTGGACCTGTGATATAATGTGAAAAACAAAATAAAAAGACTTTGAACAAATCTCAGGAGCCCCAGTTTGATAAAAGCGGGAGGTGGACTTTGCCGCCTGACTGCAGTCCATCGAGGGATTGGGTGGAGTCTGGGATTGGGCGGGGCTCCTTTATCAGGACACCTCTGCACCTTCGCCATAGAACCTCTTTTTTCCAAGCTCAGCAGAGTTGGACGGATCTGTCTTTCCTGGAAGGTCCACGAAAATGTCTTTCCGCATAAGATGATGATGATGATGATGATGATGATGATGATGATGATGTCACAGTTTTTATTTGAAGGCAGGAAGACGTCCAAGCCCTGGAACACAATCTGGTGCTTTATGAAAAAGCATCGTAAGCGAAGGTGAACGGGCTCAGTGTGAGGGATACGCTCTGGGATGGATGGCTGGATAAACAACCTCCACAGCGGCAGCAGCATCAGGGTGGAGCAGGGAGGGTAAAACTGGGAGGAGTATCAGAAAAAGTTAAAAAAAGTAAGAAAGTGTAAGAAAAAGTAACCTGCTCCTTCCTTCACCTGCTCCTCCTTTCACCTGCTCCTCCCTTCACCTGCTCCTCCTTTCACCTGCTCCTCCTTTCACCTGCTCCTCCCTTCACCTGCTCCTCCCTTCACCTGCTCCTCCTTTCACCTGCTCCTCCTTTCACCTGCTCCTCCTTTCACCTGCTCCTCCTTTCACCTGCTCCTCCTTTCACCTGCTCCTCCTTTCACCTGCTCCTCCCTTCCCCTGCTCCTTCCTTCACCTGCTCCTTCCTTCACCTGCTCCTTCCTTCACCTGCTCCTTCCTTCACCTGCTCCTTCCTTCACCTGCTCCTTCCTTCCTTCCTTTTTATCGCTCAGTTTTAAACACACTGACAAAAAGTTTTAAAAGCCGAGAGAGACAGTTGTGTTTATTCTATTTTATTATTGTCCGATTTATATTATTACAAATTATATTACTACATATTATATAATTACATATAATATTATTATATATTATTACATATTATATTACTACATATTATATAATTACATATAATATTATTATATATTATTACATATTATATTACTACATATTATATAATTACATATAATATTATTACATATTATATTACTACATATTATATAATTACATATAATATTATTTTATATTATTACATATTATATTACTACATATTATATTACTACATATTGTATTTTTACATATTATATTATGATTATATTGCAGATTATATCGGCTTAATATAGATATCATAAAATCTTTTCTCAAAAAAGATAAAGATAAGATAACGATTGAATTAAATGTGTTGTTTGTGATTTATTGATTTATTAGTTTACTTGTATTTTTTGGTTTAAAAACATTCCTGGTGAAGTGGATCAAACCCAAAAACCACATTTTCTACCACGATTCGTCAAATAATGAAACCGTCAAACCACAGAAAGTTTGAGGGAACAAACGTGTCCCTGAGGCGTGAGAAGCAGGAAATAGTTGAAAGCAGCTTCCTGTTGATGGCAAACACGCCGAGTGCACCAAACACGGCATCATGGGAAATGAGAACGACGCCTCATTGTACCTCAAATGATTAGTATTACTGTTATGCTGGTTATTTACTCATGTCATACACTCTGTTCTGTTCTGTTCTTTAGTTCTTTTCTGTTTTTATTTTATTTGATGTTCTATTCTTTTCTTTTCTGCTCTTTTCTATTATGTTCTGTTCTTTCCTGTTCTGTTCTGTTCTGTTCTGTTCTGTTCATTTTTGTTCCTTTATTACATGTTCTGTGCTTTTCTGTTCTTTCCTGTTCTGTTCTGTTCTGTTCTGTTCTTTTCTTTCCTGTTCTGTTCTGTTCTGTTCTGTTCTGTTCTGTTCTGTTCTGTTCTGTTCTGTTCTGTTCTGTTCTGTTCTGTTCTTTCCTGTTCTGTTCTGTTCTTTCCTGTTCTGTTCTTTCCTGTTCTGCTCTAATCTGTTCTGTTCTGTTCTTTCCTGTTCTGTTCTGTTCTGTTCTGTTCTGTTCTGTTCTGTTCTGTTCTGTTCTGTTCTTTCCTGTTCTGTGCTTTTCTGTTCTTTCCTGTTCTGCTCTAATCTGTTCTGTTCTGTTCTTTCCTGTTCTGTTCTGTTCTGTTCTGTTCTGTTCTGTTCTGTTCTGTTCTGTTCTGTTCTTTCCTGTTCTGTTCTGTTCTGTTCTTTCCTGTTCTGTTCTGTTCTGTTCTGTTCTGTTCTGTTCTGTTCTGTTCTGTTCTGTTCTTTCCTGTTCTGTGCTTTTCTGTTCTTTCCTGTTCTGTTCTGTTCTGTTCTGTTCTGTTCTGTTCTGTTCTGTTCTGTTCTGTTCTGTTCTGTTCTTTTCTTTCCTGTTCTGTTCTTTCCTGTTCTGTTCTTTCCTGTTCTGTTCTTTCCTGTTCTGTTCTTTCCTGTTCTGTTCTGTTCTGTTCTGTTCTGTTCTGTTCTGTTCTGTTCTCTTCTGTTCTCTTCTCTTCTCTTCTCTTCTCTTCTCTTCTCTTCTCTTCTCTTCTCTTCTTAAATGACCTGCTGTTCATTGGTCTGATTGTTTTGTTCACTGTGCATCAGCGTTTAGTGTTGTGTTGAGTTTGTGTTGTAATGAGCTCTGGTGACCAGCAGGGGGAGACTGCGCCTTGACATTGACTCCTGACCCAGTCCGGAGTAAGTGCGGAAGGGTTTCATTATTACTACAATTATGATGACAGTTATTATGACAATTATTATGACAATTATTACTACAATTATTACTACAATTATTACTACAATTATTATGACAATTATTACTACAATTATTATGACAATTATTACTACAATTATGATGACAGTTATTATGACAATTATTATGACAATTATTATGACAATTATTATGACAATTATTATGACAATTATTACTACAATTATGATGACAGTTATTATGACAATTATTATGACAATTATTACTACAATTATTACGACAATTATTACTACAATTATTACTACAATTATTACTACAATTATTATGACAATTATTACTACAATTATTACTACAATTATTACTACAATTATTACCACAATTATTACTACAATTATTACCACAATTATTACTACAATTATTACTACAATTATTATTACAATTATTACTACAATTATTACTACAATTATTATGACAATTATTATTACAATTATTACTACAATTATTACTACAATTATTATTACAATTATTACTACAATTATTACTACAATTATTATGACAATTATTACTACAATTATTACTACAATTATTACTACAATTATTATGACAATTATTATGACAATTATTATTACAATTATTACTACAATTATTACTACAATTATTATTACAATTATTACTACAATTATTACTACAATTATTACGACAATTATTACTACAATTATTACTACAATTATTACTACAATTATTATGACAATTATTACTACAATTATTACTACAATTATTACTACAATTATTACCACAATTATTACTACAATTATTACCACAATTATTACTACAATTATTACTACAATTATTATTACAATTATTACTACAATTATTACTACAATTATTATGACAATTATTATTACAATTATTACTACAATTATTACTACAATTATTATTACAATTATTACTACAATTATTACTACAATTATTATGACAATTATTACTACAATTATTACTACAATTATTACTACAATTATTACTACAATTATTATGACAATTATTATGACAATTATTATGACAATTATTACTGCAATTATAACTACAATTGTTACTACAATTATGATGGGGATGGTAGCTCAGGCGGTAGAGCTGTTGGTCTAGTGATCTAAAGGTTGCTGGTTCGATCCCAGGCTCCTCCTGCTAGCATGCTGTAGTGTCCTTGAGCAAGACACTTTACCCCTAATTGCTCCTGATGGCTGCGTCTGTCAGTGTTTGAACAATTGTAAGTTGCTTTGGATAAAAGCGTCTGATCAATGACTAAATGTAAATGTAAATGTATTATTACAATTATTACTACAATTATTATTACAATTATTACTACAATTATTACTGCAATTATTATGACAATTATTACTACAATTATTATGACAATTATTACTACAATTATTACTACAATTATTATGACAATTATTACTACAATTATGTTGACAATTATTATGACAATTATTACTACAATTATTACTGCAATTATAACTACAATTATTACTACAATTATTATTACAATTATTATGACAATTATTACTACAATTATTATTACAATTATTACTACAATTATTACTGCAATTATTATGACAACTATTACTACAATTATTATGACAATTATTACTACAATTATTACTACAATTATTACTACAATTATTATTACAATTATTATGGCAATTATTACTACAATTATTATGACAATTATTACTACAATTATTATTACAATTATTATGACAATTATTACTACAATTATTATTACAATTATTACTACAATTATTATTACAATTATTACTACAATTATTACTACAATTATTACTACAATTATTACTACAATTATTATTACAATTATTACTACAATTATTATTACAATTATTACCTTCAATTATGATTTCGATTTATAGTTTTCACCAAAGAAAGTTGTTTTCATTTGCTCTTACTTCCTGTCCCAGTCTGGCAGAGGTGAAGTAAGAAAGAAGGAAAAAAGAAAGAGAGAAATCAGGAAAGGGAGAAAAAAGGAAAATAAAAGAAAGAAAGAAAAAGGGGAAGAAAGAACAGTTTTTCATTTTCTTAAGGTGATGCTGAACGGTGCTGGATTTATTTGATTAATAAAACAAACCAATTGTGGTGTTTTAAAGGGAAAATATTTCAGATCTGATTAGAAAATATAATGAAAAATGAAATGTGAAGAATGTAAAGAGGTCACAGTCATTAATACAGGATCGGTCAGGACATATTTTATATTATATTTAACCTTGTTTAAAAATGTGATCATAACTACTTAATTAGTTCCTGCAGTAGCAGCTGCAGCTCAGGTTTCTGTTTTGGAACAATGTGAAGGTCGACTGGACAGCCTTTAAAAACCTCCTTCACGTCCGTTAAACTCCGTCAGGACGGCCGTGTGGCTCCCGTTGCTGTTGCCCATAAAGCTGCTTTTAATCAGGTGCAGTTTGGGTGGAGCGGAGCGCTGGGGTTTCCACTCACAAAGCCCTGCAGCTCCACCGGGTTCCTGCCAAACGCTGCTTTGAAGAACCATGAGATCAACGTGAAGCACGAGCGCTGAGCAGCGCTGAGGTGAATGAAGCCGTTATGAGGGGGGGGGGGGGGGGGGTGGCATTCCTCGCAGCTCTGCTTTCACTTTTATGGAGTAATTGGTTTAAAAAATAAAAGTGGTTGTATTTGAAGTATCGTGGTGGATAGAACCAGGCCCCGCATTAGCAGCGGACAACCTGGTACCGTATGGTATGCCAGCCCGAGGCCCTGGTGCAGAGGAGAACCAGAGGGGGCCCGGAGCGGCGCCAGGGGGGACCCCTACGGTTCACCTGAACTATCAGTACGATTTTCCATCCCAGATTTGACAAAATGGAATCTAAAGTGCCGTCCTCTGTTTAACGCTTTCCCGGGAATGGCAGCACGTGTCCCATGACATGCTCCTCCGAACGCCCTCATAACGCTGCTCTCCAGCGCATTAGCGGCACTAACTGGACGGGGCTGATTCCGTGCAGCCTGAAGATCTTTTCATCCCAGATGAAGCGGAATTAAAGCTGCACAGAGCTGGCGTGGGATGCTCGTCGCACTTTAATGTGTTGGGATCTGATGATTGCTGCAGCGGATTCACGGATATGGAGATCCACAGAGACAAACAAACCCTGATAAAGATGTTTCTCGCTGCCGAGGGTGAAGTTTATCAAATGTTTCTCACGTCAGTTGAGGAGGGCTTGCAGGGTTGGAGCTCTTTAATTGACCTGATCTGAGGATCAGACTCGAGGCTGCATTTGAAATTTAGTAATTATAATAAACAGCACTTTTCACATAGAACGGGCAGAATACAAGGGAATAAATAGACAGAGACAAATAAAACTAGGGGAGGAAAGGCAAGAAGCCATTTGATAGGGACTGATCAGGGACAGCATGTAGTGAAGAGGAGAGCGTTTCAGCGTGACTTGAAAGTGGTGAGTGAGTTTGAGATACGATGTCGGCACGGAGTACATTCCAGAGTCTTGGGCTGACTTGGGTGAAGCCCAAATGTCACCAAAACCTCAACTGACCCCAACTGTCAGCAGGGTTGGTAGTGGAGTGAGGGAGATCGGAGAGGTATGTGGGTGCAAGTCTGTGTAATGATTTTTAGACCAACAAGAGGATTTTGGAATTGGCAGCCAATGTAGGTCTGCCAGTGTTGGTCTTTCAGTAGTTAGTGTTGGTCTTCCAGTAGTTAGTGTAGGTCTTCCAGTAGTTAGTGTTGGTCTTCCAGTAGTTAGTGTAGGTCTTCCAGTAGTTAGTGTTGGTCTTCCAGTAGTTAGTGTTGGTCTTCCAGTAGTTAGTGTAGGTCTTCCAGTAATCAGCTTGGGCAGGTCTTCCAGTAGTTAGTGTAGGTCTTCCAGTAGTTAGTGTTGGTCTTCCAGTAGTTAGTGTAGGTCTTCCAGTAGTTAGTGTTGGTCTTCCAGTAGTTAGTGTAGGTCTTCCAGTAGTTAGTGTAGGTCTTCCAGTAGTTAGTGTTGGTCTTCCAGTAGTTAGTGTAGGTCTTCCAGTAGTTAGTGTTGGTCTTCCAGTAGTTAGTGTAGGTCTTCCAGTAGTTAGTGTTGGTCTTCCAGTAGTTAGTGTTGGTCTTCCAGTAGTTAGTGTAGGTCTTCCAGTAGTTAGTGTTGGTCTTCCAGTAGTTAGTGTAGGTCTTCCAGTAGTTAGTGTTGGTCTTCCAGTAGTTAGTGTTGGTCTTCCAGTAGTTAGTGTAGGTCTTCCAGTAATCAGCTTGGGCAGGTCTTCCAGTAGTTAGTGTAGGTCCTCCAGTAGTTAGTGTTGGTCTTCCAGTAGTTAGTGTAGGTCTTCCAGTAGTTAGTGTTGGTCTTCCAGTAGTTAGTGTTGGTCTTCCAGTAGTTAGTGTAGGTCTTCCAGTAATCAGCTTGGGCAGGTCTTACAGTAGTTAGTGTTGGTCTTCTAGTAGTCAGCTGGGACAGGTCTTCCAGTAGTTAGTGTAGGTCTACAGTATCAGCAGCCAGTGTGGGCACTTTCCACATACTATTTGGTGCCTACTATGGTTTTAATTTACACACATTCTCATTCTGAAGATGCACCTTCAAGCTGCTGTGCAGGTTTGGTAAATAACGCAACAGGGCAAAAGACATTTACAAAGCTGCAAATCCCGTCTGTCGCTCTGTGTCACGGTTTGATGACGGTTACATGGAGCTCGGCAAGAACAATTCCACTCATTATAACATTTAAAATTTTGGATTTCTCGTGGTTTCAAAGTGCCAGAGAAATAAACAAATGTACATTTCACTCACTCGGTTCTGGCTCCTGATCTTCTTGCTCCTCTCTCTGAGCCCCTCCCTTCTTCCTGCTCTACCTTCTCTTCTCTGGTTCTATTTTGGGGAACTTCCCCCAGTGACTGCACACCGAGGACATGTTTGGATCTGTGCTGCTGAATGTCAGCAGCAGTCAACAAGCAGAGAACATCATTTACATTTAGTCATTTAGCAGACGCTTTTATCCAAAGCGACTTACAATTGTTCAAACACTGACGGACGCAGCCATCAGGAGCAATTAGGGGTTAAGTGTCTTGCTCAAGGACACTACAGCATGCTAGCAGGAGGAGCCTGGGATCGAACCAGCAACCTTTAGATCACTAGACCACCAGCTCTACCGCCTGAGCTACCATCCCCAACATGTCGGTCTGGAAACCACTGTGTTGTCTGCAGAGCACGGCCTCCACACCTCCCTCCAGCTCTCCTCGCTGTCCCTCTCTCTCTCTCTCTCTCTCTGGTCATACTCAAAATGCAAAGCCAGAATAAATCAAAGAACATGAACGCCAAAGACCTTAGAGCACAAACCCAACAAGCTCTCGTGATAACAGAGCGCCATCAGGTCCTGGTCCAGGGACCACAGAGGACCCTGTCTGTGGTTGGAGCCTTCTCTCTCTCTCCCTCCCTCTCTGCATGTGAGCATGTCTGTACAGTATTTGGTTGTTTATAGTCAAAGTGTTTCTTTGTATTGTTGTCATTTATTATTTATTCTTCCCTTTCTGAAAGACTGACTGATTCTATTTTACCAATGTGTTGTATTCACATGAATACTGTCCCATCTCTCTCTCTCTCTCTCCCTCCCTCCCCCCTGCTGAGTCACTAACCTACTTACAGTAGACTTAACCCCCAGTACAGAGCAAAACAGCATTTGAGCCTTTTCCTTATATCCATCCTCTCTCTCTCTCTCTCTCTCCCCCTCCCTCTCCCTCCCCCTCCCTCCCTCCCTCTCCACGTGCACAGCAGATGGTGCTCCACTCTCTTATCAGCTGGAGCTATTTGCAGGGAGGTTGGAGGCAGCAGCCACGCCTGTTTGTTTACTTACTGACTGACTGTCTGCCTCAGGCCTCAATGTTTGCACCACCAGTGTGGGTCAGTGTAGATCCAGTTGGTCTGTGTCTCCAGACTGACTGACTGTCTGTTTGTCTGTCTGTCCTTCTGTCTGTCTGTCTTTCTGTCTGTCTGCCTCTCTGTCCATCTGTCTGTCTGTCCGTCTGTCTGTCTGTCTGAGCCCCTAACAGCTCCATTGCAGTATGTTTACGAACCACGTCACGCAGACGTCCAGAGCTGACTGGAAGGGGTCAGCAGTGGTCAGTTGTCCATCAAGGATGCTGTCAGGTGTCAGTCTAACAACATGAGCTGCACTTTGATCGTTCCCATCCCATCATTTCACTGAGGAACAAAGGTTTGTGTATATTTTTTAGAACTGTCTTTTAACGTGTATTGCTTGAATTTTCTGTAACATTGAAAATTCCAAGGTATTTATTACAAATTTGAAACTTGAAAAAACACTTGAGCACATTTTTCCTGTGTTCATTTGAAATGATAACTGGTACTTTAACTGAATAAATCAGCGAATAAGTACATTTTTAGAATATTGACATTAACATCGAATTATAATGTTGTTAATATAAGATCAATGGCGCATTAAAAAATATAAAGGACAAATAAAAAAGTAAGAAATAAATAAACTCTACATGGCATTGTATTATTTCTTTACTTTCCTTATTATTTATATTCATATGACAGACCTGTGGGCCCTGCGGCGGGGTCCGCCACCCTGCGGGGGTTCGGCTGGGTGACGCGCTCCGCGGCCCCGCCCCCTGCAGCTCTCCGCTCGGCTCCAGCTGCTGCGGCGCTCCGCTCAGACCGCACTGCGCCCCGGACTGCAGACACACCGGCACCCGCCATGGGAGTCCCGGCGTCCCGCATGAAGCAGCCCCCAGACCCGATGGTCCTCCACACCCAGAGAGAGAGCCACAGCCAGAGCCAGAGCGGAGCCCGGGGCCGGGGAAGAAGCAGCTGAGGCCGGATCCTGGATCCTGGATCCTGGGACCTGGTGCCGGAGCGATGCGGAGCTGCTGGTCCGCCTTGTGAGACGAGGAGTCCGGCTCCTGCTTCCTCCACCCACCGACACGCTGTGATCCACGCACATTTTGACTGTTTTTCCCGTTGAAAGGAAGATGGAGACGTCTGTCATCTGTGTCCTGATGGTGGTGAGTTCCATTACTGAGCTGTGCTTTATTCTTCTCCTTCTTCTCCTTCTTCTTCTTATTATTACTACTACTGCTACTAGTACTAGTACTATTACTACTACCAGTACTACTAGTACTACTACTACTACTACTACTACTAGTACTACTAGTACTACAACTACTACTACTACTACTACTACTACTAATAATAATAATAATAATAATAACAATAATAACCATAATAATCATAATAATTCTGCTTTTTATTCTCATGATTGTTATGAATTATCCTGGTGGTAAGTTAGATCACGGAGCTGTAATTTATTCTTTATTCTTTATTCTTTATTCTTTATTCTTTATTCTTTATTTATATTCTTATCATTATTCTCAGGCCTCGTCTGCAGGTTCCATTTAAAGACGCAGCGCGTATTTTTCAATCCAAACTCTTTGTTAGTGACCGCAGGGTGTTGCTCCTCAAACGTGTTGTACATGTCGTGTATACATGAGAGATATGGATATGTGTGTATTCATATCTTTTAATATCTATAAATATCAGGGAGGGGATGGAAAAGGATGCTCAGCATCTGGACCTGGGTCAGTAGAGAAACACCTTATACTAGTTACATTATATACTGTATATGTATATTATAAATATATAGTATAACATATATATAGCATACATATATAGCATAGTATTCATATATATAGTATATAGTCTACGTATATAGTATATAGGATAACTATATACTATATATTCATACTATATACTGTATATTCATACTTTATACTATATATGTACACTATATACCATATATGTATACTATATACTAAATATGTATACTATATACTGTATTTTTATACGATATGCCAAGTTCCTCCTCCTTTATCTTGGAGCTCCAGGGGGCCCCCTCTCCCGGGGGGCCACGGTCAGGTTGTGTTCTTCTAGGGGCCCCGTGTTCCCGACCTGTAGGTTTTGTTTGTGTTGTATTTCTCCAGCACATTAGTAAATTCCCTCGTAATCCTGTTAGAAATATCTCTTTTATGATCTATTTCATTCTCTTTCATATTTAAAAACATTCAATTGTCTCGGGGCCGGATGTGGCCCCCGGGCCTGTAGTTGGACACCCCTGTCTTAAGGATCAACCTGTCTCTGGTCATGAGTTTAGTAACAACAGCCATCAATTCAATTTAATCAAATTAAATCATTAAGGGAAGTTTAGTTTCGAACAGGGACGCGTACTACTACTGCGACTACTACTACTACTACTACAACAACTACTAATACTACAATTCTACTACTACGACAACTACTACTACTACTACTACTACTACTACTACTACTACTACTACTACCACCACTGCTACTACTACTACTCCTACTACTATTCTACTACTACGACTATTCTACTACTACTACTATTCTACTATTACTACTACTACTACTACTACTACTCCTACTTCTACTACTACCATCACCACCACTACTGCTGTGCGTCTCGCTGTATGAAATTGTGGCCAGGTTTTTGTTCAGATAGACTGAAGTATATCTCTGATTATATCTTTGATTATACCTTTGATGATGTCAGAGAAGCAGAATAAGTGACGTGACGTGAACTAGGTCACTAACCTGACACTTGACGGTTGTTGTGCGAGGTTATCAAACATGGAATCTGGTGAAAGAAGCAGCAAACTCTAGTTTTCTTGGAGTGATGAGGGAAGGGCTGGGCCATGTCTTGATATTACACGACACATCGATCAAGTACCTGAGAACACGGTGTCTGAAGTACTTTTAGGGAGAAACAGCTTTGGTTCTCAGAGGGTCTGGTAGATTTTGATTGGTTGAGTGAAGTCACTCCAGGTGATTCAAGTCCATCATGATGACGTCACAGTAAAAACTGGGAACTCACTTCATTCAGAGGTTTGTTGTGGAGATGTCTGATGTGAAATGACCAAACTGCCGCTGACATTCAGCCTTTGGATCAGATGAACTGAACATGGATGTTGAGGTCACCTCAGTGGGCCTGGTGGTCCACCTTGTCTCATGGTCCGCCTCGCTGTCAGCCTTGCTCAACCAGTGGTCCGCCTTGCCTTGTGGTCCACCTCGTGGTCCAACTAGTGGTCCACCTCGTGTCCACCTCACTCTCCCAGTGGTCCGCCTCACCTATGGTCCACCTGGTGGTCCTCCTTGCCTCGTTTCTGCCTCATGGTCAGCCTTGCTCGCCCCGTGATCTGCCTCGCCTCGTGGTCCACCTCTTGGTCAGTCCGATCGCCCAGTGGTCTACATTGCCTTGTGGTCCTCTGGCCTTGTGGTCCACCTTGTGTCCCCCTCATGGACAGCCTAGCTTTCCCAGCGGTCCGCCTCACCTCTTGGTCCACCTCGTGGTCGGCCTTGTGTCCACCTCACTCTCCCAGTGGTCCGCCTAGCCTTATGGTCCACCTTGTGGTCCCCCTGGCCTTGTGGTCTACCTCATGGTCCGCCTTCTGTCCAGCTCATTGTCAGCCTTGCCCTCACAGTGGTCCACCTTGTCTCATTGTCCTCCTGGCCTCGTCGTCCTAGGGCCTCATAGTCCTCCTGGGCTCGTCTCCACCTCATGGTCAGCCTCGCTTGTCCAGTGGTCCGCCTCTTGGTCCACCTCGTGGTCTGCCTCATAGTCAGCCCGCTCGCCCAGTGGTCTACCTTGCCTTATGGTCCTCCGGCCTCGTGGTCAGCCTCGTGTCTGCCTCATGGTCAGCCCCGCTCTCCCAGCGGTCCTCCTCTTGGTCCACCTCGTGGTCTGCCCCGTGTCCACCTCACTCTCCCAGTGGTCCGCCTCGCGTTGTGGTCCACCGCGTTGTTCTCCTGGCCTTGTGTCCGCCTCATGGTCAGCCTTGCTTGCCCCGTGGTCCGCCTTGCCTCGTGGTCCACCTCGTGGTCCACCTCGTGGTCCACCTTGTGGTCTGCCTTCTGTCAAGCTCATGGTCAGCCTCCCTCTCCCAGTGGTCCTCCTGGCCTCATGGTACATGGCCTCATAGTCCTGCTGGCCTCGTGTCCGCCTCACGGTCAGCCTCGCTCACCCAGTTGTCCATCTTGCCTCATGGTCCACTTCATGTCCCTCCTCATGTCCGCCTCATGGTCAGCTTCGCTCGTTCAGTGGTCCGCCTCGCCTCGTGGTCCACCTCATGCTCTGCCTCATGGTCAGCCTCGCTCTCCCAGTGTTCCGCCTCGGCTCGTGGTGCGCCTCGCCTCGTTGTCCGCCTCGCCTTGTGGTCCGCCCGACCCGCTGGCCCGCCGCCCTCGCCCGGTGGTCTCCAACTTAGTGGTGCTGGCTCAGAGAGAGAGGGTCACTCAGCTCGACTGGATCTGAACAGACTCTGTGTGTTTGAGAACAGAAGGAGGCGACGCACCCGGGTTGAGGTGATTGGTTTTGTTCAATCAAATGGAGCCTTATTGACGATTTCATGAAAACGCATGCATGAAACCAAATGCATAAATGAGCTTAAAGCAACAAAAAAAAGGAAAAATAAAAGCAACAGCAGCTTAAAAACAGCTTAAATAACTAAAAAACTCTGAGATAAAAATCCCTCCCTCCCTCCCTCCCTCCCTGTATTGAGCACCAGTTCAGCTGAGTAATTACAGCGGCGGTAATGGTTTCCGAACCACTTAGACAAAACAAAACAACACAAGAGACAAAAACACAAAAGCACGTGTCACGCCCACACCCCATTATGTAACAAGGTGTTCTCTCACACACACACACACTGGGACTCCTTTGTTGTCAAACGACTCTGTAGATCTGAACAGTTTCAACAATCTGTGTCTGGAACTGTCGGATGACTCAATATGCACTTCCTGTGCCGCAGCCTGTTGCTAAGTAACCTCAACAAGGAATCTGTTTACAATGTGTTCGTTACCTGTGGCAGGTTAGGAGAGGTGTTCCAGGCATATTGGGATTCTACTTGCACGTGTGGACTTGTAAATGTGGGGACTCTACTTGCATGTGGGGTTCTACATGCATATGTGCACTATACAGACAAGTAGGGGCTCTTCATCCATGAGGGGGCTCTCCATCCATGTGGGGGCTCTTCATCCATGAGGGGGCTCTCCATCCATGTGGGGCACTACATCCATGTGGGGCCTCTACATCAGCGGTTCCCAACCTTTTGGGAGTCGCCGCCCACTTGAAAGTCTCAAAGTGTTGGCGGCCACGCTCATCCAGAAGTGATACAGAGACAAACAGTGCGTTGTCAGAGGACGTTCATTTGAACATCATACGCATCATCAGTGGTGGTAAAACTACAAAAGAGCTGCGTTAAAACTCAGGACTCACGCCAGCGCTAATAAAACTACAATAACAGGAGCACATGAATATGAAGTCACCTGATAAGAAGCTGATAGTGCATGAAAGACACCACCTGCTCCGTGTCCGGTTTCAGGGACGACGGTCTGAAGAGAACCTCTGGATTAACATTCACTTTATTCCTGTATTTCGTCTTTGATTCCACAAGTGCTGAACAGCCGCACGGAGCGACGTCGTCAGGAAAGGCATCAGGAACCACACAGCTCTGTTGACTGATCGGCGTTTGCGTTCCCAGTACTCATACAGTACATGAAGTTTCCATGACGATCTTCTTGCCCTAATACTCCTTGAGTTTATTATCAAAAAATTCAAGTGGGTTGGACATGTCCTGTTGGTGTTTTGTGTGGAGGTGACGGTACAGTTGACAGTTGCTTCAGAGCTTCATGGAACACACCACGCACAGCGGTCAGGGTTCGTCTTCCCTGCCTGTCCAAAGAAATCCCAACGATAAATATTTGGAGCTGAACTTTCTCCAAACATTTATTTTTAGTTTGACAGGAAGTGTCCTGCCTGTCCGTCTTTCTTTTCAGTGCCTGATGCTGCCGAACATCCGTTTTGATGATCACCGCAAGTTCAAAAATGTACATGTGCACGTCGATCGTGGCCCGGCTTGGGCATAGTACGTTCTTGTCTATCAGTGATGAGTGAGGTTTTAAAGAAAAAAACACCATAAAGAAACAAATAACATTTAAAAAGGTTTGTGTAATTAATATATATTTTTTTCAATAAAATCGATGTATTTTGCCCATGATTTGCCCACTGGCAAAACCCTCCTGGCCCACAGGTAGGGACTCGCTGCTCCACGTGGATGTGGGGACTTTGTGGTAATGCTACACAAGCCCATGAGTCATGACCATGTGTGAGTAGCGGTTAATGTGAGAAAGAAGGAGCTCACGATGCAGAAACGACCAAACCTCATCGTCAGTGTCAGGTTGTTGGTAATTGTCAGTTTTCAATCTGACTTTACTGAATCCTTCAAAGAGTTTTCACTAAATGACAATGTGTGTGTGTGTGTGTGTGTGTGTGTGTGTGTATGTGTGTGTGTGTGTGTGTGTGTGTGTGTGTGTGTGTGTGTGTGTGTGTGTGTGTGTGTGTGTGTGTATGTGTGTGTGTGTGAGCATATCTCTACCAGCAGTTCATGCTGCAGTGCTGCAGTATTCTGTCACTCTGCTGCAGCCAAACACTGGCAGCACTTATTGATATATAGTGAGATGCCCAAATATATACAGCATATATACCTGTATATACGGATGTATATATATATATATATATATATATATATACAGTATATATATATATAATATTTACATTTATGTACATTTACCATTGAGGAAGAAGCATCACATTCTCTTTCTTCTCTGAGAAGAAACAAGCATCAGAACAAAGCCAACACAAGAAAAACAAACAGGAAGAGGCAGATACACACCAACACACACATTTGAACTGCAGCAACCTGTGCCACCAGTTCACCGACTGAAAGTCTTCGACACCGTCCCAGTGGAGTGCGGACCCCAGCGAGTCTTATCAGCGCTGGGGGCCGCAGATAGGAGCTGGAGGGCCACAGTGTGGAACTTCAGAGCTGAGCAGGTTCTTCTTATCTTCCTGGAGCCAAACATTGCACTAAAACCGTCACTCAGTGATGATGCTGCTGCTGACAGGGACCCACCATGTTCCTTCAATGTTCCTTCAATGTTCCTTCAATGTTCCACAGTGTTGGCACGTTGTTGGCACTGTGTTGGCAGTGTGTTGGCAAGGTGTTGGCACAGTGTTTGCACGGTGTTGGCAAGGTGTTGGCATGTTGTCGGCATGGTGTTGGCAGTGTGTTGGCAAGGTGTTGGCATGGTGTTGGCAAGGTGCTGGCAAGGTGCTGGCACAGTGTTGGCACAGTGTTGGCACGGTGTTGGCATGGTGTTGGCAAGGTGCTTGCAAGGTGTTGGCAAGGTGTTGGCACAGTGTTGGCAAGGTGATGGCACGGTGTTGGCACAGTGCTGGCATGGCGCTGGCACGGTGTTGCCTCGGTGCTGGCACGGTGTTGGCACGCGGCCGAGAAAGAGGTGAAACATGTCAGGGGCAGAACAACAAACAAACAACCAAGTTTGGTACAAGTAGACCATGTGGCATAAGATGAGACGGACGGAGGTCCTCGCTGCATGCTGGGCACAGGGTGGAGCTCAGGTTTGGGAGGTGTCAGGTAGTGACATCTTGTGCAGTTGCTGTTTGACTCAGTTGGATGTTTCTGGCCTCGTTGCTCCTCAGATGAAGGGTTTGAGTCGTAGAGGAAGCTGGAGTTAGGAGATGTTTCCTCGAAGGAGATGAGGGGGCATGTCGCTCAGTGGAAAACGAGTCGTTTCATTGGGGCCTGAAGTAAATCTTCCTGAAATGTAACACAAGGTTCTTAAAACCATTACTTCACACGGGTGGAGGTTGTTCCTCATGAGGTGACGCTGTCTTCACCAAACACAGTATTCACAGCTATCGTTTTGGAGCAGTTTGGGCGTTAAATTGTGAATGTAGTAGAATATCTACATTGTGCATGAGGGTGGGAGTGAGGGTGGGGGTGAGCGTGGTGCATTGTTCTGTAACAAGCAGGATGTTGACCCCCCCCCCCCACCCTCCGTACAGTCATGTGAATGAACACATTGATGATGACGTCCGTCGCTCAGGACCAGCTCACTCCAGAACATTCTCAGCTGACTGGACGGGCTCGAGGGGGTGAGGTCAGAGGGCGATCGGGGGCGGGAACGAGCTGCGAGGGGACGAGGAAGACTCCGGGTGACGGAGCGGGCACAGGGTCGATGATGAAGGTGGAGATCTGACTCCAGTCTCTCATAGGCACGGTTTCAACAGTTCACCTTCTTTGGAATGGTCTTCATCACAGTATCTGATGAAGGCAGTTCCTCATCCTCTCATCTTCATCACAGTTTCTGGAGGCTCCAGGCTCAGTCATCTCCTCTTAGGCTCTGAGGGTCTTTCTCACGCAGCGTCAGCAGTGTTTCCCCCTGGCTGAGCAGCTTCAAACCCAGCGTTCATTCTGTTCATTCTGTTCATTCTGTTCATTCTGTTCATTCTGTTTATTCTGCCCCCAAACAGCCTCCTCTGTTTGGGGCTCAGTGGGAAAGCTGTTAATCTCCATTCACACTCAGCTGAGGCTGGACGCGCCGATGAGGAATCCCTCTCTTTATTCCCCTCCTTTCACCTTCCTCGTCTGGTTTCTTCTCTCCGTTTGTGTCTCTCTGTCCCTCCAGCCGTTTGCCGTTGGATTTCCCCTGAATTTCCCCCTGGGAATGAATGAAGTGTGATGGCATCTGACCTTAACTGAAAGTACCATCAATTATCAGTAGAAATTAAGCTCTGGAAGTATGGTGACAAGTGTGAACACAACAGACTCCAGCCCTGCGAGATCAAGAGCAGGGACAGGTGGTAAGGAGAACCGGTGGACGGGTGGATAGGAATATAGACGCTTGCATGGAAGATACGAGAAGGTGTCCTGAGGTTTGGACTGGTTACCAGCCTGTGTTCTGGGTTCAGACTGGTTGACTTGCTGGAACCGGTCTGAACCCAGAAGACTCTCTGTCGCTGGTCCCATGGAGGCACTGAGGTGCTGCCGTGACTCAGCGCCGTGAAACCCTAAACCTCTGGTCGTGTTGTTCCCACGGAGCGCTGAGTCAGCGCTTCCCAGCAGAGGTGAGCGTGGCCTCGTAAAAAAAATAAAATAAAAGCAAATCTCCCCCTGACTTCAGCCCCGTCAGTCCGCTCCGTTGGATGGGTCTCCATGGCGACCGATTAAATTCCTGCCATCACACGTTTTTTTGGGGTGATGTTTAGTGCCATCATCCATGTTAGAATGAGTCGTGGTGGTGACTGGGATGGATATTTTCCTCAGGTTTCACAGCCTATAATATAAAGTCATTTAAAGCTGGTGTTTAGTTACCGCTCTAGTTTCATCTCTGAATTGAGTAAAGATGTGGTCGTCATGGGGACGATGATAGGAAATCCAGAAACGTTGATTTGGGATGTTAAATCTCCTCCAACCCACTCATTAATATTCGATAATGAACCTTACAATGTCTCTCCTGCTTCCCTCAGCTCTCGTGCACGTCGCAGGCTGACGTGCACTCCGTCCAGACTCCACCCCCTCCGGCCCCACCCTCCTCCTCCTCCTCCCGTCACTACCAGCACGTGGACCCGGCTTCGGGCGTCCTGCTGTCCTGCCACAAGTGCCCGGCGGGCACGCACGTGTCCGCCCACTGCTCGCACATGGCGGTGCGGGAGTGTAGCCCGTGCCCGCCGGGCACCTTCACCCGGGGGGAAAACGGCGCCGAGCGCTGTCACGCTTGTCGGGCACCGTGCCCCCCGGGCCGCATCCAGAAGACCCCCTGCGGCCCCACCCGCAACCGGACCTGCGCCTGCCCGCCGGGGAGCTACGCCCCATCGGGCGACGGCCCGTGCCGGCCCCACTCGCCCTGCCCGCCAGGCAGCGGTGTGCGGCGGCCGGGCACAGAGACGGACGACGTGCGCTGCCGGGCGTGCACCAGGGGAACGTTCTCCGACGCGGCGTCCAGCGAGCAGCGCTGCCGGCCCCACACAGACTGCGGGGTCCGGGGCCTGGAGCCGCTGGAGCCCGGGACCCGAAGGGCCGACAGCGTATGTGGAGGACCCCGCCTCTACACCTCTTCACCATCCCCCTCGTCCTCCCCCAGCACCACCGCACCGCAGGCTGACGCCCCGTGGGAAACACCGTCTTCTTCACTGTCTGCATCCTCATCCTCATCATCGTCGTCGCTGCCGGCTGCAGCCGCTCAGAGAGGTAAGAGTGCGACTCTACACCAAGACCTTCTCTCAGTGTAGTGACAACAGTGAATAAAGTAATAAAGTGGGATTATGAAGGAGATTGGGATAATTATATAACATTTCATATATGTTTGTGATTTATGGGTTTAGTAATTATAAACAGTAATAACACACATCTACGTGTGTGTGTGTGTGTGTGTGTGTGTGTGTGTGTGTGTGTGTGTGTGTAATATATATGAAAGATGCTCAGTGCAAAGTTTCAGTACATGATTATTTTAGTATTTTTTTAATTAAATTCCATTTGACTACTCTATATGATCCAAACATATGGAGATATATTTTTTATTCTTATGGTTGAATTTGAATGAATGAAACCTTGTTGTGTAAACCCTCCTCTGACTGGAGAGTAGAGATGTATGTGTGTGTTTACGCCCTGACCGTACAAAGGACAGAACACACACACACACACACACACACACACACACACACACACACACACACACTACGGATTCCCACGGAGAAGGGCGTTGCCATGGTAACACATCGCCGCCATCTCCCAGTGTGAGGGATGTGAAAAATGAAATAAATAAATAAAAAATGAACTAAAACGTCGTGTGCCTAGAAAGAGGAAGTAGCAGCGTGTCAACCAGCCGACCCGGTCTGCGCAGGTGACGTTCAAATGAAAAACAACTCTGATAATAATGTTTCTTACATAACTGGACACCATAATGGACGTAGTGAGACAAAGCCCCGAGGGTCCCAGCACGGCCCCCCCCGTGGGCCCCGTGCACGCGCCCCTTGCCACCCTGGCATTTACACCAGTTTGGCACCGTTGGTTTGGGCTGACGGCGTTTCCCTGGAAGAACACAGCGGTTCCCAGGGAGTCACGTCCTGTTCAGGGTTTAAAACTCTTACTGCAAACTGGGCAGGTTGTGCAGAAGAAGGTCGAATTTGTCCTGTAGGTTATTTTATTTGATTTTATTTGATTTTATTTGATTTTATTTGATTTTATTTGATTTTATTTTATTATTTATTTTATTTTATTTATATATATATATATATATATATACATATATATATATATATATACATATATATATATATATATATATATATATATATTTTTTTTTTTTTTTTTTTATTATTATTATTTTTTTTTTTAATTTTTTTTTTAATTTAATTTAATTTAATTTAATTTTATTTTATTTTATTTTATTTTAAAAGAACACAACATGTTGGCTCATTGGATCAACTTTAAAAAACATCTTTAATTTGTAATTTTTTGGGGGGGTTTTCCCAGCACATCATTTGCATCTTAATCTCTCAGTTTCTTTTACAAATGCAAGATATTTTTTATTGAATTTGTCATTGATTTAATTGAATAATTTTTCTCAGGGTGAAATAAACACTGAAGATGATTCATTTTATTCTGTTAAATCTGCCATAAATAGAAACGTTCGACCACAAAGAGACGCCTCTGAAAGCTCAGTGTGTCGGTGTGACGTCGTATATCTCTGAACTAACCACCGCCCCGACACACACACACACACACACACACACACCCTGCCCCCCCATTCCACTGTTAGTGTGTGTGTTGCTGGGATCAATGGCGTCTCGGACAGTTAACCACAATCTTTACTGGGAGTTATGGGAAGTGTGTGTGTGTGTGTGTCTGTGTGTGTTTCTATGCATATGAGTGTGTACATGTGTGTGTGTGTGTTTCTATGCATATGAGTGTGTACGTGTGTGTGTGTGTGTGTGTGTGTGTGTGTGTGTGTGTGTGTGTGTGTGTGTGTGTGTGTGTGTGTGCTTGTCGTCCCTGTCATTACATTTGTTCTGGTTGAATCCAGTCTGAGACACTGACGGTCGAGCAACTTGAAGCTAAATCTGCAGGGATTAGAGGGCACAGCTGTGTGTGTGTGTGTGTGTGTGTGTGTGTGTGTGTGTGTGTGTGTGTGTGTGTGTACGTGTGTTTTTGTGGGTGTGTGTACGTGTGTGTTTGTGTGTGTTTGTGTATGTGTGTTTGTTTGTGTGTGTGTGTGAGTATGTGTGTGTGTGTGAGTGCGTGTATGTGTATATATGTGTATGGGTATGTGTGTGTACGTGTGTGTTTGTGTGTGTGTGTGTTTGTCTTTGTGTGTGTGTGTGTGTTTGTGTTTGTTTGTGTGTGTGTGTGTGTTTCCTTGTGTGATCGTTATGCACAGAAACCTGATGTAATAACAGTGAAAAATACACTTCTTCATGAAGAACTTTGTGCTGACATTGACCATGGAACACAACACTACACTACACTACACAACACTACACAACACTACACAACACAACACTACACAACACTACACAACACTACACCACACTACACAACACTACACCACACTACACAACACTACACAACACTACACTACACTACAATAGAACTACACTACACTACACTACACTACAATCCAACTACACTACAGTACAGTCCACTACACTACAGTACACTACACAACAGTACACTACACTACACTACACTACACTACAGTAAACTACACTACACTACA
>NC_137189.1:50790056-50802556 GCF_960531495.2 Zeus faber | reverse complement strand
TTTTGGTAAAGAAATGACCAATGAAAATCCAAACCAAATATATAAGGTTTGCTGGTTAGGGGCTGCTTGGATGGTTGGCTGGCTGGTTGCCTGCTTGGCTGCTTGGCTGTTTGACTGGTTGGCTGGTTGGGTGGTTGGGAGTTTGGGTAGGAGGCTGGCTGTCTTGTTGGCTGCTTAGCTGACTTAGCTGAACAGAGAGAGTGAGACAGATGAACAGAGAGAGTGAGACGGGGGGGGGGCGGTTGAAGTGCTGTTGTGTTGTCATGGAGCGGAGCCGGGGCTTCCCTACAACCCTGTTGCCTAGCAACCAGTCAGCCCAGATACGAGAGAGAGAGAGACAGAGAGAGATGGCGTCCGACGGATGGATCTGTCTCCTCCACCACCTCCACCTCCTCTATCTCCACCACATGAACACAGATGAACCTTCAATTTTTTCAGCTTTCTTTCATATTCAATTGTTCCAAAATCCTCCCCAAGAACCGCCTGCAGCACCACCGCCACCAGCACCACCACCAGCACCACCAACACGTCCATGTTGACGCCATCCACACTCTACGTCGGGCGGAGCTACAGGCTCAGCAAGGTGGAGGATTTATCTCCCACATTGAAATATTCATGCAGCAGCTTGGAGACGCATCACAACATGAACTGGAGTCTGGAAATTGAGGAATGTTGGATGCTGCAGTACACATGCATGCCTTTTGTGATGGAGACGGGTGGATGCATGCATGGTGTCAGTGTGTGTAGCTGTGTGTAGGTGTGTGTAGCTGTGTGTAGCTGTGTGCAGGTGTGTGCAGGTGTATGTAGCTGTGTGCAGGTGTGTGCAGGTGTGTGCAGGTGTGTGCAGGTGTGTAGGTGTGTGTCGGAGTGTGTAGGAGTGGGTGAACACCATCCACAGACTTGTTCAGAAGAGGAAGTAAAGAGGTCAAACTGGGTTTTCCAGAACCTTCCAGGCGTGTTTCCAGGCTGCAGGGTCTGAACATCCTCTGGGTTGGGTTTCTAACTCCAGTGTTGCATGCTGGGTTGTTCCAGCTCAAAGCGACAGATTGATCCTCTGTGATGGAGATAAATATTATTATGATAAATATTAGAATATTATGGATATAATAATATTATTGATATAATAATATTATTGATATTTCTTGCTGATCAGCAGATCAGTCAGTTCAGCTGCTCACGTGTGTCGACCGGCACGGCTTCCCCCCGGTTCCAGTGCTGATATTCTACATCCAACACCAGTACCTGAGCTGACCCGCTCCCATTTTGCAATGACAGATACAAGCGTAGGGAAGACCCGGTGGAGCCATTCCTCCCGGAACCCCCTCCACCCGTCGCTGACCACACCCTGAGTGGAAGTCTCACCAGCTCCTTGAGAAAACCCAACGACTAACACTCCCCCTTCAGCGGTGACGATTCAAAGTAAAAGTTGAAAGTGCAAAAATGCAACAACTCATGTTGCTGCGCCGTAGGATGGCAGATTTTGCAACAGAGTAATCTGTCGTCACCTGACCTCCCTCTCTAAACAGCCACTAGTTTCCTCCACCCCTCCGCCTCTGCCTCCGCCCGGCACCCCCCACCCCGCTTTACGAGGCCAGCCTGGAGCGCAGCGGCGCAGCGGGGAACCCGATGAGCTCACAGTGTTTTGAAGCAGCGTCTGGGTGGGCCAGGAGGCCAGGGAAACCCGCACGGAGGCTGGCCCGGCTTTGATGGTCGGGTCCAGGGTGGGAGGGCGGAGGCGGGTGGCGGTGCCGGGCGGGTGCCAGGCCGAGCTGCAGCGTAGTTCGCCTCGATTAAGATTCCTCTGCGTTCCAACGGGAGCGCCGGTAAACAGGGAGCGGGGCAGTTAATCTAAGCAGGATGTTTCTCTTTAAAGAGGAAATGTTTCGCTGCATTCAGGGAAAGTTGGAGCCGGCCCCGAGGTTTTACTGGCGAAGGCTTCCTCCACATCGTACAAGCTCCACATGTTTACACCTGGAAGGTTCCTCACAACTGGACCTGTTAATGGAGGCACTGACATGTTGATGTTCACTCACTGTTGGACTCTGTGGGGTTTGAGTCCCCGCTTGTCCATGGAAAGTTCATCTACCACGTTATCTAATGATGATGAAGGATTCAAAGTCTATCCGTGGAAGGATGGATGTTTGTGCAGAGCAGCTTGACGGGGACCGATGGGTTGAAAAAACTGTCAAACCCCGTGAAGGGTTCTCTAAAAGTGGGCAGTGGTCCAGCCATCCACTATTGATGGACTTTTTCCAACCCCATATAGTCCCCGCCAGCTTCCGTCTAAACACCCTGAAGGTAAGCACAACAGAGGAATGGTGGTCCATCTGTCCGTCCAGGCGTCCACGGATGGACTTTGAAACTCTTGTTATCATCAAAAGGTGGTGCGATAGCGCAGTGGTCCAGCCCCGTCACCTCACTGAACCCGAGCCCCCATTACGTTACATTACCTCATCTACACAGCTAAACATTCTCGAGAAATAAGTAGCACGAGTAGAGTAAGTAATACCTCTTTTCCACTGCACAGAAAACCCGCTAACGCCCACTAAGATCCGGCTTTTGTCTTCGGTGGGAAAGGTTACAATCTGCATTCATTCCCGGGACAAATAACTCTGCGGTTGTCGGTTATTATCATGGTTTATCGGCTCCGGCTCCGATCGACAGTGATGGAAACATCACACCCGGGTAGACACGCTCATTTTCACCCGTTTACGGACGTTGCCGCGTAAATAGACAGGAATATCTGTGTATCATTCCATCATTTCATATCCCATTTAGAATCCAAAATCAAAATCAGGAGTTATTGACTTTTTTTTCCCGCACATGGGACCATGAAATGTTTTGCGTGTGGGGAAAGCTCTGTGGGGACCGCTCCGAGAAGCCCCACGTCCCGGGCTCCGAGCCGCTCCAGAACCTCCGCTTCCCGCCGCCGAAGGACTGGGCCCGATGCGTGGAGAGCCGCCTGCTCAGCCCCCGGCTCTCCGATACTCCATGTTGCTTTCTACTGTGTTTTTTTTCCCAATCTCACAATGGAAACATGACACGCCCCTTTTCCGGTGCGTTCATGACGTAGAACATGCACACCTGGAAGAAAAGAAAGCCATACTCTTCTACTCGCGCATATACAGCACGCACCAATCTTGGTGTAAAAACGGTGTAAGAGAGGTTCTTTTTTGTTTTTTTGTGTAGGTTTCCATCAACTGCTTCACTCTTGATTTCAAACTTGGTGGTGCAGTCAGTACCATCACCAGTGTACTGGGTTTGATTCCCAAGTCCGTAATTCACACTTAATCAACATGGTGGGTGTGGCAGTTCCGCCTGCCACGCCCCACCCAAGTGGCTTATTCAGGGACCTCCGGCACAGAGACACAGAAGGTGGGGTTGTTGTGGAGAGGGGGCTTGATAGAACAAGCCTGCAGCAGACGGACACAGGTCATGACAGGGCTCCTCTCCTGAGTGTTTGTGGGGATGGAGGTTTTACCTGCTGCTCCTTAGACCAGCCAACCAGCAACAGGTGTACAGCCACCCTGATCCTGGGTCCCCAATTACCTAGGCCCAGGACAGGTGTGGCTGCTCAAACCACACCATCCTCACACCACAGTGTGTTTAGCCAATAGGGCTGGTGGACTGATGCACTGGTTATCAGCTGCTGGTCTGGGTCCAGACCCTTTCACCTTCAGATATCCCAAAATATCTGCTCATGGATTCCCTGTCCCCTGTTCAAGAATCCAACTGAGATTCGTGATATTGAATATGTGGGTTAATAAAACTATGATATCAGTTTAAAACACCAGTTACTGAGACGCACACACACACACACACACACACACACACATCAGTAATCTCTCTGTGCTGTTTATCCAGTTCATGTCAGTTGAGTCATGAATCAGCCTCGGGGCTGCACGCTGCATCATGAGACCTTCATAGTTTATTTGGGAGCAGCTTGATCGGCACAACGGCCACAACGTCTGTCACAACCCTGAGATCTGTGAGGAGAGAGAGAGAGAGAGAGAGAGTTTGAATTAATAAATTACTTTATTGAATGTGTTTTGCATGTTTACAGAACGAAATGTCACAAAAAAAAGAAAATGAAATAATATGAAACTATCAAAAAATATTTGGTAAAATAAATAAACAAACAAATAGATGAATAAATAATAAAAATAGAGGGAGAGAGAGAAAGAGAGATATTGGTGCGTGTGTGTAACCAGTTGAATTTTGCAAGTAGTATGTAACGTGTGTGTGTGTGTATGTGTGTGTGTGTGTGTGTGTGCGTGTGTGTGTGTGTGTGTGTGTGTGTGTGTGTGTGTGTGTGTGTGTGTGTGTGTGTGTGTCCAGCAGCTTACGCAGTGTTAACCCTCCTGCCTCCAGCGCTCAGGCTTCTGGTCGCAGCTCGTCCTTTTCCCTGCGACGTCTGCAAAACATCGTCCAAAACACTTGGAAAATAAACTTTCTGATCTGATTCCCTCAGTTATCGAATCAAACCAAAAACATCATATTTGGTTCTTTTTTATTTGTTTTTAACCTGTACTGTGCTGCTGCCACCTGCCTCCCACCGGGGATTGATAGTGTATTCTTATAGGATGGATGGATAGATAGATAGACAGACAGACAGACAGACAGACAGACGGACAGACAGACAGACAGACGGACAGACAGACAGACAGACGGACATGATTGATTTTGAAATGGGATATACAGTATGTCCATCCAGTGGGGTTGCCATGGTTACCATGGGGGATCATTTTTTATTGGTGCGAGTAACTGCACCAACGCTGGGTGGAGCTGGACTGACTTGACAAACAGATGAGTCAGCGTTTCTATGTTGAGCTGAGTCACTGTCGAGTCACGTTTCCATCAGACAGGAAGTGGAGCGGGTGGGGGTGCTCAATCAGCGCCTTCCATGGAGAAGGAGACTGTGGAGGATGAGACAAAGAGGGATGGAGTGATACTGATACTGCACTACCCATACTGTGATACCACATGCACACACACACACACGCCCTGCCCCCAGACCAATACGGGTGAAGCATCTTAAACAGGCCCCGCCCCCATCAAACGCAGGTGAACACCCCCAGCGTTGCAGCATGGAGGCCCCCGCTCCACCCCTGTTGATGTTCTTCAGTTACTGCAGCAGCACAGCACGTCCTGACTTACTTGAGTTTCTGTCTGCGGCCACCCAGACAGGGTCGCATACCGGGGGCCGCATGCCGGGGGCCGCATGCCGGGGGCCGCATGCCGGGGGCCGCATGCCGGGGGCCGCATGCCGGAGGCCACGTGCCGGGGGCCGCATGCTGGGGGCTGCGTGCCGCTGTGTGTACCCATCCCTGGTGATGAGAGCTGGGTGGTTTCACTCAACGGATTCCTGGAGCTCACAGCCTCTGCCTGCCTCCACCTGCCTCCACCTGCCTCCACCTGCCTCCACCTGCCTCTCTCTGAACAAGTCTTGACGGGAAAACCATTGAAAGAGCTTCAGTCCAGTTCAGTTCCACCCCTAACCCTCGTAAACCCTGAACTGCCTTCAGCGCAGAACACCTACAGCTGCACCTCCTGAACTGGATCGGTGTAGAAGCCACTTTAGCCTCACTGCAGGAAAGTTATGTTTCATCAACATTACATCCCATAATAATCAGTGAACATTGGACAGCGGATCTGGCTGGCGTGCAGCCTGCAGAGGACAAGCTGCAAACACTTTCCATCGGCAAACAATGACATGCACAGCTCCGAGGCATCAACCGCGTTTGGGCGCAGTTGGATTGGGGTGAAGCAGCGTTGGCCCTGTGGGAGGCGCTGCACGTGACATGGGAACACACATGGAGCGCGTGCACGAGGAGCTGCCCTAACCCTAACAGTTATTAGGATGATAATTGCAGAGAAATTGCAAATTTCCCTGTTCTGTCACTAATAAAGGTATATAAAAAAAAAACCTGTATGCAAATGAGAGAGCAGTGCATTGTGGGAGCTTTGAGGAAGCTAAAGTAGGTAAAGGATAATGTGCAGCCATCCAGGCATTTCACAAAATAACCCCCGACTGCACAATATCCTGCTTATTACACGGCTACTTACTAAATAAGTGTATATATTGATTTGAAAGTTATAAAATAATTATATCTGGCATGTCTAGTTATGTCTAGTTATGTCTAGTTATGTTGACGGTGAATTGCGACGCAGAATGGAACATTGGCGAACAGTCTTCCATTGTAGTTACTATGAAGGGTCACAAGATGGCGCCACCAGTTAGTATTGCCAGCATGTGCTACGAGGGATGCAAAACTAGAAGGAGAAATCGGCGGTCGTTATTCAGAAATAACGGACAACTGATTAAAACTTTTGACCAATCAGAATACTGGATTCCACAGACCTGTTTCACATTTAAAGATGAATTCACCCCCTCTCTCTCCTCCCGCCTCCAGGGGTGGACATCCTGAAGCTGGTGTCGGCCCAGGTGGGGAGCCAGTGGGTGGAGATGTACCAGAGCCTGGCCAACGCCTCGGAGCGCGAGGTGGCGGCGTTCTCCAGCGGCTACGGCTCGGACCACGAGCGGGCGTATGCGGCGCTGCAGCACTGGACCATCAGGGACAGCGACGCCAACCTCGCCAAGCTCATCAACGCCCTGCACCGGCACCGCCGCATCGACGTGGTGGAGAAGATCCGCTACGTGATGGAGGAGCATCCCCAGGTAGGAGGCCGGGAGGGAGGGTGAGGCATCCCTGAATCTCCCATGTCGATGGTTAAAGTCTTATCCTATCTTATGGAAGGATGGATGATGGATGAATGGTGGGACAGATGGATGGATAGATGGAGGGAGGGATGGAGAGATAGATGGAGGGAGGGGTGGATAGATTGATGGATTTCCCTGTGGATTAAAAGTTCTTTCTTATTTTATCTTATCGAAGGATAAATGATGGATGGGTGGATGGGTGGATAGATAGATGACCGAAGGATGGATGGCGGGAGGCTTAAAAGGAGGATGGAGGGAAGGATGGATGGAGCAGTGGATGGTTAGATGGATAGTTGAGGGAAGGCTGCATGGATGAATGGATGGGTGTGGACGGATGGAGGGAGCAGTCGATGGATGAACGGATGAGTGGAATGTTGAGGGCTGGATGGATGGAGGATGAGGGATTGATGGAGGGAAGGATGATGGAAGGGATGAAGGGCGGGATGGAGGGAATGATGGATGGTTGAGGGCAGGATGGATGATGGAGGCATGGAGGCAAGGATGGACTGAAGGATGGATGGATGATAGATGGAGGGAGTGATGGATGTATGGATGGATGATAGATGGAGGGAGTGAAGGATGTATGGATGGATGATTGATGGAGGGAGTGATGGATGTATGGATGGATGATAGATGGATGGTTGACTCGTTCTATCATTCCAGCACAATCAAATGTAAAGACTTTTATCACTAGTTACACACACACACACACACACACACTCACACACACACACACACACACATTCACACACACACACACACACACACACACACACACACACACACACACACACACACACACACACACACACACACACACACACACACACACACACACACACACACACTGCTTTTCTTTGACCCGATGTACAATAGGAGCCTCTCGTGTGTGTATGTTCTGTTAAATCATTCATCGACTTTCACTTTCCCTAATTCCTTCATTATTCTTCCATCCCTCCATCCCTCCATCCCTCCATCCCTCCATCCCTCCCCCTTCCTCTCCCCTCCTGTTTTCCTGGTCTTAATGACCTTGGGCGGTGCAGTCCAAGGTCAGACTGATCAGTCCTCACCACTCTGTGATAAGAGGCCAGTCTGCTCTCCCTCTCCCTCCCCACCTCTCTCTCTCTCTCTCTTTCTCTCTCTGTCTGTCTCTCTCTCTCTGTCTTTCTTCATCCTTATAGATAAATGGCAGAAGAGATAAGATAGAAAGTAATAAATCTTTTTTTAATGGAGTTTGTACCCGTTTTGTGTGTGTGTGTGTGTGTGTGTGAGAGAGAGAGGGCGATGGAGGGATTTAAAAAGCTCAGCCCATCACGCTCTGCATCATTACGAGTCAATACTCGAATCCTGCCCCATAACAGTTATTATGGCTTTATTCTCTCTTCTCATTGTTATATTAATTTTCAGAGGAACTACCTCTAAAATAATAATGACTGTATCGGCATAAGACGCAGACCAATCAAATGAGTTGTCACATGTCCCAGTGGAGCGGAAGACTTCATTCAAACTCTGAAAACAACATGAGTCCATGTGTGCTCCACCGCCACGTTTCAGGAGCTCAAAATAGATTTGGAAGCACTTGAAGAATCGGGAAGCACAACAGCGTCCGCAGCTGTCCGCTGTGCAGGTTCCATTTGGAAACCGTCAGAACCTTCATTCTGTTCATAGAGATGAGATTGTTCAGAAAATCCATACAACATGTATGGGGCTAATTTAACTTTAGATTGAAATATCTTATCTGTTTTCATTTCATCTGTTGGAGGTGGAGCCTCTTTGGGGCTGTTGTACTGCACAACAACATCTGTGTTGTTTGAGTCATTTGATCAAATGAGGCTGGTTTCTGGGGGCAAATCAGAAAGGGTTCGTAATGAATTTAGTCTCCAGGGGTTTCAAAAGTGAAGTGAAGTGAAAAACATATTTAAAGGCTGTTACCTCTTCAAAATGTGTATTTTTGTTTTTCAACATTTTATTTCACAAATGAATTAATAAATGAATAAATGAATCCCAACAATATTAGCAATGTATAAATATTACAAGGCTATTTAATTCATTCAAGGTCCCAAAATGTATGTCATGGATAAAAATTCTTGTTATCCCATTTACATGCGCTTAATTTACTTCTATTTAGCGCTGTGTTCTGGAAATGTAACAAAAGAATATTGAAAAACAAATCCTCCCCCTGAAACTCTCCACGCGCCCCATTCCGTTTCATTCAGAAATCCGTAAAACCCGTGGATGTTTCCAGCGTTAATAAAACTTGCATAAAACGCTCGCTGTGGATCCAGCTCAGAAAGCGTAAAACTCTGTTTAATGAGACGCCACGCTGTTTTATTTAGACAACATTCCTCCTTCTGAGGCGGATTAATGGATCGTGTCAGAGGACGGCAAAGAGGGAATTAGCGAGGGAAGTAGGGAGGAACGGCGGGCGTTGTTACGCTCACTGACTGAACCCATCAGCGCAAGACAAAAAACATATTTATTCCAAAAAACAGGAAGGAGTCAAAACCAGGAGATCAGTCAGGGGTGTGTAGAAGAGTGGCACTGCTAGCCGCCAGGCACGTTGGCACCACCGGATGAAGGCTTGAACAGATGGGACGCTGGCCTTGAGCAGGAACCCGGGAACATTGGACTGGAGAGAGGCCGGTAGCAGAGCTGGGCAGGGTGTTATGGGCATATTCTACCCATAACAGTTGTCTGGACCATGTGGTAGGATTCCGTGAAACCAAGCAGTCTCTATCTCCTGGTTCATCCTCTCCGTCTGGCCATTAGACTGGGGATGGAAACCTGAAGAGAGGCTGTAGCCCCCAGCAAAGTGCAACTCAGTCCCGAAACAAGAAGTGAATTGAGGCACCCTATCAGAGACAATGTCTCCAGGGAGGCCGTGCGCTCTAAACACTTCATTTAGCATGATTTTGGCCGTCTCTCTGGCTGTGGGCAATTTAGGCAACGGAATAAAGTGAGCAGCCTTGGAGAACCTATCTACCACAGTGAGGATAGTTGTGTTGCCTTCCGAAGCGGGGAGCCCAGTGACGAAGTCTAGAGAGACGTGGGACCATGGACGACAGGGAATGAGCAGAGGCTGGAGGAGACCAGCTGGGACTTGACGGGAGTTGCGGCCACAAACTCCCAGGTGTCTCAATCCATGGAGTCACACCAGAAACACTGTCGGAGAAGGGAGAGAGTCCTGGCTACCCCTGGATGGCAAGCTAACCGGGAGAAGTGTCCCCACAGCAAAACCTGAGAGCATCCATTGGCTGGCACAAAAAGGCAGTTATCAGGGAAAGTGCTGGGAGATTGGTGGTTAGAAAGAGAGTCCTTCACCTTCTGCTCCACCTCACAGGTAACCACACCGACTTTGCAGGATTGGGAGAAGAATCTCCGCTGGCTGTGAAGGATGACCCTCAGCTTAGTCGACGTGAGAAAGGTCATCAGGTTGGGTGTTCTTTGAGGTATAAAAGAGAAATGTCCAATCGATTTAAAACAGCGTCCACCTGGCCTGTTTGGGACTTAGCTGCTTGGCTGACTGTATGTATTGTAGATTCTTGTGGTCAGTCCAGACAATGATCAGTTGCTCTGCCCCCTCCAACCAGTGCCTCCACTCCTCCAATGCCATCTTGACTGCCAACAGCTCCCGTTTCCCAATGTCATAATTGTGCTCTGCAAGGTATAATTTGTGAGAGAAGAAGGCACAGGGGTGACGTTTCTGGTTGACACCAGCTTTCTGGGAGAGTACAGCACCTATGCCCAAATCTGAGGCATCCTCCTCCACCACAAACGGACGGAAAGGGTCAGGCAGTTGAGAATGGATGAGGTGGTGAACCGTCTTTTTAAATCACAAAGGCCTTGTCCACCGCAGGTGACCAGATGAAAAGAGAACTTGGAGAGGTCAACGCAGAGACTGGTGCCGCCACCAGGCTATAGTTCCGGATGAACCTTCTGTAGAATGAGCCAAACCCCAAGAACCGCTGCAACTTCTTCTTACTGAACCATACACTAGATCCAGTGGTTGCTTAGTTAGTAGGCGTCTTTTGAAGAACCAGTTCAGAATCGTTCTTTTCTTGAGTTTCTTCCTCTGTCAGAATGTCACGGAAGGAGGATCCGTCTCTGGGCGTTTCTGAAAAGCTTCTTTGGAGGTTCCTGGAAGGTTCTTCATGCGTGTTTGAGGGCTCCGCTTGAGGGTTAGGATTTAGGTCAGTGCAAGGGTAAGGTGTAGGGCCAGGGTAAAAGTCTGGATAAGAGTTGATTAGTATTAGATGATATGACACAACCTTTAACTAAATTATTGGTGTTTTTCAGCCTGGATTTCCTCTGCACACAAGCGCTCTCCAGACCCTCTGAGTCATAAGAGGCTTAATAGCTGGACAGCTTGCACACTGGACTGCTTATTTCCAGCAGAATACCAAATGTCAAAAAGTAGATTTGCGTCCGGGCAGATGGCCTGAAACGAAAAGGGAAACGTGCCCGTCAGAAGATTGATGCTGATTCGGTCGTTAAAATTGTGACCTAGATGTTCTGTCGGGCAGCGGGAAGAGGGGAACGTCCCGCCCTCGCAGCATAGAAACATGAAATCACATTAAAAACCCGGCGAGGATGCAGGACAGAGGGTACGGTTATTCCTACTGTCACACAGATCTCTGCCTGGGGTTTTATGTTGTTTTTGTTGCTTTATTCTCCAAAAAAATAAAATGTGTTCAGGGAAACGTGGTTATCAGCCAAGTGAGAGAATGAGGATCAAATACTTTTCGTTATGAAAGATGTCCAAGGACAGTCAGACAGACAGACAGACGATTTTTGGATAATGACTGCATAATAGATCTCCTTCAAGCCACAACGAGGCACTAAAAGGACGCGTTCGGCCCTAATTGAGTGTTTAGGACTCTGAAATGACCAAACAGCTGCGGGGTCTGCGGGGTGCAATTCAATTCAGATTTTTTTGGGGTTGGGTTGAGCCTTCAGAGCACAAAGCGGCTCCGCCCCAGAACCCGCGGTCGGACCCCTGGGTTCTGCTCCAAATCTAAATCTAAATCCACATGGTTGACTGGAAATCTCGGGGGAAGTTCCATGTTGAATTCAGTCTGATATTTGTATGATATTGTGAAATGAAATAAACAGTTTGGGTCTGATAGTTTTATGAAAGCATCACTTGTTTAGATTGAACTTTGAACTTTTCAACTTTATTGTCCCCGAGCGGAAAACACTCTGCGAACATGTGGGGATGAAGGAAATGTCAATTCAGATTTATATTGATTGACCTTCTGTATAACTTGTATTGATTGAGTTTAGCATTGATTTTGAAATGTATCTGCAGTTGAAACGTGTCACCCCTGTTCATTATGACTCCATTTAATATCGTAAAGCGTCATTTTACATTATAGTCCCTGTGAAGTGAAAACAAGTTTATGTTCTGACTTTGTCACACCACAGAAGCATGGGTAATTAATTACCCAGCCACATTTGAATGATAAAAAAAATCAAGACAAGAAGAGAGGAGAGGAAAGAGAAGAGAGGAGACGAGAGGAGACGAGAGGAGAGGAGACGAGACGGGAGGAGACGAGACGAGACGAGAGGAGACGAGACGAGATGAGAGGAGACGAGAGGAGACGAGAAGAGAGGAGACGAGACGAGAAGAGAGGAGACGAGAGGAGACGAGACGAGAGGAGACGAGACAAGACGAGAGGAGACGAGATGAGACGAGAGGAGATGAGACGAGAAGAGAGGAGACAAGAGGAGACGAGATGAGAGGAGAGGGGACGAGACGAGACGAGAGGGGACGAGACGA